>NC_083288.1:25165188-25470256 GCF_963506605.1 Zootoca vivipara | reverse complement strand
GCTTATATTTTAGATTGTATTTTGGATTGTTTTATGTATATATGTGTATGCTGGTCAAGAACCGTAACACTAAACTAAACTAAACTAAACTAAACTAAACTCATGCTCACCACAGCTCCCTGATGTCCACATAGGTTTTCCTCACAGCTATCGGAGAGGAAGACAAGCAGGCCAAGCCCAAGCCGCCGATATCCACTGCGGCAGTCTGTATCTTGAGGTTCAATCTGGCTCCAGATTTGTGGCAGATGTTTGCAGAGAACAGAAGTGGTTCGGAGTGTTTCAGTTCTGGGAAAAGCCACAACAAAACCCCACATTCAAAACACTTCGGTCAGATTTATTTCTTTAACCACCACATTCCACTCATGATGATTCTCAAAGAGGTTCACAATAATCAAATTGGATGTATAGGCAGATTCTATCACCCTTCTAATTACAGAGGCAGGACAGCAGGTTCTCTCGACGGCATTATACTGTTATATTTTGTGGCTCCTGCCTCTGCTTTTTTGAAAGGGACCTGTATATTACGACCAAACCCATTGGGTTTATGCAATCTATCCTCTCATTCTCTCCCCTCCTAGTGCACTTTGTTTCCTTCCTTACTGGAAGAAGTTGCTTGACAGGTGGGTGGCATAGCTGTCAACTTTCGGATTTGAAAATAAGGGATCAGCAGCAGCCTCACCTGTCCTGGGGATAGTCTACGGTATATCTAACAATGCAGAATAGCAGCGGGAAACGGCGCTGGAATAAGGGAATTTCCAGCAAAAAAAGGGAGGGTTGACAGCTATGGTGGGTGGAGCAGCTAACTGTGCTACATTCCTAGCAAGTGGGCCTCTGTTGCTTACCGGAATAGATATGGGGAGGAGTGATCTGCCAGGGGGAAGGTTAACATAGTGCAAATGCACTGATATTGGGGCCACCTCTCCTCTTCTGTTCTCCCTCCCAACAACTGACCTGCAAGGAAGCTAGTGCAGCAGCTCTACCTTACCCGGCAGATCCTTTCTGCTCCCTGATGCCCAATACCTATGGTTTGCTATTATGTCTGAATTGGACAAACTGAGCTTGAGTCTGGACTAAGGATTCTGAGCCCCTGTGTTCTAATTCAATACGTGATATCCAATCCCAGAACATTTCAGGATTTGGGCCTCTGCCATTGGCCCTTAAACTCTGAGTTATGATTCTCAGCTTGGAAGTTTAGACAGCCAATCGCGTTGGGAGTGGGAGTGGCCCAGGCCTTCAGAAATGTATACAGTGGTACCTCGACTTACGAACGACTCGACAACCGAATTTTTCGACTTACAAGTGGGGCAAGTGGCCATATGCTTACGAATTTCTCGATATCCGAACGGAAACAGCGACGGTTTTAGATAGGGTTTTTTCGACTTACGAATTTTTAGATGGGGTTGCTTCGACTTACGAATTTTTCCGTTCCCAATGCATTCCTATGGTAAATTGTGTTTCCAATGGCGTTTTTCGACTTACGAATTTTTCGACCTACAAAGGTGCCTTCGGAACGGATTAAATTCGTAAGTCGAGGCACCACTGTATAAGCAATTGCTTTGCCCCTGTTGTCCAGTTCTGTTAATTCAATAAAGGTTCTTGCTGTTATCACTGTGTCTTGCCTTGTAGGTACCCACCTACAATTCACTATCATTACTACAAACCACTTTCCATGCAAACCAGAACCGAGATCCATAGTTCATATTGGGTATGGGAGTTTGAAGCATGTTCCGCTAACGAGCTAAACCACAAATCCAAACACCTTAAATCTCTTTTGTCACATTCCAAACACCCCAGCCATGAAATTCCAATGTCTGTGGAAGGCTGCTTCAAATGTGTGTGCATGGAAGTGTGAACACCTTCAGACGAGCCACATACAACTTTCCGGCCTAAACCCCAAATGGAGCCTACATAAGCCATGCACAAGCAAATAGCAAATCTTCATTGCCTGTCTGGGACAAGAGCCTCTCCAGCTCTATGATGATCTGATTTGGCTTCACTTCTAGATCCCATTCCTGGGTTGCCCATCACAGTTGTTAAACGGGGGGGGGGGGGAGTCTCCCCTAAGCTTTGGTGTGCTTCTTCTTCTTCTTCTTCTTCTTCTTCTTCTTCTTCTTCTTCTTCTTCTTCTTCTTCTTCTTCTTCTTCTTCTTCTATCACTCGTGGCTGAGTAAGATTGTCTTCCATACCATAAAAACAGTTTTAACAATGAGTCCGTAAGTGACTGTGGAGGCCAATTCTGGATCCACACATCCTTCCACAGTGGGGACATTGGTTTCCGGGTGGGAATTGATCATGGTGTGGATTTGCCAAGCGTGCCTTCCTCCTAGCACGTTTCTCCCTTGCGTCCTGAGTTCGAGTATCTTCAGAGCCCATGACACCTTTGGTAAAGGCTGTTCTCCAACTGGAGCACTCGCAGGTCAGTGTTTCCCAGTTGTCTGTGTTTATACTATGGTACATTTCTTTAGATTTGCCTTGAGACAGTCTTTAAACCTCTTTTGTTGACCACCAGCATTACGTTTTCCATTTTTTAAAGTTCGGAATAGAGTAGTTGCTTTGGAAGATGATCATCAGGCATCCACACGTGACCAATCCAATGAAGTTGATGTTGAAGAATCATTGCTTCAACACTGGTGATCTTTGTTTCTTCCAGTACACTGATATTAGTTTCCTGTCTTCCCAAGTGATGTGTAAAAATTTCGGAGACACCGTTGATGGAATCTTTCAAGGAGTTGGAGATGGCGTTTATAAGTGGTCCATGTTTCACAAGCATATAGTAAGGTTGGTAGTACAATAGCTTTGTAAACAAGCATTTTGGTTTCCCTGCAAATGTCCCAGTCCTCAAACACTCTGCACTTCAATTGGGAGAAAGCCGCACTCACAGAGCTCAGGCGATGCTGGATTTTGGCATCAGTGTTGGCCCTTGTGGAAAGATAACTGCCTAGGTAGGAGAAGTGATCAACATTTCCCAACATTAGGGTTCCGGTTTCCGCCTGCAGGAATGGCGGACCTGTTTTCCATCTCTCTGACCTTCGTAAGGAATTTGGCGGTTGCTAGGGGAGTAAATGGCAACCCCCTACCCTCTCCGGGGGTTACGGAGAGGGGCCGCTGGCCCGCGATGCCCCCAGACCCACTCCGACTGTTTTTGGAGTGGGGGGAGCTTGGGCTGAGCACTTACGAGGGCCAGGACTCCCGGACGCTAATCTGCATGGCGGGGATTTCCATGGTTAAAGAAGATAATTAGGCTTAAATCTATGGACATACTTCAGAAGGAGGGGAAGAAGCGCTGTTTACTGCTGAGAAATTTATGCTGCTGAAAGGAGAGGAGTCAAAGATTGTACTGCATCTGGAAGAAGGATTGATGGGGACGGAGCGATAAGGGAAGCGAGTTTTTATTTTTATTTTTTCCTTCATATTGTTGCCTCGTACCTTCCCGGACGCGATGTCCTGGCTTGTTTGGAGTGAAAGAGAAGCAAAAGACTGTGTGAGTTGAACTTTATAACTGTTGTTACTGAGCATATTTTTTTAAAGATGTGGAGTTGCCGATGAGAAAAGCCTCCCCCTAGTCGGGCGGAAGGAGTTCTGGACGCGCTCGGAGGATTTATGAGTTGTGACGCACTTTAAATTGGAGCAGCGACCTGAAGCTAAGTTCAGCTATAGGGCAAGGAGATCCATTAATTTACCAAGAGTTTATGGTTTGATGTTTGGGTCTCCTGCCTGAAAAAGCTGTAAATTCTATAATGATCGTGAATCTTCATGGCTATGAGAGAAAGCGAAAGTGATTTGAGCTTTTTGAGATGGCGCTGCTTCGGGCTGCTTCGACGCAACAAGGAGCTCCATTAAGAAGATTTATGGGGAGGCTGGACTGATTAACTCACACAGGAGAAAGAACATCTGTGAAACGTTGTTTGATATTTATCTCAGCGGCTGGGAAACAATCGGATGAAAGTGGAAAACATCTATGTGACTGTAAGGGGAAGATCTGGATTATTATGAACTTGGAGGACGATTTGAACTTTAGAAAAAAGACGGCAGTGGACAGTTGCGAGGAATTCCCAATTTCTTGAAGCATGGGAACCCAAATAAAAAATTCTTTAGATGATTTGGCATAACATTCGGTTTGATTGATATATATATGTGTATAATTTGAAATATTGAATGTGATATAATTGGTTTTAATTGGAAAATTAATAAAAATATTTTTTTTTAAAAAAATAACATTTCCCAACATTACACCATTGAGTTAAATTTGTGGCGCTGCAGAGGGGTTATTTTGTACTTGTTGGTGCAGCACTTTGATTTTCTGGATGTTGAGTGATAGGCCAATCTTTTCGTAAGCAAAGGTATTTAGGATGGTTTGGAGGTCATCCTCTGGGCATGCGCACACTACGTTGTCATCAACATACTGAAGCTCCATGACGGAAGTTACTCTTTGCTTTCAGCCTGCTCAGATTGAAGAGCTTTCCATCTGTTTGATATATGATTTCTACTCCGGTGGGGAGTTTCCCTTTGACAAAGCGTGGGATCATGGCAATGAAAATAATGAATAAAGTTGGGGCAATAACACAACCCTGTTTAACACCTGATCCCACTGTGAATGGTTCACTTTGAGAGCCATTGTTATCTGCGAATGTTGCTGTCATATTATCATGGAGGAGCCAAATGATGTTTACAAATTTATCTGGGCAGCCAATTTTCAGGAGGACAGTCCACAGGGCATTACGATTTACAGTGTCGAAAGTCTTAGTCAGGTCAATAAACACCTTATACAGGGGTTGGTTTTGCACTCTGCATTTTTCTTGAAGCTGTCGAGTGGTCAAGTCCACTGTCCCCCTAGAAGGCCAAAAACCATTTTGGGATTCAGGAAGGGTCATATTGTTATGAGACAATATTCCTGGGTTGCCCATCACAGTTGTTAAACAGGGGGGGGGAGTCTCCCCTAAGCTTTGGTATGCACCCTGCTCCGGACAAAGTTTCTAATAAGCCACTGTATTGTTCCTGGCCCCACAGACCCTAGCAGATGCTAACTGTGTGTGTAGTGTAGTGTGGAGCCAGTGTGGTGTAGTGGTTAAGAGCGGTAGACTCGTAATCTAGGGAACCGGGTTCGTGTCTCTGCTCCTCCACATGCAGCTGCTGGGTGACCTTGGGCTAGTCACACTTCTTTGAAGTCTCTCAGCCTCACTCACCTCACAGAGTGTTTGTTTTGGAGGAGGAAGGGAAAAGGAGATTGTTAGCCGCTTTGAGACTTTCGGGTAGTGATAAAGCGGGGTATCAAATCCAAACTCTTCTAAATGAAATTAAAAACAACATACCTATTTCCACCTCTGCTCCTTTCTCGAGCACATCCACCAGTTTGAAAGGGGTTGGGGAATACTTCCGCGTATTCCAAGGAAACCTGGATTGCTCTTTAGTCACCAGAGAGAGAGGCTGGAAGCTATCGGTGAGTACCTGGCTAGTCACAGGTATCAGCTTCCTTTCTGAGCCCAGCTCTTTTATAAGCTGCTTGGTCAGCCGTTTAAACATTTTGTATCCCCACAGATTGGAAGATGCTGAGACACAACGGCAGGAAGGCAGCTTACAACCTGTAAGAAACAAATTTATTTTATTTTTAAAAAAACAGGATCGCCAGTAAGGTAAAGTAGTTCGAGTGTCCAAATTGGACTTGTCTCCAGGGTACCTCAGTGCTCTGCGTTCGAAACCTGTTGCCACCAGTGGGGTCTCCCTCCCATGGATTCGTACTGCTACAATTTGTCTCTCCCTTAGGCAACTATGTGGCTCCTGTGGCTTCACTAACCAGCCCTTTGTGTGACAGGAGAAAAAGCAAACAGTTTCCTCTTCCACAGGAAAGCTTTGTTCTCGCCTCTTAGTCACACCTCTGAAGGTACTGAGACACTGCCAAGTCAGTGAACATTTAGGCACATTTAACTTTATTAATTAACTTGAAAACATGGATTTCTCTGGTTCTTAAAATTGCATATCTTCTTTTCACATAATACAGACTTGTTAATACATCTCCTGCATCTTGATAATAACGGTTATAAGCTTTCTTCCCATCCACCCGAACCTAACCTCCTGCTCCCTCTCTAACACTCCATTCCCAACTGCCAACCCCCAACTGCCTTTCAACGGTTGTTCCCCCTCTATTTAGAACTCCGTCTAGCTCCGCCTCCCAGGGAACACCTGCCTATCATGGGAGTGATAGGTTCACCCATGATGAACCGGAATCATCATCAGGCACTATTCCGCCACACCTACCTCACAGGATAGTTGTGAGGGTAATATCTGCAGCATACATTTAAAGCCCATAGCTCCCCCCCCCCTGAATCCCAGGAACTGTAGTTTACCCCTCACAGAGCTACAATTCCCAGTCCCCTTAGCAAACTATAGTTCCCAGGTTTCTTTAGGGAAAGCCAAATGCACAGTGTGAATATGACTGCTGTCCCATCTCCCCGGTTGAGGTAAGCGTCAACTGCCATGGGGGGCACCATTTTGTTTTTTTGCCTCACGCAGCAAAATATTTCAGGCTGGCCCTGGTGCTGTAATACCTGCAACTTTTCAATTCTCAGGGCACATCTGGTTCTTGGGCGCTCCTCAAATTGCAGCCCCAAGCTAGTATCTGAAGTTGACTGTGGAACTGGGCAGTGCGCGTTAGGCCTTAGGCTTTCAACGTTTACAAATAGGGTTTCCAGACTCAATAGTGGACAGGACTTCTGTGCCTTTAATTGCCCTGCTCTCTTTTGAGTCTGGAAACCTTAAAGAGAAACCAGCAGACCCTTGGTTTAATTTCCAAGCAAAAGGGAGCAGGGCAATTAAAGGCACAGAAGTCCTGTTTAAAAATACAATACTTGGGGCGAAAACCACTTTGCATGCAACCCTATTTACAAACCATTTTGAAGCTGTATTCTGAGGCCCAGGTTGCATGCAAAGTGGTTTTCGCCCCAGTATTGTGGTTTTTTCCTGCAAACTTTGAAGGAGTTTTAGTTGAAGAAAACCACTTCCCTAAGTGTGTGGTGATCACCTCACTTGCATATGCTGCTGCTGGTGAAATCTAAGGTTGGCAATGTACTGAAGTGTCACTGTTGTTTTATAGGCTGCCGTCCTGCTTGTAATTAAGTGATCGCTCAACTGGTCTTTATTTATTTACAATATGTATATACTGCCTTTCATTATCAAACTCCAGGGCAGGTTACAGAACACATTAAAGCAGCAATAAATTTAAACCGTAAATACAGCAAGCCATAACAGGGGAAAAATAGACAGCATCGTGCTAACAGCTGAGTATTAAGATCAGCAAATGCTAAATAACTAAGGGCTTATCCACACTTACTGTGCTTTAACGTACTGTGTCCAAACAGTTGCCCCTCCCCAAATAAGCTTTCCTTGCAAAAAAAACCCCTGCTCTTTAAAGCTTAATTGGAGCAAACATTAATTTGGGTTTTCTGCGGACTGACATTTGCTCCAATTGAGCTTTAAAGGGTGGGTTTTCAGGGGGGATGCTCTGGAGCAAAAAGAAAACAACCCAGTCAGAAATTACTTTAGACAGTGAGAGGAGGTGAAGGAAACACAGAATGGAGGCCAAAAGAAGAAGAATGAAGGAGAAGGAGAACGAGAAGGAGGAGGATGAAGAGAAGGAGAAGAAAAAGAAGGGGGGAGTAGGAGGAGATTTTAAAAATGAAAGGGGGTCATGTATTGCTCTTTGTGATTGAAAGCAGATTCTGTGTCTGGAAACGTTGAAGGTGAAAGAGAGAGGGAGACCCCTAAAAGGAGAGTCAGCAGAAAAATAGAAAAGAGCCAGCCCTACTATTAGGTAGAGGGAAGCAGTGGGTGCCTCACACCCTGTCCTGTGCCCCACTGAGCTCTCCTGCTGCCTTGAGGTGCAGTGAAGGATGCTGCCCCCCATAATCACCAGTGTTGAATTACACTTCAACTTCTGTCAGGTTGGCTTCAGTACATGGAAAGGAGCAGGCACCATCTTGGCCTTTGCCAGCCCTGACCACCAGGTCACTGACAGGTGACAGAGCAGAGGAGCATTTGTAAATTGAGAAAGGTTTTTCTTTCAAGCTGTCCGTGTGCTACAAAATGCGTACAGTGGTACCTCGGTTTAAGTACACCATTGGTTTTGGAAGTCTGTACTTAACCTGAAGCGTACTTAACCTGAAGCGAACTTTCCCATTGAAAGTAATGGAAAGTGGATTAATCGGGTCTGCGAAGTACTTAAACTGAAAGTACTCAAACCGAAGCGTACTTAAACCGATGTACAGGCAACAGGGTTACAAAAAATCTGCCTTGGCTGGTCCTGTTTATAGGCTGATGTAAACACTAATAAGATAAAGGCTGGTTTGGAACAAAGCACATGAAATTCACAAGGAAGGTAGTCAGCTTGCCCACCCTGCCCGATGAGCTCACTTGCCTTTAACAGTCCCATCAGTCAGAGAAATTCAACAGGTGTAGCTTTCCTTGTTAAATTTCTGCCTGTCAGGTAACTTCGGCAGATGCACGAGCTCCATCAATGAGAGAAAAGAGGAGTCCTGGCCCCCAAGACACCATGAATTTGTTCAACCCAGCTGCCTTTTGAGTTTTTTCCTTTCTTTTTTTAATGCTTGAAAATGAAAGGCTAAAATGACATGCCTGCCAGCTTCACATTAAAAGCAAAAATGTGTGACTTGGCATGGGGGAATAAGGTTGGAAGTTAAAAGAGAGAGAGGGAGCAGAATGAAAATACACAATTACTGACATTTTAAAAAGTTCTTTCAGACTGAGAGTGGTGAGGTAAGCTGGGAACGAGGATCAGATTGTTCTTGTTAAAAGTTTCATTTATTCAATGCATAGAGAAGTGAAAGGAAAGGGGGAGGGAAACACCGAGCTATTTGCTAAAGATTTCCTGAGTTGCTGGATTATATCACATCAATAACTTTGTAATTAGTAATGATTTATCTTCAGCATTTTCAGAGGTGCAAAGAACCTGACTATCTTCGTTTCGCTCCCAGCTACCTGTGCTCCCTCCGGGTGTAAAAGTGAGGTGGGAGATTCTGGGATGTCATGAAGACATCGAAACAGGATTTCTTTGTTTCTTTCAGAAAATAGCTTTTGACTTACCTGAATCCTGAAGCCTTCAGGTTTCTTCTTTAAAAAAGGGGGGGTTTCCTTGGTTGACAAGAGTAACTCTGGATTCAGCAAGGTCAACTGCAAGTTTCCTTCTCGTGAGCTTGCCAACAACACTTTTAAATGAATTGCTGAACGCTTCATTTTCTGCTAATAAAGGGAAGTTGGGCATCCTCTTTTTAACCCTCCTTATGAGTCACACAAACCGCTAGGTATTGGCATGTTCAATTGGCTAGAGAGCAGATGAGTGATCAGTTGAGGTGAGAGGGTTCAAATGTGCCACGACCTGCCTTGAAGTCGTACCTTTTATCTGAAGAAGTGTGCATGCACACGAAAGCTCATACCTACCGTATGACAAACTTAGTTGGTCTCTAAGGTGCTACTGAAATGATTTTTTTTTATTTTCCTTTTACCTGTAGACAGAAGTCCCAAACAAGTGAGGTAGAACTTATGGGTCTTCTGTAGTGACAGAGTATGTGACACTCTGCACATACTCGGTAAAACTTAATTTATTTATCATTGATTTGGTTGCTCTAGGACGTAGCGCTGGCAATAAGCAAAGTGGGTTCAAATTAAAATGTCAAGAACCAGCATGGGGAAATGGGTAACAGAGAGAACGCTACACAATTATTCATGATTATTACTACTAGTAGTACAAAATGTGGCAGAGTGGAGATGTTCTATTCCAGACCCTCCTAGTGTCCCTATTTTCCAGGGACTGTCCCGGATTTACAAAAGCTGTCCCCATTATTCATTTGATCCCGGAAAGTCCCACTTTTTCTTAGAACATCCCTATTTTCATCAGAGAAGTGTTGGAGGGTATGGAGTTATGTAACCTCCAAAACAAGGAGATAACTATACCACCTTTAGAAGACAACTGAAGGCAGCCCTGTATAGGGAAGTTGTTTAATCTTTAATTTTTTTATTATGTTATTATATATGTTGGAAGCCATCCAGAGTGGCTGGGGCAACCAGTCAGATGGGCAGGGTATTATTATTATTATTATTATTATTATTATTATTATTACTATTATTATTATTATTAAATAGGATGTTCCTATTTTCATCAGAGAAATGTTGGAGGGTATGCTATTTCATTCCACTGTGATTCCTCCCAGTGGTCAGTCAGCATTCTGAACCATAGAATGTTATTTTATTTTTGTATGATTTTTATTAAATTTGGTTTTACATTTTAGAATATTCATTTAAACAACCTTAAAATATCAGTGACTTCCCTTCTTCTCTTTCCATGGTTCATTTTGCAAAACATAAACCCCCTGCATATTTTATAGAAACTAAACCGTTCAGTATTCCATTATTACATCCATCAAAACTTATTTACACTGTTGAATTTATCTTCCCACGTTTTCAAATGTACACAATTCCCCCCCCATATATTCAATAAACGTTTTCCAATCTTCTTTAACTGTTATGTTCTTCTCGTTCTCTTATTCCAGGCACATCCAACAGGTAGATCGTGATCTACCGGTAGATCACTGGACATCTGTGGTAGATCACTGGTAGATCACTGGCTCCCCCCAAAGAAGCTCAACAACTTTGGTTCCCCTAAAAATGCTCAACGTTTTAGCCTTCACCCCCCAAAACAGGGCTTTCCTCCCACCTCAGAAAAGCTCAACAACTTGACCTGAACCCCTAAAAATGGGGCTTTCCTCCTCCCTAGAAAGCTCAACAACTTTGACCTGAACCCCCCAAAAGGGGGTAGATCACTGCCAGTTTTTAACTCTGTGAGTAGATCGCAGTCTCTTCAGAGTTGGCCACCCCTGTTCTATATGTTAGGTCCGCAAGCTGTGCATATTCCATCAGTTTAAGTTGCCATTCTTCTTTGGTTGGGACTGAATCATATTATTTTAGAGCTGGAAGCGACCACAGGGGTCAGCTAACCCAACCTCCTGCAATGCAGAATTCTTTTTGGCCAACATGGGACTTGAACCCACAACCTCTCTTTAGGTATTTTGTAATTTTGTGACGCTGGCAGCATTAAGATAAACCCGACAGTGTAAATAAGTTATGATGGATGTAATAATGGAATACTGAATGGTAAAGTTTCTGTAAAATAGGCAGGGATTTATGATATGTAAAATGAACCATGGAAAGAGAAGTCATTGGTTATTCAAGGATGTAAAAATGAGTATTTTAAAATTGTAAAACAAAAATTTAATAAATATATATATATACCCCCCCCAAAAAAAAACCTCGACTGCCCTCAATTCTACACCTGCAGCTCTTGAACAAAATTGTTTCCAAAGCCCTAGAAGCTACTGGCAAATCCCCACACTCAGCCTCGTTTGCCCTTTACACGTTGTAACCATTCCCAAACGATCTCAAAACGTAGTTAAACAACCAGTGTAGATGGGGCCCCTGAACACACTAGCGGAGAAAGGGGGTGCGGTGGGTGCGGCCCACCCCGGGTGCCATCCCTGAGGGGGGGGAGACATCCCTCTAGGGGGCTAGCTTCACCCCTGGGTTCACAGCTATCTCCGCCTCTGCCTTGAGATCTTGAATGTCTTGAATCTCCTTTAAGTACATGGGGGTAACCAAGGGAGGGGGCAGTGGGGGCACCTGCCCCCAGATCAAGTAAAACAATAGAAATACTTAACTAACTGACCAATCACGTCAGTTCTGCCTCCCTCCCCCCAACAAAATCCTGACTATATGCCCATGTTTAAGTAACAGATCTAATCAAGCCATATGGATTACATAGGCGCAACGTTTTGCTCAAGGCAGGATGGCAAATCCTAAATCACAGGCTAGAGGGGAACAGAATCATAAGGGCACTTTGGGCAAGGACTTCGAGTTCACCTTGGGTGGAATTTCCTCTGCACTTTACATGTGTGTTGTTGTTGTTTTTTTAAAAAAAATGCCCTGGAACTTGTGTAACTCAGTGTTAGTCATGTTAGCCAAACTCCTGAGTGTAACCAGGAGCAGGAAAATGTTCGGCTGTCCTATTTCCTAGAAACAAAAGTCTTTCCCTTTCCATCGCTCCCTCTCCATGATACCTGACAATATATGACGGGGGGTGGGAATAACTTTTCTTCTTCCTGTGACTATTCCTATGCTTGTTGGTTCTTCACGGATGCCTTTTTTTACATACCTTAAAGGGGAATTGATTCTATCCTTCTGTTTTTAAGAACATGCTGCTGCTATTGGTTCTCTGGCTCCGTTCCTGGTTTTTGCACGAGTTCTCTTTTAGAGCTTACGAACCTGAAAGATTTATGTTCTTTGCACATTGCCACTGCCTCCTGCAAGGGGCAGGAGTAGAGAAAAGCTGGTTGTAAGGGACTGCTTAGGCAGCAGTCCTGTGTCTCATTGGCCATCATGCCCAGGTGTCCAAAGGACCAAAAAAAGGGGTTGGTGACCTGCCTTCCCCCTCCTTTTTCATCTTACACAACAGCTCCCTGCCTGCTCTTGCCGCTGTCTTCCAAAGAAAAGTTTTGTTTTCACTGGTACTGTCTGTGCACTGGAAAATGTCCTCCCCTTTGACTGTTTTAAACAACTTCTGAATCTGGCAACAGGTGGTTTTAAAGGGAAACTGCTGTTATTTCCAAAGTCACATTTCGGGTTGTAGTATGAGTAGATTCAGCACTATTTTTCTAGAAAAAGAGATGCCAGAACTCACCGTGAACACCTTCCATATTCTCTTATAATGGCAATGATGCCCACCTGAGAGGTGCTGGAACTAAGTACCATTGAGTTCCAGCTGGGGGGAAAACCCTGCGTAGATTATTTTGAAATATTCAGGGTTCCACTACCTTTTCTTGGTTTTTTTTGTTCTTGTTCTCAGCTGGAATACCATGTTAAGTTTTGCCTTATTGTTTTATTCCTTCTTTACTGTTATGACCTACCCTGCTGCTCTCACCTGTGCCTGTAAAAATGGTCTTGTGTAAGTTGACAACTCTAAGCAGTGTAGCACCAAGGATAACTGTGCTATTAGCAAACTGATTGAGCTTTAACTCGGTTAAAGGGGGGGGGGGAGAGACTTGCATTCTACTCTGCAAAGCTCAGAGTGTACCAGCCTTGATGATAAGAAATAGTTCAGCCTTAGTAACTGCATAACAGCCAGGACAGAACAGTCAAAATTTATCTATGTTTCGTATCTGAATGAGTTTCACACACTCACAAGGCAGACGGGGAAGAAACATGCTGGAGGCTGACAACTCCAGAGTATGGAGAATTCCTCCACTTTATAGGCAACCCCCTATTTGCATGAGGGTTGTGTTGTGGATCATCATGTGCGATGGTGCAGCACGCATCAGCCTGCTATGCCCTGGTATGCCCCACCCCCCATTCTGCCCCCTTTTCTGGCCACTTCTGGATTGCCATGATCAGATGCATATAAATCAGTTGTTTTGCACAGTCAGAGTTTTGCAGTCTGAAATCTGTGTATAAGCTTTCCCAAACCTTTTCTGGACAGAACAGATACTTTTTAATTAAAGTACGAGAATTTGTTACTTACATTATATTCTCTCCTTCCAATTTTTAATTTCACGTACCATTTTTCCTTTCCCTTCCCACTCCCTCCCCCACCATTGCAAGGGTTCTAACAGTTGTCCTCAGCCACGGGCACAATGTCTTTAATTTCCACTGAATGTCTTCTGATCCAGTAGTTGTTATCCATTGAAGATAGGGGTTCCATCTGGTCCTTATAAGAGTAGACTTGGCCCTCCATGTTATTTCCTGTGACGTTACTGCCACAATGCCTGACTGAATAAATTCAAACAAATTCAAACAAATTCAAACAAAGAGTCCAGACCTCTACTGTCCGTTTTTCTCTATCTTTCCAACCTAAAGCTATTGTTGCCTTTCCTCACTGGGTGAGGAAGTGGGGTGGGCTGAGAGATGCACTGAACCTCTGCAGAGATGACTAGAGATTTCCGTAGGGAGCAACCCAAACAGCTCTTCTTCTGAAATATCACCTCCATCAGATGCCTCCTGTCCCCGAGGTGCTTCCATTCCAGCTGGTCAGAAGGACTAATATTTATCTTTTAAGAATTGGTTCCCAAGTTCGCTTTCTTCCTCTTCCCAACCTCTCCCTTTTCCCTTGTGTGTCATGTCTTTTTGAGCTGTCAGCTTGCAGGCAAGGACTGCCCTGTTTTAAATTGATTGTATATTAAGTCCCACGGGGAGCCTTTTCTGCTGAAGGGAGAGGTGTGCGAAGGCTCTAAATCAGGCCTGGAGTTGAAATGCATTAAAGCAGTGCTCCTCAAACTATCTGATGTGGCGGACCAGCAATTATTTCCCCCAATGTGCCAGGGACTGGTACCATATTTGGTCCCTGACACGTTCCACCCAACCTGGGCTGTGGTGGAGTTACTGTGTACCAGTAGCCATTGGCACTACCCTTCCCCTAACACCCCCCACGCCCCATTGCAGAATACTCCCATAATAAAATGCCAATCTGGAAGGACCCTAGGTAAAAACCTTCAGTCTATCCAGCTCAGCATTTATCCCAGGATGGTTTCTTGTGACCCTCCAAACATTGGAGAACTCCCAATGCCCAACAGCCCCAGCCAGCGTGCCCAAAGGTCAGGGATAACAGGAGTTGGGCTTCAGCACTTTCTGGAGGGAGACAAGTTCCCTTTCCCTGGGCTACACACTGACAGAGGGCAGCTTTTCGGGGTTTCGGACATTGTCATGGGCTGGCTGGATGCAGGGGAGTGGTGAAAGGGAACCCCCAGGGGAAGAAAGCTCAGAGCCGGGGGATGGATGGCAGGATGACAATGAGTGGTCAAAGGGAAAAGAGTGTGGGGGTGAGGTTTCGGAAGCTAGAAGGGCAACAGGATTTAGTGAGCAGGAGGAGTCTGTGGCAGAAAGCAGTTCAGACTTTGAGACTGAAGTGGAGGCTGAAAAGATGAGCGGGGTCAAGAGGTGGATGAAGAATCCAGGGAGTCTCCTCCTGCTGCTGCAACCAGCTCCCTCCCCTGCTAGTCTCTAAGAACTGTTAGGTTTCTATTCCTCTCGCTGTGCAGGTCACATGCCTGTGTTATGCATTCCAGCACAAGATTGTTGGAATCACGGGAGCAGATGTTTACTGTATTCTATTTCCGTTTGTACTTTTCTTCTTCTTCGGACTTCTCTCAAGGAAAAGGAGACATGTTTTCCTTTTGTTCTGCCTTACGCTTAATAAAGTAGCTTTTAGTACACAACCACAGCCTTGCTCCGTCTGCGTTTTATCTCTGCTGGACTCTGAATATGTGCTCAGTGTCTCCAATAAATCGTCGTAATAAATCGTCGGGAAGGGCTGTCGGAACTCCCTAGGGCTGAACACTGAGCGCTGATGGGAGAGACGGGCTGGATTCGTTCCTGCATTGTGCCTGTGGATCGTTCCTGGCCCCGGCTGACCCGACTAGAACGTGCAGAGAAATTAAAAGGGCAGAACAGAGATTAGTTGTGCAGTTTGAGACTGCGTGGGGAAAACCCGGGAGAGGAGTAGCCTTAGAGAGGGGTGGGAAGGTGAGGACCTTCAGTCTTTGCAACCATGTCCTTGGGGCAAGACCTGCTGGGAAGGGTTGCTGAGACCACTGGGCCTGAGCTGTATTTCGGTTTACTTGAATAAAGCATTAACATCACTGGCATCAGTGACTTATTACTTTAGTGCTGTCCTGGATCTGACTCCAGCCCAGACAGACATGGGGCTTTGCCAGCCCTACCTGGATTGAACCTCGGGTCTCCTGCAAGCGAAACCCACGCTCTGCCCAAATGCCTTGAACCACCCCTGCCCAGATCACCCGTGCAACCCTTGCGTGAAAAGCACGTTTTCAAAGACACACACACGCACACATAAAGCAGCCAAGCATCTTCCAATGTAGCCTGTTGAATTTTTGTTTATTTGCCTTTTTTCATGGGGGGAAACTGAAATAAATAACCTTTGGAGGAGGGGGCGAAACAAAAGAAAAGAATAAACCAGGAAAGGTTTTACTTATTACCAGAGTAATTTCTTCCTTCCTTTTCTCCCCCTCTCTTCTTTGTGCGCATGTGTATAAGCTTTTCCAAGGCAACTGCTGCTTTGGTTTTCCCAACGGCAGCTCCGGCCGGCTGCCAACGCTGCGATGGAGGGGGGTCTTACTGCATACTGGGAATGTAGAGAAGAGGTACTGAGTTTGAAGAGGTCAAGGTATAAGGCTGCTGATCAACAGAGAGAGAGTGTGCGCATTAGGGGCTTCCTCACCTCCTGGGCTCCCTCAATGCACGGTCACAGTGGAAGGTCAGCTGACTTCTGGGTCCTCTGCTGAGAAACATTCGGTGACCAGCTGCCCCTTTTTAAGTCTGGTGGTAGGCTATTGCAGTGTGTTCTCTCTCTCGAAAAAGAAGGCGTTTCGGCTTTTATTGGTAAATGAAACGGAAGGAGGGACCTCTTGAAGAACAAGGGGAGTATTTTGCTACAAAGTAGGTGGGACTTGCAAAAAAATAATAAATGTCCCCCACACACAGAGAAAGGCCTGCCCTGGAACACCAGGCTGAAAAGCTCTGGAGGAGGATGTCTCTCAATAAAGGGCACTTGAGAGAAGGGCAGGTGGATGTAATCTCTATCTCTTGCCCGCTCTTGGGCCAGAGCAGAGTTATCGTATGGTCTAGAAACCTGGCAGGGCGTCGTTCCCCCCCCCAAAAGCAGGAACCAGGTAGGCACATGAGGAATACAGGTGGATATCCAGGTCACATCTGCAGTCTGGAGTGGTGTGCCGCAGATGTGCCCCCTTGCCCACAGCTCTTATCTCCAATTTCAACACCCTCGAGGTTTGGAGCAAGTAGAAGTAACTCTCCCAAGCCCGGCATACCTCCCTAAGGTCCTCCTTAATTTACTTCTTCCAGCGTTTGGAAAAGTCCAGACAAAACAACCCTTTGATGTGGCACATTGGTGTTGTATAAAAGGTGATGCAGTATTGGCTAGCAGGAGAGATCAGATCGGATCTGCGCTATCGACTGGGACCAATGCAGGCATTCCCCTTTTGATGCCCTCTTCACTCACAGGAGCGGTCCTCTCCATATGGGAACTGGCGGATCTCCGCTCTGTGTAAAGGTATTATTTCAGAACAGACCATGGAGGATGTCACAGCCGAGATCTGAGGTCTTGATGGAAACAAGGAGTTAAGGAGCTGGCAGATTTAGCGTACCAGCGAAACTATAAACAAAGCCACGTTTCAACGACACTTGCTATAGAATCCCGGGCATAATTGTGTACGATGGTTTAATTCAGCGGCTGTTAGTTGCCCTGAGCTTCCAGACTGGAGGAAGGGCAGGTTATAAGGATCTTGGACAAAATAAATAAACTATTGAGTTCCACGAGTGGAGCTGAAAAAAAGCATGTGCTCCGTTTTTATCACTGTTGTTCACAACAAGCAGGCAACTTCTGTGAGTGAAGAAATAACAAAAGGGCGACATGTGAACTGTTCCCCGTCCCCTTTTGTTTTCCCGGGTTCATAGTTCCGGTTCTGACGAATGGAAAGGTAACAGTACAATAAACCTTTGGAGCCCAGGTCAATTCTTGTCAAATTTGAGCCTAAAACTATTTTCGTTTTTTGAAGGGGAAAAAAAAGTCTCAAAGAACACAACCCCGTGATTCTAGTCTATAGATGTGTCTTCTATTATCTCGTGCCTTACTACTGATCCAAGTATTTATGCTATTGGTGCATAAGTCCATATGCATTTTCATTCTGATAACTGCCATGGCTCGAAGTGAAGCATTCCAGCAAAATGGATTATCCAGCTATTGCTACAGCACATATAAAAAAGTTGATCCGTTTTGGAAAACCAGCGACGATGTGCGTTCAGGTTTTTAAGATTATTATTCTTAAGTACATAAAACTTAGCAAAACAAAAATTGCAATGTTCCCTGTTTTTTTTGGGGGGGGGGAATGCTGATAAGATACTATACATTTCTTGGTAATGTTGCATTTTGCCTATAGGTGCCAATATATTCTCAGCTACTTGTTGATGATTCCCAGTTAGGAATTATTCTGTTTGGTGTGTGTGTGTGTGTGTTTTAAAATTATTTTATCAAAATGGCCAAATCTCTTGTGAATCGTGGGAATTTTTTTTTGGAGTCCCAGATTACTATAGTGATGATGCAGCCACTCGTTATAAGAGAAAACGGGTAAACACAAGTACCCCTCAATCCAGTGGATGGCAATCCACAGTAGAAATAGCTTTGCCTGGATGTGACTCTATCATATGGCAGGTGCGGAAAAGTCTGCTCTGCGGAGTCGACAGGAAGGGGGATGGACAGGTGGACGACAGGCATCACCCGGCAAGGCCGATCCGTGCAGGTGAGCCATATGCTACTCCTCAGAGGCCCTGCAAAAAAAAATCAGCTTAGCTTGAAGAGGTAAACGGCGTCTCTGCCGTCACAGCCTTTCTGCTGGTCCTGCCGTCTGCTGGGTGGAGGGCGTTTGTGCATGTCTTCTTTGTGTTCCTTGAGAGTCAGTGTGGGTAACGATTCCTGTTCCCACCCCCACCCCCGAATTGCATTACTCGAGCTAGTTAAGATTTTCCCTCTCCCAGCAGGCCAGAGAAAAAAATCTTAACAGCAGCAAGAACTGTGAGAGAATGGCTTAAAAATTCAAAACATTGATTCTTTCCCCACTCCCCACCCCATGCTGAATGTTTTAATGGATTCCTGCAAAGAAGAAAATGATTAAAGGGGGTGGGGCGAATCCCAATAAGAAGCAACTGACAGGGGAAGTGGTGGCGCTATTAGTGTGCGTTCTAAGAGAACATTCGGCATTAATGGGATGGTGCAATTTGTTTCATCCTCTCTAATCCTGCACATTAATAACCGGCTCAAAACGCCTCCCAGCACTTGGTAATTACTGTATATTGTTCAGGGCTTTCGTACTTCAGGCCTTGGAATACCCTCTAAAGTCCGGCGCACACTTACTGAGGAGTAAACAGCACAGAAGCCCGTGGCACTTACTTCTGGGCAAACATGCGCAGGATCTTAACAGCACACCTACAGCACTCCACTAAGCCTGAGCTTCGCCTAAATCTCACTCCCAATCCTTCTGGAGCATTGCATGATGGGAATATATCCCAGGATGCAGTTCTCCAGGTTTTTGGTACTCTATATCATGAGAGAAAGAGGGGTTGTTGTTGGTTTTTTGCAAAGTGTGTGTACGATGGAGTCTTTACGGCAAGGCTGGGAAGTAGTTGATTCAACCTGGCACTAATCCCTACCTTGGAAGTGTGCCGAGTAATTCAACCTTTTTTGTTGCTCATTGCTTGAAAAGAAATGCTAAGGGAGGCCTTCTGTATAAGCAAGGCCCTGCCTCCCCAAGTCGTTTTATTTCTTTGTTTAGTAACAGTCTCTTCAGCCATTGTGCATTCCAGCATCTAGTGGTCAACGATCCACATGGAGATGTAGAATCTCTTTTATCTGCTTACGGTTTTCTTGAGGATGCGGGGCGGAGGGAGGGTCCCGCGTTTGGTCACACCACAGTGCTAATGGTAGACGACTCTTCCGACTTCTTCTGCTTGCTGGGCAAGGACTTGAGATATTCTAGGTGCCGCCGGGCGTCTTCTTGGTTCTGCCGGACGTAGTAGATCAAATACGAGATCACCATGGCGAACCAGCCGAACATGGTGACCAGCATGGCGATGTCTGTGGTCTTCTTGTAGATGTTGCAAAAGTCTATGTCCCCCACCAGTTGCAGAAAGGGCTTGCCGATGTGCTCCTTCCGGGCAGAGGCATCGCAGGTGATCCCGTCGGAGGTGCCAGCGACCAGCTCGACCCTCTCGACGAGCTGCTGGAGGGTGCAGTCGCAAAGCCAAGGGTTGCTGGAGAGGTTGGCTTTGGCTTTCAACACACTGAAGACATCTTTGTTGACAGACACCAGCTTGTTAGAGGACAGGTCCAGAGCGTGCAGGCTTTCTGACAATCCCCGGAAGGCCCCGACCTCCACGCGGCTGATGGCGTTGTGAGACAAGTCGAGTTCCACCAGAAGGGGCAGGTTCTGAAAGGCGTCGTTAGGCAGGAAAGAAATCTGGTTGTAATCCAGGTACAATTTGTTGGTGTCGTTGGGGATATCCCTCGGGATAACAGTGAGCTGGGCCTTGCTGCAACGGAAGGTTTTGAAGCCGTCCTCGGTAGAAGGGTAACAGCCCTTGGGGAAGGTGGTGGCAGAGTGGAAGCAAAAGGCTATCAGGACAAAACTCTGGAGGAGTAGCCACATGGCAACCGAGTGGTAGAGGAGCCAGTCCAGGAAAGGCATGGCGGGGCATCTGGGGAGCCACGGTGAAGCCGCTCGGTCATCAGTCGCTTGGTGGGAATCCTTTGCCTCTGGGGGAGCCTCGGAGGCTGCGGCTCGGAGACCACTAACTGAAAAGACAGAGCAAGGGCAAAACTGGAGCTGAGGCAACATTTCGTCATTGCAATGAAACACCACTGCCACCAAAACAAAGTACAGTCGTACCTTGGAAGTCGAACGGAATCCATTCCGGAAGTCCGTTCAACTTCCAAAACGTTCAGAAACCAAAGCGCGGCTTCTGATTGGCTGTAGGAAGCTCCTGCAGCCAATAAGAAGCCGTGGAATCCTCGTTGGATGTTAGGGTTCCAAAGAACGTTCGCAAACATTCACTTCCGGGTTTGCGGCGCTTGGGAGCCAAAACGTCCAAGCACCAAGGCGTTCACAATCCAAGGTACGACTGTATGTGGTCCTGGGTTTTTTTTTACATGGGTGCGCACGAGCGTTACAGTATACGAAAACAGTGCAGAGTTTGCCCCCAAATGAGTGAGCTGTAGGCCTCCAGATATTCACAGAATTGTAGAGCTGGAAGGTACCCCAGGGGTCATCTAGTCCAACCCCCTGCTGGACTCCAACTCCCATCATCCCCAGCCAGCATGGCCCATGGTCAGGAATGATGGGAGCTTTAGTCTAACGGTATTTGGAATTCATTTTTATCAACACTATATAAAGGTTAAGTTTAGGCGAACTGCAATAAAAATCATGTGATGTTTATAAGGTTTTTGTTTTTTTACATGGGTGTTATTTTCTTCTTCTCATTTTACCCAGTGCTCTTATAATTATATACTTATTTTTCAATAAAGTGTGTGTGTGTGTGTGTGTGTGTACGTTCTCATAGGACATGGCAAGAGACTGCTGGGCCCGGACAATGATCCACCTACGGTACTTCTGCATCCCATTCTCTCAGTGACCAACCAAATGTCTGTGGGAAGCCCACAAACATGAACATGAGTGCAAGAACACTCTCCTGTCCTGTGGTTTCCAGCAATCGGTATTCAGAAACACACTGCCTCCAACAAGGAGGAAGAGCATACCAGTAGCCATCATGTCTAGCAGCCATTGGAGAGCCTTGTCCTCCTTCATACTTGGTGACCACCATTGCCTTCAGTGGGAGCAAATTCCTCGGCTTTACTACGCATAGTGTGAAGTACTTTTTTTTGCCTCAAACCTGCGTCATTTTACCTCAAAAGGGTAAGCAGAGGACTCTCCTCTGACCGCCCCTTCAAATAGAGTACAGTCATACCTCGGTTTAAGTACGCTTCGGTTTGAGTACTTTTAGTCTGGAACGGATTAATCCGCTTTCCATTACTTTCAATGGGAAAGTTCACTTCAGGTTAAGTACACTTCAGGTTAAGTACGGACTTCCAGAACCAATTACACTCATACTTCAGGTTAAGTACGCTTCAGGTTGAGTACACCGCGGACCCGTCTGGAACAGATTAATCCACTTTCCATTACTTTCAATGGGAAAGTTCGCTTCAGGTTAATTATGCTTCAGGTTGAGTACTCCGTGGAACTGTCTGGAACAGATTAATCCACTTTCCATTACTTTCAATGGGAAAGTTCGCTTCAGGTTAAGTACGCTTCAGGTTAAGTACAGACTTCCGGAACCAATTATGTACGTAAACCGAGGTACCACTGTATTGTCTTCTGAGAGGTAGGACACATGGCCACCTTCAAAGGTGAAATTAGAGGACAGCTTCTGCTGAAGATCTCAAGGCACGGACAGACTGGGATGGGAGATAGTGTTCCCGCAGGGTCCCACACCATTTAGGGCTTTAAAGGCCAGCACTTTAAATTGGGCTCAGAATTGAATAGGAAGTCCCCAATATTGAAGCCAGAGAGCACTCCCTGCTCTGGAGCATCAATTGCCGGCTTATGTCACTTTCTCATTTCCTCACCTAGTCATCTGAGCCACTGTTTCTGTATCATCAACAGAGAGGGCCCTGCTTGTCATCTGCTAAGTGGTGGAATCTGACACTCTGGTGTGGAATTTAGTCTCCCTAATCTTGCAAGAGACTTGCATTCAAATACACTTGTGTTCAATAAACATCTTTTCCTTTAAACAAAAAACAAACAAACCGCACATAGGCACAATTCATTGCTGCTTGAACTTCCTTTCGTGATTAAGATCCTTGCATTTCTTTTTTTTAAAAATGCTGGGGGTGTGCCAAGTTCTCAGGCCCAATTTCAATGTGGCACTGTTCATGCTGGGTTTTAAAAAGAACAAACTTGTCTGAAGTCTCATGTGTCTAGGTGTTACATTTAAACTGGGTCACACCTGAAATTATAAGGACAACAGTGGCATGGACCATGGAGTTGCGTTATAAACAATGGGCTTAAAGGGTGGTACTTTATACAGTGTGCCCCATGAACAGCAATTGTGTTTGCAAAAAAAAAAAAAAAATCCAGTACAGAGCTGCCCACAATAACTAGAAAATGGCCAGAAACGGTCCTGGAAGGAGAAAGTTGTTTTGGAGAAGGGGGAATAGTTGGGCATGAGATCAACAAGGTGTCTGTGTCAGAAATAATAATAATAATAATAATAATAATAATAATAATAATAATAATAATAATAATTTATTTCTACTCCATCCATCTGGCTGGGTTTCCCCAGCCACTCTGGGCAGCTCCCAACAGAATATTAAAAACACGATAAAACATCAAACATTAAAAACATTAAAAATCCCTAAACTGGGCTGCCTTCAGAGGTCTTCTAAAAGTCAGATAGTTGTTTCTTTCCTTGACATCTGACGGGAGGGCTTTACACAGGGCGGGTGCCACTACTGAGAAGGCCCTCTGCCTGGTTCCCTGTAACTTCACTTCTTGCAGTAAGGGAACTGCCAGAAGGCCCTCAGAGCTGGACGGTGGGGTTGGAGACGCTCCTTCAGGTATATTGGGCCGAGGCCTTTTAGGGCTTTAAAGGTCAGCACCAACACTTTGAATTGTGCTCGGAAACGTACAGGAAGCCAATGTAGGTCTTTGAGGACCTGTGTTATGTGGTCTTGGCAGCCACTCCCAGTCACCAGTCTAGCTGCTGCATTCTGTTTTTCAGAGAATGGTAGACAGACAGGGGCTCGTACACACAGTGTACAGTCATACCTCGATTTAAGTACGCTTCGGTTTGAGTACTTTCAGTTTAAGTACTCCGCGGACCCGTCTGGAACAGATTAATCCACTTTCCATTACTTTCAATGGGAAAGTTCGCTTCAGGTTAAGTACAGACTTCTAGAACCAATTGTGTACTTAAACCGAGGTACCACTGTACATTTAAAGTTGAGTTGCCTCAGAAAGCATGTTGGGTTACAGGCTGTTCCCCTGGTGGTCTTGAGGTGAGCACAGTGGACTTTGGAGAATTAAAGCTATACCTCTACCTGTGTCTGACCTGTCTATATGTAAGTAAACGCTAATAAACAGCCTGTAACCTTTTGCTGGAGGTAACTGGTGAACCCAGGTGATTGCTATGTCCCCAAAACTTCTCACCAGCCAGGTGAGGCAAGCACGACAACATTGCTGTGAGATTGGGGGTCTGGGCAGGGCCAGGAGGACTACCTAAAGCTGGTCAGATCTGCTGGCCAGGCTCCAGACAGACAGACATGTCCTTTTGTTAAGGGAAACTGCATTTTAATGCATCTCCATAAGAACGAACAGTCAGACAACTGCTTCCTGATATAGTGACACTCTGGATGGTTCTGTATATGAAAAAACCAATTAGAGAACGTGTCAGACTTCCCCTTCCCAAATAGGATTAAAATGTAATCCAGGAGTGTGAAGAAAGACTGCGTTTGAGTGAGACTGAAGAGGGAAAAGAAATAGAGAGCTGAGTTTGGGCTCTGTGAGCAGAGGCAGATGTAGGGCACTGCAACCTAAAGCCTTGTTAGTGATTGCTCAGCTTTGGGAAGGAGACAGAGGGACCCTAAGATGCAGCCAGATCCTAGTGCCTCCTTTCCAAAGCCTGGCACCTCGCTTAGCGGCGCAAGGGCCAGGGCGTGCCAAATTTTGACCTGGCACAAGGCCTTACCAAGGTCTTCCCCTGCATTTGGGGATAGTGGCTGCATCTCTCTAGAAACCTGCTGTGGGAGCCACGGACTTTTGATTGTGTTCGGCATGGCCTCCACCTACGCTCTATCTGCACGCATGCATGTAAATGAAATGAAATACAGCCCGTACCTTGGATCCCAAACACCTCGCGAGTCGAGCATTTTGGCTCCCAAACGCCGCAAACCCGGAAGTAAGTGTTCCGGTTTGCGAACGTTCTTTGGAACCTGAACGTCTGACGTGGGTTCCGATTGGCTGCAGGACCTTCTTGCAGCCAATTGGAAGCCATGCCTTGGTTTCCGAACATTCTGGAAGTCAAATGGACTTCCGGAACGGATTCTGTTTGACTTCCAAGGTATGACTGTGTTTAAAAGTCCCAATAAGCCTACAGTGACTGCCTCCTAAAGGGAACCAAACCTGGTCAGCCCCGCTAGACATTCCCACTGCTAGGAGAAATGGGAATGTCCACAATAATATCTACAAGGAACCCCTTCAAATCCCAGCAGATGACCTGAGATTGCCCATTCAATGGAAGAGCTGCCCGCTCCTTTCCGCTATGACAAATTGGGGGCAAATCATTTCTAGCCACCTCTCAGATAGAATCATAGAATCATAGAGTTGGAAGAGACCACAAGGGCCATCCAGTCCAACCCCATGCCAAGCAGGAAACACCATCAAAGCATTCTTGACATATGCCTGTCAAGCCTCTGATTAAAGACCTCCAAAGAAGGAGACTCCACCACACTCCTTGGTAGCAAATTCCACTGCCAAACAGCTCTTACTGTCAGGAAGTTCTTCCTAATGTTTAGGTGGAATCTTCTTTCTTGTAGTTTGAGTCCATTGTTCCATGTCCACTTCTCTGGAGCAGCAGAAAACAACCTTTCTCCTTCCTCTATATGACATCCTTTTATATATTTGAACATGGCTATCATATCACCCCTGAACCTTCTCTTCTCCAGGCTAAACATGCCCAGCTCCCTAAGCCGTTCCTCATAAGGCATCGTTTCCAGGCCTTTGACCATTTTGGTTGCCCTCTTCTGGACAAGTTCCAGCTTGTCAGTATCCTTCTTGAACTGTGGTGCCGAGAACTGGACACAGTACTCCAGGTGAGGTCTGACCAGAGCAGAATACAGTGGTACTATTACTTCCCTTGATCTAGATGCTATACTACTGATGCAGCCCAGAATTGCATTGTCTTTTTTAGCTGCTGCATCACACTGTTGACTCATGTCAAGTTTGTGGTCTACCAAGACTCCTAGATCCTTTTCACATGTACTGCTCTCAAGCCAAGTGTCTCCCATCCTATATTTGTGCCTTTCAATTTTTTTGCCCAAGTGTAGTACTTTACATTTCTCCCTGTTAAAATTCATCTTGTTTGCTTTGGCCCAGTTGTCTAATCTTTTAAGGTCATTTTGAAGTGTTATCCTGTCCTCTGGGGTATTAGCCACCCCTCCCAATTTGGTGTCATCTGCAAACTTGCTCAGGATGCCCTCAAGCCCATCATCCAAGTCATTGATAAAGATGTTGGATAAGGCTGGGCACAAGACAGAACCCTGGGGCACCCCACTAGTCACTGCTCTCCAGGATGAGGAGGAGAAGGCCATAGGCAGGACTGGCGCTGAGGCAGACTATATTGGGAACAAGGGTAGGAGCTGGGAGGAGACCAGCAACACCTCTTTTTGTCAAGAGGCTGCCATAGAGGCAGCATTGGGAGAGCTACTGAGGAGGTGAATACCGTTCAACATTTCTCCAATGAAAATAGGGACATCCAGGTGGCAGGTCTGGCTTCCAAGAAGTGTGCCGCAGCTATTGCTGTTACTGTGGCGGTGGCAGCAGCAGCAGCAGGCAGGCAATACATTCCTCAGAGGCCAGATCTGCTGCCCCTCTGGATCCTCCTGCCTGAGGCAGCTGCCTCAACTTGCCTCATGTGTGGGCCGGGGCTGACCCCGTAGGTCACAGGCAAAGAGCCCCCATGAACTCAGTGTCCTTTGGTGCCACCCAAGTCACTACAAAAGCGTGCCTGTGTCAGCCGCCAGCAGTGTGCCCCACGTGGTGTCAGCAAGCTGAGGTCACCCACGCGGAGTTCTGCAATTATGTTCTCCACCCAGTGTTGTCATTTAAAAATAGACTGCAACTGGGGAGGGAAAGACGTCGGGGAGGAGGGGACTAGCCGAGAAAGGAAACCTACTAGGAGAAGGCTTCAGACATGCTGGCATCAGATAAGCCCTTTTGTGCCCACATGTCAACGTCAACTCTCACTCCGCACTGAAAGGGCTGCTAGATTTTGCAATGGCTTGGCACCGTGATCAGGGTGGAAGCGCCGCGAGGCAAATCTGACGTGCAGCCACTTCCTAATGCAGAACTTCTTCCACACTCATCTCACATAACTACCGGGACCCAAATGGAAGTGCTTCAGAATGGGTACAGCCGCTAGGGTTGCCAGACTCAGTAGTGGACAGGACTTCTGTGCCTTTAATTGCCCTGCTCTCTTTTGAGTCTGGAAACCTTAAAGAGAAACCAGCAGACCCTTGGTTTAATTTCCAAGCAAAGGGTCTGCTGGTTTCTCTTTAAGGTTTCCAGACTCAAGAGAGCAGGGCAATTAAAGGCACGGAAGTCCTGTTTTCTATTGAGTCTGGCAACCCTAACAGCAGCCAAGGTGCGGCTGGAGAGCAAGCTTGCACCCACCCAAGCCATTGCTCTTAATGTACACAATGCGGCTACATCAATGGAGTTGTTCCTGTCTGCCTCAAGGGGGTGGTAATGAGACCAGTCCCAGAGAAGTCAAATTTCACCAAGAAGCCACTTGACCATAGACAACTATGGTTTTTAAGCAGCCTCTCAACTTCCCAGGAGTTTGGGGTGATGGCTTGGGTCCTTTCCAGTCTGGGTTCTGTCCCTTGGCTACCCTGGTGGGTGGCATGTGCCGGAGAATGTATCAGGGCAGTTAGACCTCTCGGATCACTCTGTAGCTCTCAGTACCATTGACTATGGCATCTTTCTAGGTCGGGATTAGATTTGAAAGGTACTTTATTATAGCAATTCAGGTTCTTCTTGGGTGGCCACTCCCAGAAGACGGTGTTGGGGAATGTTTGGTTCCATGCTATGGCCATTGGCTTGTGGGCTTCCAGAGTGGCTTGATGTTCTACAGCTACATGACTCGGCCAGAAGTCAGCTGCAGGTTTGGACTGCAGTGTCAACAGCATGGCTAAGGTAGCCTCAAGGTGGAATGGGGTCACACTGCAAATCTGCCTAGATTGTTGCAAGGTACATACTTTGAGCTTCCAACACCATGACTACATTTTACTTTCTCTCCATGTGTGTCCCACCCCCCACCCCACCCCCTGTTTTGCTGAATAAGCAACCTGAAGAAAAAGCTCTGGAGAACTTGCTCTGTGATGGCTAGTAGCCACTGGCAGCCATCTCCATGAATGTCTGATCTTTTAATGCCATCTAACCTGGTGGTCGTCACTTGTGGGAGGGAATGCCATAGTTTAACTCTGCACTGTGTGAAAAAGAAGTATTTTCTTTTGTCTTCCAGCATTCAGCTTCATTGGGTGGCCCCAAGTTCTAGCATTAAGGGAGAAAACCTTGTCTCTGTCCATTTTCTCCACATAATTTTACTCTTATCATATCGCCTCTTATCTCCCTTTTCTCTAAACCGGTGCTTCCCAAACTTGGGTCTCCAGCTGTTTTCTGACTACAGTTCCCATCACTCCTGACCACTGGTCTTGCTAGCTAGGGATGATGGGAGTTGTAGTCCAAAAACCAGCTGGAGACCCAAGTTTGGGAAACACTGCTTTAAAATAAAGAACCCGTAGATGTTGTTGTTTCCAAGGCTTTCTGTGCTGTAACTTGCATTCATGAAGGTTAAAAGTATGTGTGGTTGCTTTTTTAAAAAAAACAATGGGAAAAGAAAATTATTATACTTAGGAAACAATTTCTCTCTCTCCAAATAGAACATGCCGTTCTTGCTGTGATCAAAACTCTACTATCAGTGGAAGGATAGTCTTTCCGAATTTGGATCAATAGGGATTCTGCCTATTTCAAAAAGCCAATTATGCCTGGTGGATTTTCTGAAATCGGTCCTCCAGCTCTGAGGAGCTATAAAAGGTCTTGAGCCTGTGTTTTTTATGAAGGTAATTTGGTCCGGATTTCCATGAAACGAGCCAAGCAAAGATGTTTGGGTCTTTCCCTCCCTTTCAAGCAAATGGGTCTTTTGCCAGGAAGGCAATCCCATTAAATGGTGAAAGGGATTCACGGAGTGTTTCCAGCCTCTGCAAATGATGAGTTGCTTTCCCTAAGAGAGCAAAGCAGGTTGGGAAAGCCCTGCTGGCAACAGATCGGCCAATTAAAGGTTCAAAAGTACCGAGTTGCACTGCTTTGGAATAGGAAGTCTTTGGAACGGAACGGGGAATGAAGTCACAACTGATGCAGCCTCAGCCATTAGGGTGGGTTTCTGTCTAGGAAATGGCACCAGTCTCCAGATATAAAGTCTTGCCTATACCTGCGGGCAAGACTTGCAGGCAAGGTTTCAGATCAACATCCCAGTGACCAAAATCAGGACGCTCCTTTTTTTCCCCCGTCCTGAGCTCTCTTGAGCAATTGTTTGTTCGTTTTTTCGGTCCGGTGCTTTGGTGCGAGCCAGCTGACTTGCACCAGAGAGCCGACCTGAAAAACCCCTGGACATTTCAGGATCCAGTACAGAAGCCAAGATGGTCTTCTGTAATTCCGGGGTGTTCTGCTCAAATCGGGACTGTAGAGTGGCATGGGATCAGCCCGTTCTCACAATAGCAAGGGCAGGCTTGTATGGAACGTGCTCATCTGATGGCTAGTGATGAGTCACAGGTCACATTGTACTTCAATGCTAGCAGAACAGTGTCTTCCATTGCCCCCGAGGGCAGCAAGCTAGCTAATGGCACTGGGATAAGGCCATGTGGCAATGCATAAGCCTGAGCCCACAAAGCCTTGCTACTGTTCCCTGGCCCCCAGGTTCTGCTGCCTTTCTCTGCCTAGCACTAGGGCTAGCCCTGAGCTAGAAGGCCTTCTCCACTGTGGCAACTGCACACATGGAATCTCTCTGCCAGGCAGGCTTAAAGGTAAAGGTACCCCTGACATTAGGTCCAGTCACGGACGACTCTGGGGTTGCGCGCTCATCTCGCTCTATAGGCTGAGGGAGCCGGCGTTTGTCCGCAGACAGCTTCCGGGTCATGTGGCCAGCATGACAAAGCCGCTTCTGGCGAACCAGAGCAATGCACGGAAACGCTGTTTACCTTCCCGCCGGAGCGGTACCTATTTATCTACTTGCACTTTGATGTGCTTTCAAACTGCTAGGTTGGCAGGAGCAGGGACCAAGCAATGGGAGCTCACTCTGTCGTGGGGATTCGAACCACCGACCTTTCTGATCGGCAAACCCTAGGCTCTGTGGTTTAGACCACAGCGCCACCCGCGTCCCGCCAGGCAGGCTTACCTGGTGCCAAATTTGATATCCTTTTTGACAGCAGGTAAATAACTGTGTGCATTTAGCCAGACTTCCTAGCACAACTCTCAAGATTATTTCAATCTTGATGGCTTCTAGCAGTGCATCTGTTTTTCTTTTTTTAAAAAAAACAACAACACTTTACTCGGGTTGTACTATTCTACATGATCTCGGTCTTTGCTCCAGACTGTTGCGAGTCACTCTTGAGAGTTGTCGCCTTAAATTAATGGACAAAAATAGGTTTAGAATGAACAAATGAATAAATAACTGTACTGAAAAGTTCAGAACTTCCATCTTGGAAGTTAATTACAGCACGACCTTATGTATGTGTATTTAGGAGTTAAGTCCCATTGAATTAAATGTGGCTCACTCCCAGGTAAAGCTGGTATAGGGCAGCTCTGACTACTGAATGAGCATTGGGTAACTTAGGTTATATCTACACCGTGCGTTTAAAGCACACTGCTATCTCACACGTAATCCTGGGAACAGTTGCCTTTCAAGGGTGTTGGGAATCGTAGCTCTGTGAGGGGTCAAGTGCAGTTCCCGGGATTCTTTGCGGAACACCCTCTGCTGTACGGTGTAGATGTGGCCTTAAATAATAGGATGCCTAAGGTCACCATGGAATGTCCTTTGTTTAAGGTGCAAACACACACAAAGAAACACATTGTACCTGCAGGGTTGGCCCTGCCATTAGGCAGAGTGAGGTAACTGCCTCAGGCAGCAGCTGCTAGCAGGCAGCAGTATCAGGCCCCACCCCTCCCCATTGTTCCTCCTCTGCACGCTGGAGCCCTCCTCTTCTTGGAGCCCTGCTGGATCAGACCAAAGGCCCATCTAGTTCAGCTCTCTCTTCTCACAGTGGCCAACCAGATGCTTATGGAAAGCCCACAAGCAAGACCTGAACGCAACAGAACTCTCCCGCGCTGTGTGAAGAAGCACTTTAATTTTGCCTGCCCTGAATCTTCAGCTTCATTTGGGTTCTGTGTGCGCTGCCAACCAGGCCAGTCATGCACCCCAGACTACCCCATGGCCAGTGTGGAAGCAAGATTCAACAACCAGCCTAATCATTTTCTGAACTTGGAATGGGAGGGAGCCATCTTGTCCCTTGCCTCAGGCAGCAAAATAACTTGAGCCACCTCTACAAGCATCATGCAGGAATTGTGACATGCATGTTCTTTTCCCAGCGAAGGTATGCAGTCCCACAAGCCTGTCTAAGGAACGCCTATATTCCCCCAGGGCATGCCAGTATTTACAGGCATCTTACCACTGCAGATGGCACGCCTCTACAATTTTTTAAAATTAAAGGAAAACCCTAACTTCAGACAACACATTTTGGTTTTCCAGAATGGAACAGTCTTGCCACACACCCCTTTTTCTGTTTGCTGCTGTGGCAGGCATAATCAGCAGCCGTAAAGTCCTACTCATTTTCCAGAAAAGGGAGAAAGAGCTGTTTGCAAACCTTTCAAAGCAAACCTAGAATAATACTATCTTATATGGCTATATGCAACCTGTGAATGCCCATCCTTGCAAAGCAGCACATTAACAGTGAAGAGGTAAATTTTTTGGCATTTTTTTCCAGGGGGCATTTAGCAATAATTTCGGGGTTGTTCATTTTCTGATGTTTCCTTGATTTTTTAAAGAAAGTATTGGGGGGATCTTGATGCAGAGCCAGAGGAAATGTCTACTACTGTAAGATCTGAAGTAAGATACTGTATACGTACTAAGAAACCAGCTAGGAAAGAAACTAATTTGTTCTTCGTTTGTTAAGTGGAACTGAAACTTACAGAAGCACGAAAAATGCCATTTCCAAAATTCTTCTTGAAAAGGATGCTGAGAGGTTTCAAGTACTAAAATCCACCATGAAAAATGGCATTGTCTAGATCCAGTTGCTGCATAGATTTACATTCAAGATGATCCCAGTGGTTCTTACACACAGGCTAAGTTTCTTCCCCAAGACCAATGTCCTTATTTCCTCACCTTTTAAAACTTGTGCTTAAGGAATTGCAACCTCTTGCTTTTTTTAATATATATTTTCCATGGTTTTATATACAGATACATATACACACACACGATATAATGGTATGAAACGGAGAGCCACGAGAGGGCACCAAATCAGCGGCTTCATACCTAATGCAAAGGGTCTTTCATTTCTCTCTCTTACACACTCACGCGCATATACACGTACACACACATGCACAACCCACCCAGGCAGAATGGGAGAACCAAGCTTCAGCTGAGTACAGAACAGGATTCTGCGTCGTGCCTGGGAGCCAAAATAAAGTGAGCTGTCGGATGCATGTCTAGCCATGCACCTTGGGCAATGCAGCCGACTGCCTTACCTGGGAGCCGGGGATTTGGCGGGGCCACCACACACACCCCTTTCCCGCCCCTTCTGAAAACCCAGCTATTATTTTTATTATTACCCCCAGGCTTTAGGTTTTGAAAAGACCTTTGCAACCAAATTTGAAAGCCCGTTTTAAATTTGCAATCCCCCTGCCTCTCCTCCCGCACGGACGCTGAAGCGGAAGAGGTGTAACCAGGCTTCTTCTGCAAGGCTGCAATCTTAACCGCACACTTTTGCCTGGGAGTAAGCCCCGCTGCACACAACGGAGCTTACTTCTGAGTAAGCATGCATGTGGTGCACGTTTGCCTCCTCTCTTTAAAAAAATAAAATATAAATATATTATTATTTTGCATGGGGAGGGAAGGGAAGGGAGGAATGAAACCAGAGACAACTTTCCACGATGCAGGCAAAGTTGCAGCACACCATCTCTCCCTGCAACTCCGCTTCTCCTCCTCCTCCGCGCGGGTCTCCGGATCTCGCTCCCGCTTCGCCCTTCTCGCCGGAGGAGCCATGGCTGAGCTCTCCCGCCCCGCTTCCCGCGCTCGCCTTCCTCCCGCTTCTAACCCGGGGGGGGGGGGGTGGAGGGCTGGGATCCGGCTCACCTTCCGCCGCTCGCCTCCCGCCGCTGGCCGAAGCTGCCCTCCGGAGCCCCGCAGCCCGAGGGGGGAAGCGGGAAAGGCGAGCTGCGGGGGGAGCCGACCGAATCCGCCACGATCCCCTTCCAAGCAACAGGCATTGCGGCTTTCCCCGCTCGGCTCCTCTCCCTTCTCCTCTGCTCGCTCCTCTTGCTCGCTCTCTTTTATCCTGTTAATCCGCAGCAGGCTCCGGAGCTTGCCTCTGAATCCGAAGCAGGAGACGACCCCGACCTTTCTCTCGCGCAAGAGCTCCCATCACGCCAGGGCAGGACGCGTGAAGTTTGCCAGCTTCTTGCCGCCACGCGTGCGAGCGAGGAACGGGCGTGTGGGTGGGTTGGGTACGCGCGCGGGCGACCGGGCGCGGGTGCACCTTGGGCACCTAGAGCAGTCTCTGGCTAGCTGGGAAGAAATCGCAGGCAAAAATGAATTCAGGGGGGTGGGGGGAAGTCACCGATCAGGGGCTCGACGATGCTCTCCCTGGTCTTTGTAATGTGCGAGTACGTGCGCCTGCCTGCTCTTTTCCCTGCGCGCCACTGTGCGTTTGAGCCGGCGAGGGCGAGGGTGCGTTCCCCCCTTCGTGGCTGAGAATGATAGCTCTCCTTTGGGGATTGAAAACCCCGCCTGGAAAGAGGAGTGTGCAAACACACACAGCGCTCTGTGCAACCTGGAATGTTTGTTGTTTCAAGTTGGGAGGCAAGCAAAGAAGCTCCCTGCTAGTTATTGGCTATTTCTTCCCCATCTTTCCGTTTCTACTGATATCCCAAGTAGAGACACACAAACCCTACTAAGTTGACAAGCAAAGCGGACCGCTTGGGAAGCTCCGTACTGAAAAGGGATCCTGAGACGACGTGGCTTGCTTCTGGTTTGCATGCAGAACTCACCTGGTTCAATGAGCAGCATCTGCCGGTAGGGCTAGGAAAGACCCCCTTCCTGTAAACGCGCCCCCCCCCCCAAGCTGCTGCCTGCCAGTGTAAACAATACTGAGATAGATGGACCAGTGGGATAAAGCATACCTTTATTGGGATTGCCCACCATAAATGACAAAACTAATCACAAGTCGCCCTTTAGTGCTGCAAAGATGCGTTTGAGCGTGTGAAAAGCCAACCAAAATACCAGAAAAACAGGTGGGGAGGCTGACATTTGGACGTGGGTCTCTAGGAAGCTCCCAGACTGAGAGTGGGACTCTTGTGGACTCTGGTCAACAGAAGATCACACCCAATTCACCCACAAACTTTCAGTTTTAGGGCCTAGCTGTAGAAACTGTTATACCCCCCCCCGCCTCCATTTGCCTTAGAGGAGGTATGTGGGAGTGGGATCCAGCAGACAGATACCAAACCAAAATGAGGACTCGGAGCCCCGCAGCATTTAAAAATAGCCGCTTTCTGCAGCTTGCCATCTTGACAGGTCCTGGACTCAGATCGCATATCTTGTTTCCTTGAAGCTACCTTGAAACTAACTACACCTCTGGGAGCCATGATCTTGGGCTCATCTTCCAGTCTAGCTGGCGGAGGAAGGGGGCCCATCTGAAGCAAGTTGTTTTGGCAGCGGCCGCAGAAACTAATAGACATCGATCATGGGAGACAAGGTTACAGGACTTGGAGCACAGGGGATGGGGAAAGTCATTTCCTAAACATTACTTTGCTGTAGCAAGTCGCCCCCGCCCCCGCCCCCCACCAAGCATCTTTGCAATATTAGGAATGTGTTCAAGCTGAAAAATAAAATAATCATTTAAACTAATCCCCACTGGGAACATGGCCCAGCTTTTGATGTCTGGTGCATCCTGTGTTCTTTTATACTCTGTTGGAAGCAGCCCAGTCAGATGGGTGGGGTACAAGTAATTATTATTATTATTATTATTATTATTACTAGCTGGCCCTGCCACACGTTGTGGCTTAGTCTGTTAAATGGGCCCTCAGAGTCCCCCTTCAGACTTCTCCCCCACCCCCAGGCTCATACCTGTGATCGGCCCCACCCTGTCCCAACTCCTCATGACCTTTACCTGTGCAGGTATGAGATGTGAGCAATCTGAGGTGGTACAAACACTCGGGTAGTGGCATGGATCATTGTGTCCAAATTCCAGGACACTCGGTCAAGCGGTTACCGAGAAAAGTGGAGCCCACAGTTTCACCTTTTTTACATTTATATATATATATAGATTACAACTGTCATGTTGTTGTGCTCTGGTGTCGGCCAGTATTATAACAGTATTTTGGTGCCTGTACTGGTTTCCTGTTCCAAGCTCAAGTGAAATAATAGCTTTCAAGCCCATAGTAAAGGTAAAGGGACCCCTGACCATTAGGTCCAGTCGTGACCGACTCTGGGGTTGCGGCGCTCATCTGGCTTTATTGGCCGAGGGAGTCGGTGTACAGCTTCCAGGCCATGTGGCTAGCATGACTAAGCCGCTTCTGGCGAACCAGAGCAATGCACGGAAATGCCGTTTACCTTCCCACTTGGAGCAGTACCTATTTATCTACTTGCACTTTGGCGTGCTTTCGAACTGCTATGTTGGCAGGAGCTGGGACCGAGCAACGGGAGCTCACCCCGTCGCAAGGATTCGAACCGCCGACCTTCTGATCGGCAAGCCCTAGGCTCAGTGGTTTAACCCACAGCGCCACCCGCATCCAAGCCCATAGGGAAGGGATAACCCTCTTCCATGTATGGCCACTTAGGACACCACTTCGCATCAAACTCACATATACTAATTTATGTTAACAGTGTGGATGCAGATTTAGAAATAATGACTGTTATATGAACAGTGAAGGCAGTGTTCCCCAAGCCTATGTCTGCCCTCAGCCAGCCCCCAGTTGCCTGCCTTCTTACTCGCATCCAGTCTAGGGGGAAGGGGTCCTTGTCTGCCAGCTTCTTCCTCCTGAGTCCCAGTGTTGTTGCCCTTGTAGAGACTCAGCAAGGTGGAGGATGGGGGCCAGAGCTAGAATTAGCTCCACCTCTCATTGGCTCTGGGCTCTGGTTCCACTGAGCATTCTGCATCCCTGCATTCCGCTCTGCCATCCTCAGTGGGCAGCGGCCACCACAAAAGGTAGATAGAAATAATAGAATCATAGAACTGTAGAGTTGGAAGGGGCGTTGAGGGTCATTCTAGCCCAACCCCCTGCAACGCAGGAATATATGCAGTTGTTCGAACCTGCAACCTTGGCATTATCAGCACCATGCTCTCACCATAGTGGGAGAAGACTGTGGCCAGACTGACCTGCTGTGTTGTCCAGGTTGGGAGCAGTTGATGGGGACCCTCCAAGGTCCCTCCTGTCGGGGTTCTTTATTGTAAAACTGGACTAGATAGCCTTTGAAACATAGGGTGCCTTCAAAGAGAGGACCGCCCTCTAACTGCCTTTCAAATGTAGGATTGTCCTCTGCAAAGTAAAACATGCCACCATGCTATTGCTTCTATGTACCCGACAAAGAACTTGTGGGAGCATATGATCTTTGAATTGTCGACTTGGAAGGGACCCCAAGGGTCCTCTAGTCCAACCCCCTGCAATGCAGGAATCCTGCCCACAGCCATCCCTGGGTGGGCTCAAACCACCAACCTTCTGGTTAACAGCAAGACCCACTGACTCACTGTGCCACTAAAGCAATGTGGAAGCCTTTATGTTTCAAGCCCGAAAAACAGCTTGAGATTGGGCAATCTCCAGGACAGTCTCCTCTTGTATTGAACCAGTCCACACTCTGCACTCGCCAGGAAACCCCCTTGTTGCATATACTTCCACCCAGTGAGATGCAGAGGATGAGGATTTGAGACTGAGTCTTTTTTTTTTAGGAATGCCTGGTCTTTGGAACTCACTGCCAAGGGAGCTTCAAGCAACTGGAAAAATAAGTGTCAGACACCAGATAATGTGATATAAAAGATGGAGAAGAGAAGGATCCAGATGCCTTTTTGTTCTTGTTCTTGTTAGAGATGTACTGAGACGGAGGTGGCAGGAAAGATGCATTTCTGATATTTCTATTTCCCGCCATGAGACCATAGCTGCCAAGTTATCCCTTTTTTAAAGGGATTTTCCCTTATGCTGAATAGGGTTCCTCGCGAGAAAAGGGAAAACTTGGCAGCTATGCATGAGACTCCCAGTAGAGGGAAAGGAGAGCAAATGGAGCACTCCTGCTGAACAAATGGTTTGGCTTCTGTGCCAACTACTTCTGGGCCACCTTTAAGATCAATTGTGGGCATTAGCAACAGGGCCTTCTCAGTGGTGGCTCCAACCTTATGGCACTGCCTCCCAAGAAAGATATGCCTGGCTCCTTCATTTTCATTTTCAAGGAAGCCTTACAATACCATAAGTTTTGCTCAGTTGGAGCATGGATAGGGAACCTATCCAATGGGCTGGACTACAGCTCCCATCATCCATGACCCCTTGGCCATGCCAGCTGTGGCTGATAGTAAGTCCAGCAATAACCTGCTGGAGAGTTGCTATATATTGAATTTTATTGACCTGAAAACTAGTTGGTTTTTGAAGTTTGTTTGTAAACGATATTGCACATCTGTTACTAAATGCGAGCCTCCTTGGGAAGCCTATAGTCTTGAAAGACTGGGTTAAGAAAAAGCTCTAAATCAGGGAAGGCACAAAAGAGAAGCAGCTGTGCAGAATTCAGCAGTCGTTTCTAGATTGATAGCAAAAGTAACCAAAATGGAAAAGTGGCCGCAAGAGGCTTGACTATCCAGGTCGGAGACATTTTTATTTGTCTGCAACTTTTTGAGAAGGAGGAAGAGCAACTCCTTCCTCCATACTCCAGAGAGCCATTAATCACTTTTACACATTCTTAAACAGTAATGGCATATTTAACTTTTAGGGTGGCTGGTGCTGCTTGCTCTACTTCATTTGGGTTGGTGCCCCCCCCCCCAGTGCTGCTCTAGGAACATGTGGGCAGGTCTGTGTTTCAGCCACATTTTATTTATTCTTCAATATTTATATACCCACCCAAGAACAAAAGGTTTCTTTTTTTTTCTTTTTTTTCTTTTTTTTTGAAAAACCTTTATTTACTTATAAAATTACATAAAGTAAAATACATAAGAAAATACATACAAAGCACATATTATTCAGTTACAAAAACAAAGCAAAATACATATAACAAATAAACAATATTTTCGAATTGTACCGTTATAAGGTCGGCCTCCGAATCTCGATGGTTGAGATTTGATCCAAGAACAAAAGGTTTCTGTGGGTGGTTTAGAAGTAAAATGAAAATGAAACCGTAAATTACAATATCAAAAAGAAAATCTAATACAAAATAAAACCTGCCGCTGAATAAGACCAGAATTTAAAAAGCAGCAGCAGGGCAGGAAATCAATACAACAGTGCTAAAAAGTACCAGATAGATAGATAGATAGATAGATAGATAGATAGATAGATAGATAGATAGATAGATATTTGTGGATTAAGCCTATGGCAAGTAATGTGCCTCCCAATGGCATGGCCCACACTACTGTTGTAGCACATGGGGCAAAAAAGGTGTACATGTTACCAGAGCATTGTGGGAGACGGCGCAAGCCACAGTGAAGCAATATGGCAGGCAATCTCATCCACACAACTGAGGAATTGTGTAGATCGGCCCCTTGAAGCAAACCAACTGACAGCTGAAGGGTGAATATGACAATGCTAGCCTGTGCAGGTCTACTCGGGGGTAAGCCCCGTTTAATTCAATGGGGCTTACTCCCAGATAAGTGGGTGCAGGATTGCAGCCTGAGGTTTTGTAAATCTGTGAGCCAGCCAAGTGTGGAGAGAATGAGGAGCAGACACACAGCACTCACCTCAAAAAACCTGCAGACAGCTGTAAAAATTCATAGGCAGTAGAATTTTTAAGAACACAAGAAACACATAATTGGTTTATAGAACCCATAAATGGCTTTTTAAAAGGATTAAACAGATAGATGATGAGCTTATGGGCAGCTACTAACCACACGAGCCAAATTCTCGAGCTCCGTTTTCAGAAGTGGCAGGCAGTTCTAGGTGCCAGAGACAAGCAATAGGGAATGGCTATTGATTAACACCAGTGTGTGTGTGTGTGTGTGTGTGTGTGTGTGTGTGAGAGAGAGAGAGAGAGAGAGAGAGAGAGAGAGAGAGAGAGAGAGAGAGAGAGAGAGAGAGAACTTCTGTTGAAAGCCTTCCCTTCAATCTGTCTGAGTGGGAGTCTTTAGCCAAGAGAGCCCTTCCCAAACCCCAATAACTTGTCGAGGGGCTTCTCTCTGGCAACTGTTCACACACAGAGTGATGCGTTCAAAAGTCTCGGGTTTTGTTCAGCAAGGTACCTCAGACAGCGAAAACACATCTAGGCCTGCCCTGGACATAGCGAGCATGAAAGCAGGCCCGAAGGACTGCCTCTCCCCATATAAAACACCCAGGACTGTGTGTTCATTATCTAAGACCCCTTTTTCATGTGCCTCCTCCACATGAGGTCCAGGGGGTGGCAACATGAGAACGGGCCTTTTCTGCAGTGGCCCCCCATTTGTGGAATGCTCTCCCCAGGGAGGTTCGCCTGGCGCCTTTGTTATATACTTTTAGGAGCCAGACAAATATGCTCCTCTTCAACCTCTGGCAGATAAATATTCTACAGCCTTTTAAATGTGGTTAGGGTGGTTATTGTTTTGCCGTCTTGTTTTACTTATTTACTTGTTTTCAATCCTGTGTTTTATTCTGTGAACCGCCCTGAGATCTTTTGATGAAGGGCAGTTTATAAATTTCACAAATAAAATAACATAAATCATGGGCGTAGGCAAGGGGGGGCAGGAGGGGGCAGCTGCCCCCCCAGAAGCAAAAAAAATAATGTATTTTACAGACCATAACCAGCACTTTTCCCCTCCAAAAACTGAAGTGGAAAGGGCTTTGCTTTAGCAAGAGCAGCTAAGTCTCCGCTTGCTGGGGGGGGGGGGGACACAGCTGTAACAAAAACACATCAAATAAATAAAGCAAAGTGGCTACCAGTAGTTAAGCAGTTAAGACAATGGAGCATATATCCCCAGGCAAGATTCGATAGCTGACCATTTCACCCTATTGTTCTTAAGTGGGAGTTGTTAATGAGCATTCAGGAGCATTAAGAGTTCTATTGGCGATTTAATGAGGGTGCAGACTCAGAGGATTCAATTTGACTAAGGTGGCTCTGCAAGGCTAAAAGGAAGTGAATAAGAAAGGGGGGGGCTGTAGCTTTGACAGACACAGTGATGTTTATAAAAAGCAGTGGTGTTCCAGTCTGCCCCTCCTCCTGCATCTGTATACTGTAAATCAGGGGTGGCCACCTCCCAAGAGACTCTGATCTACTCACAGAGTTTAAAACTGGGGGTGATCTACCCCCTTTTGGGGGGGTTCAGGTCAAAGCTGTTGAGTTTTTTTAAGGAAGGGAAGCCCTGTTTTGGGGGTTTAGGTCAAACTTGTTGAGCTTCTTTTAGGAGGGAGGGAGGCCCATTTTTGTTTAGGGCTTCAGGTCATAGTTCAACTTTTTTTTAGGGAGGAGGAAAATTTTGGGTGAGCTTTTTTTAGGGGTGCCAGTGACCTACCAGTGACCTACCACAGACATCCAGTGATCTACTGGTAGATCACAATCTACCAGTTGGACGTGCCTGCTGTAAATCAAGCCGAGAGAAAGCTGCTTACAAGGCTCCTGTACATGCAGAGTTCCAGCATCACAGCGTCACCCAGAGGCACCCACAAATATGAGTTATCCCTCTCTCTATTTCTTCCTTCCTTCCCTCCCTCTTCCATCCTTAATAAAATAGGGGGGGCAGATAAGCCCCACATAGAAAGCCCATCAACATGGGGGGATGACTCTTTCAAATACGGTATTTACCAGTAATTGGGGGGGGGGAGAGGCACCTAGGCCTCTAGGAGTTGGCTGCTATGCCTAGGAGTAGGACAATTCAAGAAAGCAGAATGATGCATATGCTATAGTAATATATCAATAGAATCATAGAATTGTAGTTGGAAGGGACCACAAGGGTAATCTAGTCCACCCCCTGCAATGCAGGAATTTTTTCCTAAGGTGGGGCTTGAACCATGGTTGAAATATTATGCTGATATGCAGCAACGCCTCGGAACCGTCGTGGCTGCGGCCATGCCTTGCCTCGCCCTCGCCCGCCCTGCCACCCCCTCTTGCCTGCCCGACCCTCCCGTCCTCTTGCTGCAGAGTTCCAGCATCACAGCGTCATCCAGAGACACCCACAAATATGAGTTATCCCTCTCTATTTCTTCCTTCCTTCCTTCCCTCCCTCTTCCATCCTTAATAAAATACGGGGGGGGCAGATAAGCCCCACATAGAAAGCCCATCAACATGGGGGGATGACTCTTTCAAATATGGTATTTACCAGTAATTTGGGGGGGGAGGCACCTAGGCCTCTAGGAGTTGGATGCTATGCCTAGGAGTAGAACAATTCAAGAAAGCAGAATGATGCATATGCTATGGTAATATATCAATATATCAATAGAATCATAGAATTGTAGTCGGAAGGGACCACAAGGGTCATCTAGTCCAACCCCCTGCAAGGTGGGGCTTGAACCATGGTTGAAATATTATGCTGATATGCAGCAACGCCTCGGAGCCGTCGTGGCTGCGGGCATGCCTTGCCTCGCCCTCGCCCGCCCCTCTCGCCTGCCCGACCCTCCCGTCCTCTCCAGCCAAACAGGGTAGCCGCCAACGCTGCCAGCCCCAGAAGCACAAGGTGGCCGCTGCCTCCGCCACTGCCACGATGTCATCAGGCCCGCTGGCCTGTAGCCCCGCCCACATTCCCACTTTGTGGCCCCTCCCCTCCCGTGCCTTGGCCCCGCCCCTGAACGACCATGGCTTGCCCCCCCCTAGTTTTGATCCTGGCTACGCCCCTGACATAAATGACGTGCCTGGGCGGCTGGTGTAGCCTAGGCAGAGTCCTGAGGACCAGCCACAGAAGCTTGGAAGGGCACATTCTGTTTCCCTGCCCCAGGGCCTGAGGTTCTCTACCTTGGCTTCTCTGTGATAAAGGCCATGTGGAGGACTCTGGGCACCGATACCATCTTTTCTGGCTGGTGCCTTTCACGGTTGCATAACAGACTGGGATTAAATCCCGTGGGGCTTTCCCCATCGCTCTCCAAAAATAGCTACTACGCCTGTTGGATTTCTGCCTGCATAGCTTCCAAGTCTCCCGTATTCCCCGGGAAACCCCCGTTTTTCCGGCTGTTCCCAGCCGAAAAAACGGATATTTTTTTTGTTTTCCCCCAGTTTATTCTGGCGCGACGGCCATTTTGGAACTGGGCGGAGCATGCTCAGAAGCGACTTTTGATGCTGCTCTGCCCAGTTCCAAAATGGCTGCAGCGCGACTTCTGGTGCGGCGGCCATTTTGGAACTGGGCAGAGCAGCATCAAAAGTCGCTTCTGAGCATGCTCCGCCCAGTTCCAAAATGGCGGCAGCGCTACCTCCGGTCTGCTACTTCCGGTACGATCCCTTATTTTTCAGACAGGAACTTGGCAGGTATGTCTGCCTGTTGTGCCTACAGGAGACAACCCTGTTTTATTATTCTGGTGTAGACACCAGTCCAGAAAAAACCAATGCCATAATAAAATATGATAGTCTTTAAAGTGGCACAAGACCTTTCATTACTCTTTGCATAACAAGCTGGGCATGAACCCAAGGCCTGGATCCACCATTAGTACAATGTGAAAAAGCTCTTAGTGTCAGTACCTGTTCTGCTCCAATTGGCGATCTGGCCCCCGGAGATTAAGTGGGTTAGTTTTGAATTCACCTGCTGAGAGCATCTGTGCTTTAATTAAGCCTCATGTAGATGCATTGCAGAGACGGATGAGGGCTCTCACCACAGCAGCCTCTGTTATGGCGCAAGGCATGCCTTCTTAAATTACACTGCCACATTTGTGTAGACAGCAGAATCAAGGCTCTCTCTTCAACTGGCCTCATTACCATACCCATTATATATGGGCCCAGCGCTTGTGCAGGGAACACCTGATGCTTTAACATCAACAGTACGACCAGATGGGAGACCACTGGAGCTCCGCATAAATCCCTCTGAGTGTTCCCAAACAAAGGTGGGATACAATAATAATAAACCATACATATATACATAAGGTCATGCTTCACAAACGGGGAGTCTTTTCCCCTATCCTGCTTCTAGTGCAGGCATCCCCAAACTTCGGCCCTCCAGATGTTTTGGACTACAATTCCCATCTTCCCTGACCACTGGTCCTGTTAGCTAGGGATCATGGGAGTCGTAGGCCAAAACATCTGGAGGGCCACAGTTTGGGGGTGCCTGTTCTAGACACACATCCCTAAGTATTTACATGTCTTCTGGTAGCAGAATCAAGGTTCTTGATTAGCTTGATTCGCTTGGCTCTGGCGTGGGGGTCATTTCAGCAGTGTCGGTGGCTTGCCCGTCCCAATCACCAGCAACCCATGCTACGCCACTGGCTGTCTTGCATGTTGCGTGTATGGTGATGCAAAGTCTGTGCTGTCTCTGCTTCAGAAGTCTATTGGCTGTGTTCTCTCTCTCTCTCTCTCTCTCTCTCTCTCTCTCTCTCTCTCTCTCTCTCTCTCTCTCTCTCTCTCTCTCTCTGTGCCATGTGGGTGCCTTTGTGCCAGCACATAGTGGTGGACTGTGGCAGTGTTTTGAGGGGGTGTTTCTCTGGTTCACCTGCTGTTTTGTGGCTTTGTGGCAGTGTTTCCCCCTCTTCCTTTCCTGGCTGGCCAAATCTGGCCTGTATAACGGTGACCAGGTCCAATAAATAAGGCGAGCACAGGATTACTCTGGACGTACCTGGCAAAAGTAGCAGAAGAGAGCCGTTTGAAACTGCCCGTATTTCTACAGACTGATGGGGCAAGAGGCCAGGGCTGGCCCAAGACATTTCAGCTCCTGAGGCAAACCCCAATATGGGGAGCTGTGCTTCTTCCCACCAGGGAAGAAGGAATGAGTGAAGATTGGCATCAGGAACAAGGGCATCAGGGTGGGGAGAGAAAGATGAAACAAGGATCTGCTGCCCTGGGGACCCTGCCACCTGAGGCCATCACCTCACCTGGCCTCATGGGTGGTCAGGAGACATTCTATGGACATTCTGCTGGCTTCTGAGGATGTTTTGCACAGACATTCCCTTGATCTTTTGACCAGAATCTCCTCTTTTTTAATTACAGTAATGTGTGTGTGCGCGCCCCCTTCATGGATCAATGCCTTGTCGTGGCGAAGGGGCTTGAATAACTCAGAGAAGCTATGAGCTATGCCATGCAGGGCCACCCAAGATGGACAGGTCATAGTGGAGAGTTTTGACTAAACGTGATCCACCTGGAGAAGGAACTGGCAAGCCACTCCAGTATCCCTGCCAAGAAAACTCCATGGACAAAGACAACAGGCATATAAAAGTTATGACGCTGGAAGATGAGCCCCTCAGGTCGGAAGGCGTCCAACATGCTACTGAGGAAGAGCGGAGGACAAGTACAAGTACTGATGAAGCGGCTGGGCCAAAGCCGAAAGGACGCTCAGTTGCGGATATGCCTGGAAGCGAAAGGAAAGTCCGATGCTGTAAAGAAAAATATTGCATAGGAACCTGGAATGTAAGAACCATGAGTGGAGGTAAGCTGGATGTGGTCAAAAATGAGATGACAAGAATAAATATCGACATCCTGGGCATCAGTGAACTAAAATGGAAGGGAATGGGCGAATTCAGTTCGGATGACTATCATATCTACTACTGTGGGCAAGAATCCTGTAGCAGAAATGGAGTGGCCCTCATAGTCAACAAAAGAGTGGCAAAAGCTGTAATGGGATGCAATCTCAAAAATGACAGAATGATCTCGATACGAATCCAAGGCAGACCTTTTAACATCACAGTAATCCAAGTTTATGCACCAACTACCGGTGCTGAAGAAAGTGAAATTGACCAATTCTATGAAGACCTACAACACCTTCTAGAAATGACACCAAAGAAGGATGTTCTTCTCATTACAGGGGACTGGAATGCTAAAGTAGGGAATCAAGAGATAAAAGGAACAACTGGCAAGTTTGGCCTTGGAGTTCAAAATGAAGCAGGGCAAAGGCTAATAGAGTTCTCTCAAGAGAACAAGCTGGTCATCACAAACACTCTATTCCAACAACACAAGAGACGACTCTACACATGGATATCACCAAATGGACAGCATCGAAATCAGATTGATTATATTCTCTGCAGCCAAAGATGGAGAAGCTCCATACAGTCAGCAAAAACAAGACCTGGAGCTGACTGTAACTCAGATCATCAGCTTCTTATAGCAAAATTCCAGCTTAAACTGAAGAAAGTAGGAAAAACCACTGGGCCAGTAAGATACAATCTGAATCAAATCCCTTATGAATACACAGTGGAAGTGAGGAACAGGTTTAAGGATTTAGATTTGGTGGACAGAGTGCCTGAAGAACTATGGATGGAGGCTCGTAACATTATACAGGAGGCAGCAATGAAAACCATCCCAAGGAAAAGGAAATGCAAGAAAGCAAAATGGCTGTCCAACGAGGCCTTACAAATAGCGGAGGAGAGGAGGCAAGCAAAATGCAAGGGAGATAGGGAAAGATACAGGAAACTGAATGCAGATTTCCAAAAAACAGCAAGGAGAGACAAGAGGGTCTTCTTAAATGAGCAATGCAAAGAAATAGAGGAAAACAATAGAATGGGGAAAACCAGAGATCTGTTCAAGAAAATTGGAGATATGAAAGGAACATTTCGTACAAAGATTACCATAATCAAGGACAAAAGTGGTAAGGACCTAACAGAAGCAGAAGACATCAAGAAGAGGTGGCAAGAATACACAGAGGAATTATACCAGAAAGATATGGAGGTCTCGTACACCTCAGGTAGTGTGGTTGCTGACCTTGAGCCAGACATCTTGGAGAGTGAAGTCAAATGGGCCTTAGAAAGCATTGCTAATAACAAGGCCAGTGGAAGTGATGATATTCCAGCTGAACTGTTTAAAATTTTAAAAGATGATGCTGTTAAGGTGCTACACCCAATATGCCAGCAAGTTTGGAAAACTCAGCAATGGCCAGAGGATTGGAGAAGATCAGTCTACATCCCAATCCCAAAGAAGGGCAGTGCCAAAGAATGCTGCAACTACCGCACAATTGCGCTCATTTCACACGCTAGCAAGGTTATGCTTAAAATTCTACAAGGCAGGCTTAGGCAGTATGTGGACCGAGAACTCCCAGAAGTGCAAGCTGGATTTCGAAAGGGCAGAGGAACCAGAGACCAAATAGCAAACATGCGCTGGATTATGGAGAAAGCTAGAGAGTTCCAGAAAAACGTCTACTTCTGCTTCATTGACTATGCAAAAGCCTTTGACTGTGTCGACCACAGCAAACTATGGCAAGTTCTTAAAGAAATGGGAGTGCCTGATCACCTCATCTGTCTCCTGAGAAATCTCTATGTGGGACAAGAAGCTACAGTTAGAACTGGATATGGAACAACTGATTGGTTCAAAATTGGGAAAGGAGTACGACAAGGTTGTATATTGTCTCCCTGCTTATTTAACTTATATGCAGAATTCATCATGCGAAAGGCTGGACTAGATGAATCCCAAGCCGGAATTAAGATTGCTGGAAGAAATATCAACAACCTCAGATATGCAGATGACACAACCTTGATGGCAGAAAGCGAGGAGGAATTAAAGAACCTTTTAATGAGGGTGAAAGAGGAGAGCGCAAAATATGGTCTGAAGCTCAACATCAAAAAAACCAAGATCATGGCCACTGGTCCCATCACCTCCTGGCAAATAGAAGGGGAAGAAATGGAGGCAGTGAGAGATTTTACTTTCTTGGGCTCCTTGATCACTGCAGATGGTGACAGCAGTCACGAAATTAAAAGACGCCTGCTTCTTGGGAGAAAAGCAATGACAAACCTAGACAGCATCTTAAAAAGCAGAGACATCACCTTGCCGACAAAGGTCCGTATAGTTAAAGCTATGGTTTTCCCAGTAGTGATGTATGGAAGTGAGAGCTGGACCATAAGGAAGGCTGATCGCCGAAGAATTGATGCTTTTGAATTATGGTGCTGGAGGAGACTCTTGAGAGTCCCATGGACTGCTAGAAGATCAAACCTATCCATTCTTAAGGAAATCAGCCCTGAGTGCTCCCTGGAAGGACGGATCGTGAAGCTGAGGCTCCAATACTTTGGCCACCTCATGAGAAGAGAAGAATCCTTGGAAAAGACCCTGATGTTGGGAAAGATTGAGGGCACTAGGAGAAGGGGACGACAGAGGACAAGATGGTTGGACAGTGTTCTCGAAGCTACGAACATGAGTTTGACCAAACTGCGGGAGGCAGTGCAAGACAGGAGTGCCTGGCGTGCTATGGTCCATGGGGTCACGAAGAGTCGGACACGACTAAACGACTAAACAACAACAACAAGTGTGTGTGCGCGCACACATTTTAATTATGGATTAAACCACGGCTTTTAATGGGATTACTTTATTGTGTATTTTAATTATGGGTGCTCGTATTTTAATGTCTGTGGAATGGGTTTTTGAACTTTGCAAACTATCTTGATCTTATATAAACAAACAACAACGATAAAAATAAACCCAGGCATTCTGCGGAATTGTGGGGCTTTAAAAAGGTGATGACTGCTGACGTGCAAATATGGAAGGGGCTTTCTATAAAGCACTGAGCCTTAAATCTGGAGCTGGTCCTAACTGAACCCCACCCTCTGAGTACCCCTCTGCAAAGATGGAAGAAGTTCATGCAAACATCCAGCTCAGAATTCGGTCCGGATCAGAGGCTCGCACACTTGCGCCAACCTATAAAGCTTTTCCAATATCAAAGTATCACTTTGCATATTCCGGACTTCTCATTTTTCGCTGTACAAAGAATACGGTACAATAAACCTTGACAGGTGCTGTGGAGTCAGCATTGTTAGAATCAGTACTACAGGCAGGTGTTTGGAGTGGGGAGGAGAACTTAAAGGTTGTTATGACAGGTGGCAAGACAAGGGAAATGTCCTTGTTGTTTGTCCCGACCGCTTTTGGATAAAAAGGGCCAATGCGATTCACAACAAACGATGCATTTCGGCAATTGCTCCGTTGAACCAAGCAGCCAAGTTCTTTGTAGGGTTCAATGGAATAAGGCCTAGCAGCTGTTGCATTCGGGGATCAGGTGGATATTTCCACTCCTTTGTGTATCCTGAATCCAAAGTTCACAAGGAAGGGAAGCAAGTCGCCTCTGCCCGCAATCCATCGCCCAGTTATTTGCTGGAGCTACCGTCCTGCAAGGAGAAGGGAGTGTAGGGTCTGCAAAATGCCTCCAGGGGACAGCAGGCAGCTGCGGCTTGAAGCATGCTTCAGACAGCTGCCTGCTGTCCCAAAAGAGCTGTTCTCCTGTGTCACCCTGCCTTGGGTAGCCAAGGGTAACCTTCTCCCTCCCTCCTTGCATGGCAGGCTGTGAGACCAAAGAAAAATCAAGTAGGATGGGGCCCATCAAAACTGGCCAATGAACCAAGAGGAAAATCCAAGATGGCTGAGAGAACTGGGCAGGGGTGGTGGAGGAATGAGAGCCGACTGAAGAGGCCTTCGGGCACCCGCTCCCTTTCCAAGTCCAGAAACTGCCCAGAACCGGCAGTTGAATCTTACTTCAATGTTGGCAATAGACCAGCGTCCTCAACTGCACCCAAGGGCAGCAGGCTTGCTTTGTGGGTTCAAGCTGTGGCACATGCCACATACCTGCCTGCAGCACCGGGCAGCCATGCGTCCTACGTTACAGAGGACTGTCTGAAGGAGCTCCCCATTGGAAGGGCTGTCTGGTGTGAGGCTAGTTTAAAGAACCCTAAGAAGGAAGAGCACATTGGAGGCACTGAAGCAAACTCAGCAGGTCACCTGTTTGCAGCTAATGCTGGAGATCATCTGCGATGCCACTTTATATTGTAATAGTTACGTCTACATTTGCATTTTCTTTTCTCTACAATTGTTATTAAATTTTCTGTTTTACATTTTAGAAAATTCACTTAAACAACCTTAAAATATCAATGACTTCCCTTCTTCTCCTTCCATGGTTCATTTTGCATAACATTGTTGTTGTTTAGTCGTTTAGTCGTGTCCGACTCTTCGTGACCCCATGGACCAGAGCACGCCAGGCACTCCTGTCTTCCACTGCCTCCCGCAGTTTGGTCAAACTCATGTTCGTAGCTTCAAGAACACTGTCCAACCATCTCGTCCTCTGTCGTCCCCTTCTCCTAGTGCCCTCGATCTTTCCCAACATCAGGGTCTTTTCCAGGGAGTCTTCTCTTCTCATGAGGTGGCCAAAGTATTGGAGCCTCAGCTTCACGATCTGTCCTTCCAGTGAGCACTCAGGGCTGATTTCCTTCAGAATGGATAGGTTTGATCTTCTTGCAATCCATGGGACTCTCAAGAGTCTCCTCCAGCACCATAATTCAAAAGCATCAATTCTTTGGCGATCAGCCTTCTTTATGGTCCAGCTCTCACTTCCATACATCACTACTGGGAAAACCATAGCTTTAACTATACTGACCTTTGTTGGCAAGGTAATGTCTCTGCTTTTTAAGATGCTGTCTAGGTTTGCATAACATGAATCCCTGCATATTTTACGTAAACTAAACTATTCAGTGTTCCATTACGTATTACATCCATTCACAACTTACGGTATTTGCACTGTTGAATTTATCTTAATGCTGCCCACGTTTTCAAATGTATACAATTCCCCCCCCCCATATGTTCAATAAAAAAATTTCCAATCTTCTTTAAATGTATGTTCTTCTTGTTCTCATATTCTACTCCTGTATATGTTAGGTCTGCAAGCTGCGCATATTCCGTCACTTTAAGTTGTCATTCTTCTTCAGCTGGGACTTAGCCCGTTTTCCATTTTGGGGCTAACAAAAAAATAACCTTTATGAACACCTGGAAATTTCCATCTGAATTATCCCCAACAATAAGGACTCTGGATTTGGGGGAAAGTACTTTTAAACTCCCCCTCCCAATTCATTATGAATTATTTCCCCATACTCTTTTACCCTTTTACAGGTCCACCACATGTGATAGAATGTACCCTCAGTCTCATTGCATCTCTACATTTGCATTTACACCTCTCATCTGCACAGCTGCCTCAAGCAAAAACACATTTAAGATGGACAGTCAAGGATCACTAGGAGGTAAACCTATTGTTATGATTCCAGAGGCCAGGCCTGGGACATGTGGGTTGATCACAAAGACAGGTGGCCTCTGCCTCACCCATGTGGAGTCACAGCCACCCCCTTCCGCAGAAATGTCTCAGATGAAATGGAAACAAGGAGGCTTTCATCTAAGAGGAGATGTTTTTCAGAAAGGCTTGTATTCCTAATGCTTCTCCTATGAGAAATTAACTGCAGCAATTTCAGCTCTGCCTGTATTGTGTTACCCAGCTCCTTACCTGCCCCCTTGATTCTATTCCAGGAGAGCTCCTGCTGCTGTAATTGACCTAGGTAGGGTTTCACAGTTTGATCTGGAGCTCCAGGTCTGCAGGGGAAGGAATTTAATTCTCAGGGGGAGAAGCAGGCAGAATACTTTCGGTTCAGAGTTTTTCCTGATTAATTTAGAGTGGCCACTTACAAGCATTGCCCACCCTTCCACCAAAAAAAAAAAAAGATAAAAGAGGACACAGGTTTGCATAAAGTTTGCATATGTGCATTTCCATGCATAGATGTAAAATTAAAAATAATTCCTGCAATTTCAATTATTGCAGGAACGAGTCCTGTTGGGAGGTGGTGGAGAAGTTTAAAAGCGCAACCTCGTTTATCACAGCTATAGAATTTTAGAGTTGGGAGGGAGGGACCGTGAGGATCATCTAGCCCAACCCTCTGCAATTCAGGAATCTTTCACCCAGCATGGAGTTCAAATCCACAACCCTGAGATAAAGAGTCTTATGCTCTACGGCAGCCATAGGCAAACTCGGCCCGCCGGATGTTTTTCGAACTACAACTCCCATGATCCTTAGCTAACAGGACCAGTGGTTGGGGGTGGTGGGAATTGTAGTCCCAAAACACCGGGAGGGGCGAGTTTGCCTATGCCTGCTCTACGGGCTGAGATATCCCTCAGGACAATGTGTGCTATATATATGAGTAACGATGCTATCCATACACAAGAAGAGCAGTGCCTATACCACTTCAGACTGCAGGTGGGGACTTCTGTGTCTTAATGCTCCTACATGTGTATATATCCTTGCAGTTAACAAAATCAATACTGTACTGTATACTGTTACAGATCTAGAGCTGGCAAATGTTAGAAATTGGTAAAATGGTAGAATTCAGCTGATACTTGGGGTACTGAAGGGAAAATACAGGCTGCAGCAGTTCTCCTGAACTGTGCAAGAAACACAGAAATTCCTGGGTTTAGCCTGTGCAAACTAACCTGGCCCGGCAAGTTGAGTGCAATCCATTATGAAACAATGGCCGGTCACAAACACGTCAAAGACAGATCCTTAGGTCTGTGCAAAACAAGCGGTTGCCAAGGTGACTGGGGAGGGCGTGGTGTCACACAGGAAAAATGTGTCCCTTTTAAAACAGAGAAGGGGAGGTGTCCCTTAGCAAAGGTTCTTGGGAAGGAAAAAAAGGAGGTGCCAGAACTCAAGGCAAGAGGCTGTGTCAGGCAGAACCATATTGGCAGGCTGAGGCAGAGGTGTGCAGAATGCCTTGGGCTCCAATGCTGCGTTGCTGTGTGAAAAGAGCTCCTCTTGAGATATAACGCTGCAAACTCTCTTCCCGCACCTTGGTCCAGGTGTATAGAAGTGCAAAATAAGCCCACTCTCTGATAGCTTTCCAAGTACAGGGTGTTGGGAATTCTCTTTAGTTTTTATTTTGTTTTGTTTTTTTACATATTGAGTTATTTAAGGCTGTGATCTCTCCTCACCTAAAGTCCTGTGGAGGCCGCTCCACCAATCTCAGTCCACCCACCGCCAGACCCACCTGCCTGTCTTCTTTCTTGCACTCTGACTAGGGGCATGTCACTGCCTGTCAGCTTCTGCCTCCTTAGTCTCAGTGTTGCGCTCGTGAAATTAATTCAGTTGGGAGGAGGATGGAGACAAAACCAGGATTAGTTGGCTCTGCCTGTCGTTGGCTCTGGCACCACCTACTGTTCGTCTCCCTGTCTTCGGCCCTACCAGTGCCAACCCATCACTACTAAACTCTGGAAATAGGGTGATCTCAGCAAGACTGTACCACTTGCCTAATCTGACCACATAGATCAGCTTAGTCCTATCATAGTTAAAGAGCGCTCCCTCATTTCAGAGCCTTGCACTGAGGGATAATGCTGTATAGCCACAGAGAGACGGAACATAGTAATTGAATTTATTTTATGTGTTTCTAAAAAAGCACACTGCAAGCCTGTCATATTTCCATGCCCTTTGGCTGCACTAAAACACTAACCTATTTACTGGGCAGCTGCCGAAGATCTTGCCTCAATTAAGAAGAACAAAACTTGACACTTTTGAACAAAAGACTAAAGAGCAGGTCAGTTCTGCAAAAGGAGGGGCCTGTTTGTTGATGTCTTTGCCTGCAACGGCCTCCGGTCTATTGTCATTCACTTTTCTTGCTTATTTTCAAGGTCTACAACAGCTTAAGCTCCGGAAGAAAAGGGATGTGTATGTATGGGCCCTTAGAAAGCACTGCTAATAACAAGGCCAGTGGAAGTGATGATATTCCAGCTGAACTATTTAAAATTTTAAAAGATGATGCTGTTAAGGTGCTACACCCAATATGCCAGCAAGTTTGGAAAACTCAGCAATGGCCAGAGGATTGGAGAAGATCAGTCTACATCCCAATCCCAAAGAAGGGCAGTGCCAAAGAATGCTCCAACTACCGCACAATTGCCCTCATTTCACACGCTAGCAAGGTTATGCTTAAAATTCTACAAGGCAGGCTTAGGCAGTATGTGGACCGAGAACTCCCAGAAGTGCAAGCTGGATTTCAAAGGGGCAGAGGAACCAGAGACCAAATAGCAAACATGCACTGGATTATGGAGAAAGCTAGAGAGTTCCAGAAAAACGTCTACTTCTGCTTCATTGACTATGCAAAAGCCTTTGACTGTGTCGACCACAGCAAACTATGGCAAGTTCTTAAAGAAATAGGAGTGCCTGATCACCTCATCTGTCTCCTGAGAAATCTCTATGTGGGACAAGAAGCTACAGTTAGCTACAGTTACAACTGATGGGTTCAAAATTGGGAAAGGAGTACAACAAGGTTGTATATTGTCTCCCTGCTTATTTAACTTATATGCAGAATTCATCATGTGAAAGGCTGGACTAGATGAATCCCAAGCCGCAATTAAGATTGCTGGAAGAAATATCAACAACCTCAGATATGCAGATGACACAACCTTGATGGCAAAAAGTGAGGAGGAATTAAAGAACCTTTTAATGAGGGTGAAAGAGGAGAGCGCAAAATATGGTCTGAAGCTCAACATCAAAAAAACCAAGATCATGGCCACTGGTCCCATCACCTCCTGGCAAATAGAAGGGGAAGAAATGGAGGCAGTGAGAGATTTTACTTTCTTGGGCTCCTTGATCACTGCAGATGGTGACAGCAGTCACGAAATTAAAAGACGCCTGCTTCTTGGGAGAAAAGCAATGACAAACCTAGACAGCATCTTAAAAAGCAGAGACATCACCTTGCCGACAAAGGTCCGTATAGTTAAAGCTATGGTTTTCCCAGTAGTGATGTATGGAAGTGAGAGCTGGACCATAAAGAAGGCTGATCGCCAAAGAATTGATGCTTTTGAATTATGGTGCTGGAGGAGACTCTTGAGAGTCCCATGGACTGCAAGAAGATCAAACCTATCCATTCTGAAGGAAATCAGCCCTGAGCGCTCACTGGAAGGACAGATCGTGAAGCTGAGGCTCCAATACTTTGGCCACCTCATGAGAAGAGAAGACTCCCTGGAAAAGACCCTGGTGTTGGGAAAGATGGAGGGCACTAGGAGAAGGGGACGACAGAGGACGAGATGGTTGGACAGTGTTCTCGAAGCTACGAACATGAGTTTGACCAAACTGCGGGAGGCAGTGGAAGACAGGAGTGCCTGGCGTGCTATGGTCCATGGGGTCACAAAGAGCCGGACACGACTAAATGACTAAACAACAACATGTATGTTGTATCACCTCTGAGAAAAATGGCTCTACATTTACAAAATGTTTTGAAATGGGAGGAAGACAAGGGAGCGGAAGAGAAGGGGGAAATGGGATACCACACCTATTTTTGGCTCTTGGCCTACCCATCAGCAGCCGCCAATACCCCCTAAATACCACCAAGGCAAAGCTACCTTTGACAGAAAAAGAGTGTTTCCCCCTGTCTGTTATATATAGTTTAGTCACTAGGTGGCACTGGACTTAGTTGTATTGAGGCATGCGCAAGGATTTCCTGTGTCTGAGTTTCCTGTGTCTATCTGTTCTGGATGAAGAGTCAAAATCTGGGGTTTTTCCAGGCATACCTTTTGTAGTGCTATAGCTGCTGGGTTTGGGGTTTTCTTCCAGATTTTCCTGTATGCTTCCACATGATATTGTTATCATCCCATCGCTATTCCAGAATATTACCTTCACCATCAAACTGCTTTTTCCTCTTTTGTAAAAATTCTGACCTTTGTGTGGTTCTCTTTTCACAGTGTGTGGAATATGTTTTGCGCAATTTCCCATTTTTATGTGAGGTGGGGAGGCTTGTGGTTTGAGCAACTTACGTTTCACACCATTTCCTCAACTTTTTTTAAAAAAATGAGGCCTGTTACCGCACTTTTCAAAATGGTGGATAGCTGAGACTCACCCAGTGAACTCAAGGGGTTCCTGCCAGCTATTTTTTGCATATTCAACTGGAACAGAATTTTGGAATTCTCCCCGCTCAAAAAAGAGACCCAAGTGAAAAGGGCTTATCAGTACATGCTCGTAACTTGGGCATTTGCTAGTTGCTGGAACAAGGGGGCAGAAGGGATGTAACACACCCTGTCATTGGTGTGTGTGTGTGTGTGGAGGACAGCTTAATCACCCTCCGAAAAACAGCAACAAGCAGCTGGTGCAGTGCTCCACTACCATTTTGCTCCAAAAAACATCAGCACAGACAACAACTCCTCTCTTTCCTGAGTGGGCCTCAAAAATATTGTAGAGGTTTTTCAGCACATACTGAAAACAGAAAAGCTTATCTATAAATTACTCTAAGACCAAGATTGTGGTTTTTGGCAGGCACAGTCCTAGGTATAGTATGTGGGCGTACTCTTTAATGAAACCCTATTGGACACTTGGAAGTATGGAGGCAGTGAAAGTCAAAGTGCATAAAACCATAGGGGCATTGATGAGGGAGGGCAGCTGTTTCAACCTGCCCTTAAAATATTTGGTAGCAAAGTACATACTCAGATGCTCTATGGTATTGAAATACAGGGCTCTGGTCTCCATTACAGTTCTGGAAACTGCAGACTTTTTCTCTCTCCAGAAGCTATAGTCTCTGCCATTCGGAATATCAACAGCTCTTCTTCATACAGAACCTGGGTGGACTTCCGCTTGAGGCGCTATGGAAGATAGCTGATAATTCCATCGCTCCGGCTCTCACGGGGTAATTAGAGGCTGAGATGGGAGTAATCAGCCTCCCAAAATCTTCCCGAGGGGTACGGGAAGACGCAGCCTCATCCGCAGATGCCCAACAACCCAGCCTCAAATTCAGAAGGAAGGAGGGGCTGGGGGGCACTGGATGGAAAGCCCCTGAGAGAGTCTGGCTCTCCTGGACGCTGTCTCCACGAGCGAATCAAGTTACATTTCTTAAGATGAAAAATTGACTTTAAGTTTTGGACATGCTTCGAGCAGGGAGGGAAGAATTACTCTGCTAAACAACCCAGCCACTGAGGTGCCAAAAAAGACTGAGTGGAAGAAGGATTAACATCTAAGTTGGTATGTTGGAACGGAACGGAAGGGGGGGGCGAGCCTCTCTTATTATTGTACTTTGCTTCATTATATTACTTGGCCAAAAAGAAACCCAGAAGAACTGTTTACATTATCTATAACAAGCAAGACTGGAAAGTTTGGTATTCGTCGACATAATATGGCTTTAAAATTATAAACTGTGTGGAAATAAAAATATTATATAATTAAGGCTTTTGATCTTTGATTTGCTTGGAAGAGAATAAAAGATTCTCCAGTTTGTTGACATCAGACAGAAGCAGGATCTCATTAGCCACTGGAGTCTTGTTAAAAAACCTTGAGCGGTTTCCTGGAATCTTTGTTGAAGCAGTGTCGCAGTTTGAAAATCCGCCATATTGGAAGTCAAGACCAGATTGCAGAATTATAAATAGTCATAGGGGGAGGTGAGCCTTTAATATGTAATTATATTTGTATTTCAAGTTTGATTTGGTAAATCTCCCCTGGAAATGTTTGATGTTTGATGCAACCGGTTTGGGAAAATTACTGAGCAGATGCTTAGACTTGATTTTATCAGAACTATGTGAAGATGGCAGCTGCCAGCGGCGAAAAGACTTTTGGATTGATTCAGCGAAACACCAGCGTGTGAGGAGATAACTGTGAGCTTATGGAAGGGAATCATAGACATAAAATCCACACAGAAATCTATCATTGTTTGTTTTAACTCGCTTGTGGGAACAACTCAGAGACTGCGAAAGAATGAAGGATAACAACAGAAAGAATTAGATGAACCACCAGAAATTATTATGAAATGCAGTAGAAATGAGATGATCAGAGCCCTCCAAACTTGAAGCATGGGAAGTCCCCAAAAATTATAATTTGGCAGAATATTCAAACTATTTGATATGTATATGTATAATTTGGAATATTTAATGCAATTTGATTAGATTGCTAAAGTGGAAAATTTAATAAAAATGATTTATAAAAAAAACAGAATCTGTGTGGACAACAATTAAAACAAGAGTGGACTGCACTCAGTTAAAGAATATTTTAAAAATTGCTACCGGTACTATGCCTACTGAGTGCATTCCTGCTCTGTGCTATATGGAATTGGGTGGAAAGCGGCTTGTCAAGATGTTTTAGAGTACTATTATTATTATTTTCCAGAACTCAGCTCTGCTTTGACCTTGAAGAAGTGTCAACTAAGGGATTGTCTCTTCTGGATAGAATCCAGAAGGGACCTGCAACTAATTGGAAACACAATCCACACCCTTGGGATCCAGTCTTGAAAAAGAGTATTTTAGAGCTTGTCATGTGACCCAATTCTTACCAGCTTCCTTAAGAAATGCCCAAGTGATGCCCGCTGCAGTCTTGGATGGCCGCGACAACAAGGTCCCTTACACGGACTTTGTATTTGTGGTCATCCTCAGGTGCAAGACATCACTCATTATCTGTTAGCTTGCCCCTTATAGAGAGACCCAAGAGATTGCTTTCTGAAACTTTTGTTCACACGAGCAAGTAGGTACACCCCAACAGAAATGGTCCACTTTCTTTTGAGTGACAATAATAGCTTCTTAACACGAGAATGGTGTTCTAGCACTGGTTGCAAAAAAAGGAAGAATATTTAATTTGAAATCAAGCTGGATTTGAGTTTGATGGCATCTCTGACAACCTCTTTCTTACATCATGGATGTTGGCTCATATTATGGATGTTTGTGATCTGTAATGTTTTAATGGTACTCTTGCTGTGGGTTTGTCATGGCCTTTGGCTAAAACAATAAACTTGTATTGGCAACAGCTATAGTGGTATAAATTGTACATCTGGAAGGGCGCAATGTTCTTTGGAGGTATCTCCAAGGCAATGTACCCTTGACAGGGGGGGGAAATTAGTCCCCAGCTGTTGCATTAGTTACTGGTAGTCACATAAACAGTGCAAGAAAGGTGTTCAAAGGTGACTTGAATCTCAGGGGTGAAAATGGTCCGATACTGAGGCAAAATGAACATTAAAAGGCTGCCTTGTGGGTACTCAGGTGGTAACATGCGTTCTGAGGAGGTTGTGTCATGGCAGTTTCAGTGGTCATGGGGGGGCATTGAGGGGTAAAGTATCTCTCCCTTCAAGCCTTTAATTTTTCTTATTTCTTTTTAGAGTAATTGCGTCCCCCAACAAAGACAGACAATTTTGTGGAAGTTTAGTACAATTTTCATGGAATGATCTGCGTAAAACCTTTCTTTATGCAATCTCCCACCCACATTTTAATTTATTCATTTGACAGTTATTAGCAGTAATCAACAAAGCTCTACTCCAAAAAGAGAGAAAAAAACATTCATATCATAATTTTATGTAAGTAAATGTAAATTGACATAAAATTACAATATTTCTTTTTCCTTTTTTTGCTTTCACGGGAGGTCATTGTTTTCTTAACAATATTGTATAAAGCTTGAAAAAGATGTTCAAAATAACATTTGCTTTAAAAAAAAAACCCAGAAGCTTTCTTTTTGGGAATTATAGGGAAAGAACTACCCTATCTGTACAGAAACTTATTCATGTATGTTATTACAACGGCAAGAATGTTACTTGCCCCAAAATGGAAAGAAGCAGAAGTCCCAGCAAAGGAAGAATGGATACAAAAACTTATGGAATATGCAGAAATGGCGAAAATTACCTGAAAAATAAGAAATCAAGATAACAAACTTTTTTTTATAAAAGAATGGAAATGGTTTAATGAATATTTACAGACAAATCGTAAACAGATAAGAACATTGGCAGGATTATTGTAATAACCCCAGTTTCATAAGAGTACATATTTAAAGTAGATGAATAAACGAACAAATTAATTTGGATATGCAGAATATATTAAAAATAAATTTAAGGAACTGCAGATAGAGGGGGAAGGAAGTCAAGTTTTGAAATGATTGTAAAATTATTGAAATGTATAAACCTGAAAATCACAAAAAAATAATTAAACCAATATTGTATAAAGCATAACCAGTTTCCCCATAATTTATTTCAATATTAATCTGCCATTCTTGCTCTTCAATAAGATGGTTGGTGCAATCTATTGGCAATAATATCTATACTGAAGATTATCCTTTCGTTCTCACGAAGGTGCATAACCTCTTATGTTGTTCTTTGGCTCTAATCTTGTGTGTTTTATGTACTGTTTATGGGTTAAAAAAAAAGAGAGTCTACTAGCCAGTATTTCAAGAAGCAGTTTCCCAAAAGTTAACAACAAAAGTTACAGCTGCAATCCTAAACACATTTACTCTGGTGGAAGAAGCCCTATGGAACATAATGTGCTTTACTTCTCAGTAAATGTGTACAGTGTAAGATAGCGCCACAAAACTACCTATTTAAAACAAATATAGCAACAAAAACAGCTAGCGCCTAAAAACAACTAAAACATCAGTATGGAGGCCAACAGTAAAACAATCAGCAATGAACCAGAACTAGAAAATATTAGATCAGCAACACCCACAAAAAAGCTTAGGAGAATAAAATAGTCCCCTTCTTAAAAGTAGGGGGTCATCAATGTGCCCAACATTGGTCAATGTTGGTCAATGTGCCCAACAGTATGGTGTCTGCAGAAAATCTCAGTAAATATTCCTTCAAAAATCCATGGTGCACTGGCTCAACCTCTTCCACATTGAGCACATGCCACTGGATTGGACTCCCTTCCTTTTTGAAGAGGAGAGTTGCAAAGAGCTTCTTTCCATGAGTGTGGTACCGTAGTAGTGGCTGATGTAGGTGCCATTTTCCCATCGAAGGGGAGGGTCCATTTTGTGGTCCTTTTCCATTCGTCTTGGTGTGGCGGCCATTTTGTGTTATAGCCCACACACTGCCCAGTAGCAGTTTCCTGACTGGCACTCACACACTGCCCAGTAACCATTTTCTGACTGGCACTCACGGCACCTTCCCAAAATTCAAAATGTGCCATTGGCCTAAAAAGGTCTGCAACCCTGATCTTAAAAGATCATAGAATCATAGAGTTGGAAGAGACCACAAGGGCCATCCAGTCCAACACCCCTGCCAACCCCCACAAGGGCCACCCAGTCCAACACCATCAAAGCATCCTTGACATATGACTGTCAAGCCTCCGCTTAAAGACCTCCAAAGAAGGAGACTCCACCACACTCCTTGGCAGCAAATTCCACTGCCGAACAGCTCTTACTGTCAGGAAGTTCTTCCTAATGTTGGAATCTTAGGTGGAATATCCTTTCTTGTAGTTTGAATCCGTTGCTCCGTGTCTGCTTCTCTGGAGCAGCAGAAAACAACTTTTCTCCCTCCTCTATATGACATCCTTTTATATATTTGAACATGGCTATCATATCACCCCTTAACCTTCTCTTCTCCAGGCTAAACATACCCAGCTCCCTAAGCCGTTCCTCATAAGGCATCGTTTCCAGGCCTTTGACCATTTTGGTTGCCCTCCTCTGGACACGTTCCAGCTTGTCCAGATGTTAGGCGAGTGTTTCTGGGGGCAGCATATTCCACAATCAGAGGAGGCCATTTCTTCCCACCTAACCTCTGAAGATGGAGACACTTAAGAAGACCTTAAGGTGGGGGGGGGGGTGAGGGGACCCAGTCATGTGAGCCAGAGAGCCTTCAGATACAGGGTTTCAAATAATGAAAAAAAGCTTATCTAGAAGGGCAGAAAATTATTCCTCATGCAGAGATATGCGTGTTTCCCTATCAACAAGGGATGCAGATCGTACACTGCAGATTTATTTTTAGCTGAAACTACAGCGGAGCAATGGCAGCCCCAGGTGTTTCCTTTTCAGAGCCTTGTTAGGATTTCCCTCCATTCAGGCACTCCGCACTTTCCCACCAGGAGCTATTTTTAGAATGCGCTGCCCTTTCTGCTGGTGCTAGTACTGTGTCTGTGTGTGTGTGTGGAGAGAGAGGGGGGAGTGCTTAACGTTGTGGAGGGAGAGTAAGAAGCAAAACCATTGGGGAGAAACATGAAAAGCTTGCTTGATCTCCTCTTGGAAGAAAATCCCTCGTTTCCAAGCAACAGGGAAACACTAGGGTCTGGAAACAGGGAGGGGGGTATTGTTCTGAGATGCTGAAACATTTCTGCAGAGTCTGAGCTTGGGAAGGTGAATCCCGTTTTGCGGGGAGGGAGGAGTTGCTTGCAAAGATAAGCTTTTAAATTGGAAAAGCGTAAGGGTTGTCGTTTTTAAACATAGGCACAGATACACACACTCGGCGCCAGAGTTACATCCCGCCACCAAATAATTCCATGTCTGAGAATGGGAAGTCTAAATAGCATCCCCAAAACACAGCAGCTAACCCAACAGGAAGGTCTGCTGCACAACGCTTGCTTGAAGGAACAGAAGGTGCAGAACACTACCACCACACCCCATGGGTCACGTTGTCTCCCCACTGCAACACTCAGTGCATGAGTATACATTCCCTTAGGTGACTGCCCCCCATTACCGAATACTAAGGCCAGCTTTGTTGAATTAAGAGGACTGTCAGGGACTGGCTGGATGAAGAGGAGTGGTGGGAGGCACCAGCCAGGGGAAGCCCCAAGGAAACCCCCCCGGGACAAAGGCTTAGAGCCAGGGGATTAGTGGTGGGACACTGAGGAGAGGTCAGAGGGGAAAGAGTGGTGGAGAGGAGGTGCTGGATGCCGAAGGGGCAGCAGGGTTTAGTGAGCGGGAAGAGACGGTGACAGGGAGCAGTCCAGACTCTGAAGGTGAAGCAGAGGAGGGGAGGTCAAGAGGCTGCAGAATAGGTAATCCAGGGAGTCTCCCTCCCCTGGTCTCCAAGAACATGCAGGATAATGAGGAGGGCAGAAAAACTCGATTGATGTTTGCTCCAAATCAGCGATTTCCCAGGGAAAGCAGCAACAAAACTGGAAGTGTGGACAAGCCTAGAGACAGCCTGAGATATGGTACTGTGATGGGATATATTGCCAGGTCAAAAATTATGAAATGGATATCACAATATGGACTTCAAAGTGGTTTTGGGTGATAGGAACATCGATAACAGGGAACTAGGTTTCCATATAGATCTTTAACATTCAATAAATATACTCAAGCATAATGTACAATTCAGCCTCAGTTGTTCTCCTCACAGTAAGAGAGTTACGGCCTGTGCTTCCCTGCTCCCCATTGCCCCAAATCTATAGGACCCAGTAAAGGCCCCCACTGTGACACCTGAGTCCTGATAGGAAGTTTATTCCTGAGCCCAAACCACCATGTTTGGATGGTGAACTCTGTTTGGGTTAGCGAGTTACAAATGGTGCAGGGCTGGTCAGAAAGCTACCCTTTCTCACAAAGATGAGGAAAAAGCTCTTTTCCCATGGGGTTTGCTCTGAATGTCATCAATGGCTTTCCTTAGTGAGGAGTCCCTGTTCTTAAGAAATTGTTCTCCAAGGAGGGAATAGAACATGCCTTCCTTCCGTGAGAAGGCCGTGGTCTTTCCACTGTCGTGAGGGAAGGGAGAAAAGGGGTAAACTGCCTCCAGAAGTCACAAGGAAAGATCTTTCCTAAACACCAAAGTTATCCCAAAGCAGAATGCCAGGAAAAGAGGGGGAGAAAATGCCATTGTGCCCTTGTTCTGGCGTGGGCTCAAATCTCCTCTTACAATAGAGATTATGCGAGTCAAAAACAGTAGCTTTATGCAACTCCCAGGCTGCAGAATGGGCAACGTATGCTGGTTATCCAAGCACAAGGCGGCACAGGAAACCATGTCAAAAGGCTGTAGTCACCAAATTTCCCTTTGAAGTAATGATGCCAGTGCCATATTCCAAAAGATACCCAAAATGGCATCCAAAGGTTTTGGAGGTTAATATTAGGAAAAAATCAAAGGTATAACGAAGGCACACTGTTAGATCCTTTTATCATTTTGTTAGAAGAAATTGGACCAGAAACCAAAAATGGGAATTTATTCTCTGCTAATGCCAACCAAAGTTTTAGCTGCTCAGATTTGGAAAAAGGAAGAAGAACTGGGAAATCTAATGTTGCATGTTAACCTGGCCAAGTTAAATTACTGGAGAAAAAGTGAAGAAAACCAAAGAGAAATATTCAAGGTGGGCTATTTTGATAATTAAAAAAAATATTTCAAGAATAGTATAGATCTTAAACTGGATTGATTTAACAGAGTGTTAAGAATGAGGGGCTTGTTTTTTTATATATGGAACAAGGAATTTTATGCATTTAAGTGGATTTTTGTGTTTGACGTGAATTTATAGGTTTTGACAGCAAGCTGAATTATCTCTTAAGTCTCTGAATATTCTGGATGTGGTATTTATTGTGTTTTTAGAGTTTGTTAAAATCAAATTTAAAATAAAATAGTAAATACAATAAAATAGCAGCCATGGTTATCTTCAAAAACAAAATGGCAGAGCTGAAGTCACACCAGGTCATGAGCAGCACTGAAAAATGCCTAGTGTTTTAGGAATGGGCAGGTGGGAAACATAGCTGCCAAGTTATCCCTTTTTTTAAGGGATTTTCCCTTATGCTGAATAGGCTTCCTCGCGAGAAAAGGGAAAACTTGGCAGCTATGGTGGGAGCATGGACAAAGTTGATTTGAGGGTCAAGCCAGCCGGTCAGATGCTAAACAACCATCAAGCACAACTTAACCATTGAGCAGCAAACTACTGTTGACCTGACAAGATTCTCAGCTGTCTTTGGACCTCTTAAATTGTTTCCTACAAGGGTTGGCCAATGGGATCAAACTCTGGAGGCAGGGTATGCTTCAGAAAAACAACAACAACAACCAGGATAGCAGAGAGAGCTGTGTTTCAGGCCTTTCCAATGGCACTGGAGAAAAAAATGGCTTCACCTCAGAGTGAGCAAGACCCAACAAAGGAAACCTGTACTGGTTGAACATCTCTAACACCTTGTTCTTACCTGTGGCCATGCCTGATTTTTTACACACACACACACACACACACACACACACGAGTCATATACAGAAGAAAAACATTTCCCAGTCCAAATCAATCACAAGCAAAATACAAGAATACAAATCAGGAGGCAGTGTCACAGGTGGTGACATTTTAAAACTGGGAGGTTTAAATTTTTATTTTTATTTTACATTTCCCATAGTGCCTGGAACTCGGATCCAAAAACAACATTGGAGCAGACATGCACACAGATAAAAGATGGAAATGTTTACACTAAATGGTACACTCAGTTTGATACGAGTGTAAAAGTCTGCATCTCTCTTCCACATCTGTGTATAGGCAGCTGAACAGGCGGAAGCTTCCAAAGTGTTTGCATTGCTTCTCAACGGAATGACCAGAGGAGGCAACTTCCCAGTTCACCCAGCCTCTTCTCACAAGGCACTGGTTCCTAATCCAGTACAGCCAAGACTAGAGGTCCTCTTGGAGGTCAAGTGAAATTATTTCTTTCTAATGCAACTGAAGGGACCAAACTAAGACATGTGTTCCAGATGAGAACTTGGTAGATCAGGGTTCAAATCCCACACTTGGCCATGATGAAACTCACTGGGTGACCTTGGGCCGGTCACTGCTTCTCAGCCTAACCTGTTGCGGGGATTAAATGAGGAGGAGCAACCATCTGCACCACCTTGAGCTCCTTGGAGAGAGGAAGAGAGAGAATAGATAGGTGAGCTAGGAATCCAATAAATGAGACATTTCACTGGAACCATCTGTTTCTGCTAATGCCTGCTATCTCTGGCCCTTTCCTTCAGCTGTGCATGGCATCCCTACCCCCCCAAGTATTTAATCCTGCATTTCTCTCTCTCTCAAACAGCTCTGCTTAAAGAGGTCTCTCCCGGCTGCACAGGCACGCATCCATCAGCCTCTTCGATTTCCCATCCACTTTCTTCTGACAGGCTTGGGTTTCCCTCCCTGCAAAGGCAATCCTCTCTCTCTCTCTCTCTCTCTCTCTCCCCTGGTCCGCCTTCCTCAGACAGACCTTGAGCTTTGCATCGCTTTCCCGTTTAATTACAGTTAGCTTTAAAAAAACAAAACCAGTCCATTTTCCTCGATGACCACCTTCATTACCAAGCCTGGGAAGCCCTCTAGCAGCTGCCCACAGATAAATCAGCCTCCCCACCCCCGCCACTCCACATCCCCATAACCCACCCCTTTCCCCTCTTCCCCACCCCCCGCCCCTGCCAAGCGAGGCTGCAGTGCGGTAGGATTTGTGCCGCACACCTTCTCCTTCCCCCGCCGCCCAGGAGTGGAGCCCCCCCCCCAACACCCTCATTCTGCATTCAGGCCGGGTGGGAGCGCGTGGGAGGTTTATAAATAGTCAATGTCGCCGAAGCAGCTCCTGCTAAATATAGAAACGCCTATTGACCCAGACAACAAAGCAGCTGCTGCTGGAGCAGCGTTGACCTCCCGGGGTAGGGGGGCTGGTGGGGGGAGGGGGCTGGGAGAGGGGAGCAAGAGGGGACTACAACACAACAAGGCATTGGCTGTAAGGCGAGAGATGCCACTCAGCCTGGGAGAAATCTGCAATGTCACCGCAAAGAGCCCTTATAGCCATTAAGGATTAGGCAAAGCGCGTTGCTTTGTTAGGGCAATCCAAAGGCTGGCATGACATGGGGCAGCTGGGGAGATCCGGGTGGGGTGGAGGCTCTCTTCTCCACCACTTCTGCCACAAATCCCTCCCCATACTCCCACACCCCATCGAGCGGCCTTGGGTAAGTTTCTGCAACCTCCGTTGCCTCCCAGATCCCTTCACTGTGTGTTCTCTGCAAAACAAGGCCCTCGGAGGAACCTACAGCGGCTTTGCTTTCCGTTGTGTGTGTGTGTCCAGGTGGCTTTGCCCAAATTCTGCCTCTTTGCACTCTCGCGGGCGCCCCGCCCCCGCCCTCGAAATGCTTGTTAAACATTTTGGAGAACGCACCAGAGATAGGGAGCATAGCTGCCAAGTTTTCCCTTTTCTCGCGAGGAAGCCTATTCAGCATAAGGGAAAATCCCTTAAAATAAGGGATAACTTGGCAGCTATGATAGGGAGCCGTTGGAGCTATGGAGCAACGCAAGTGCTAATGAAAACTTTAAATATACATCGACTATCTGCCTATGAGTTGAGAAAGGCCTGCTTTCTCTGGTTTCTGGTGATCCTGCGCACAAGGTACCCCAAAAGCAGGCATAGGCAAACTCAGCCCCCTTCCAGATGTTTTGGGACTACAACTCCCATCATCCCTGACCATTGGTAGGTAGCCTAAAGCAGGCATCCCCAAACTTTGGCCCTCCAGATGTTTTGGACTACAATCCCCATCTTCCCCAACCACTGGTCCTGTTAGCTAGGGATCATTGGAGTTGTAGGCCAAAACATCTGGAAGGCCGCAGTTTGGGGATGCCTGGCCTAAAGGAACACGATGTGTTCCCCCACCAGAGGTACTACCCCCTCCCCTAGCACCCCATACAGCCAGGTTAGGGATACAGAATTGCAATCTAAGCCTCTCTGAACTCAACAGATAATAACACACATGCTTGATACTGTGCGCTACAATAAGCTATTGCATCCAAACACAGCCATACTTAGAGGAGCAGCATGCCTACAGATTTCAGTGGGCCTGCTGAATGCACGCCTAAATCAGGATCCCAGCCTATATTTTGAGGCCAGTCAAGTGCATGACTTCACCGAGCTCCCTTATTAGGCAGCTCCTGTTGTTCTCTGTGGCCTGAAAGACCACAGAGAGGCATCAGCTGAACGAGGGGAGGAAACGGAGGAAAATTTCTGTAGCTTCATCATAGTCTGCTCCCTCCTTCCTCGAAGGAGCAGCTGGAGATGTCAGAGCGAGGAGCATAGCTCAGCAGACTTCTTTTGAGAGCAAGTGGGTGCAGAAATCCCGGCATCCCCTCCAGTTTCCTCCTCCTCCTCCTCCACCGCCGCCTGGTTTACTCCACGGAGGGGGGGGGGAGCAGGAGAAAAGCCTGGCTCCCTGAAGGAGATGAATATTTATGGAGGTTGAAAATAGCTCCGGCATTCGGTTTCCCCCTCACGTGCTGAGCCAGCAGGGATACTGCTAAATTGGATGTCAGCTCAGAGAAGGGATTCTGCTCATTCGGGCAGGAGAGCGGATACAAAATAGATGCGTGTGTGTGTGTGTTGTGGAGCTATATCTCCTGAGTGAAAAAATCCTTGAGAAGCCCTCCCTCCCGCAAACCGCTGGGCAGCATCCGGACACACACACTCCTGGATCTCTATGCCATGATTGACGGCTTTGCTCAACCTCCCCCCTCCTCCGCACAACCCACCACTATCCTTCCTCCTGCGACATTCCCCCAGCCCTCCACCAACCCCTAACTCGTCTCCTTGGCCCCACTGCAGGGGTCCCAAGTCGCAGGTGGAGCCGGAGCGACAGGACTCCGGATTTGGATCGTCCCACCCACCCCCCACCCCGCCCATAGCTGCCAAGTTTTCCCTTTTCTCGCGAGGAAGCCTATTCAGCATAAGGGAAAATCCCTTAAAAACAGGGATAACTTGGCAGCTATGCACCCGCCCTGCCGAGCTCTGCAAGGGGCAGCACGGAGCGGGGGAGGGAGGAAGCTCACAGCCAGTGTCCTTCTCCCGCCCCCCCCCCGCCGGGCTGGTTAGAAGGAAGGAGGTAGGCAGATAGACAGAAAGGTGCTGGCATGGGGAAGGTCGAGCCAGCTGGGGCGAGTGCCCCCATTTGCCCTCTTGGACCAGCCTCCCAAAATAAACCAAAGGAAGGGATTAGTCAGCAAGATGGGATGGATGCAATACATGTATGGTCCCTTGCAGTACTGGCGAAGGGGATATCCCTGCCCGCTCCCCGCCCCCCGAATTATCAATACTACTCCAGATATTTGCTTGCCAGTATGTTGGCTCCCCTGAAAACAAGAACAAGCTAGATCATCTCTCCCAGCCCTCTTCTAACCCACATTTGACTCTCAGTTGGCGTGCAAAAAAAAAAGCATCGGGGGGACGGGACGACGATCTCCCAGCCCCTTACATTAAGGACCTGAATTACTTGGTGCCAAGGGGAGGTCTCTCTTACCTGTTAGATCTCCCTCCTCGCTACTACTACATTTAAAGGTGGGGAAGGAAGGAGGGCGAGTCAAGGGAGAGGTCTTTCGAATTTCCTTAAGGGGCCCCTTAACCTCAGCCTTCCCCCCGCGCCCCCCCAAAAATATTATATGTATTTTGGAGCGTTGCATCACGGCCAGGTAGGACCTCCCCCCCCCCCCCACTCCGCTGCCCGAGATCTCAGAGGACTGGGTTTCAGATCTGCAGCCAAACCCCGGGGGGGGGGTCAAGAACATGCGGCGAGCAATACATTAAGGGCGCTTTGAAAAGGCAATCAGAGCAATTAAATGGCGCGGCCGGTTTGGCTCTCGGTTGCGTGGCACGTCCTCGGCTGGAGCTCCTCGGGATCTCAAGGCAGCCAGCGGACGCACATCTAACAATCTGGCAGCTCGCAGGCTCCAGCATTGCCAACTGCAGCTGCGAGGAAATCTCTGCGAGAGAGGGACCCTCTCTGCACTGGGAGAAGATGACGTCAGCCCAGCGCTGGAGAACCAGGCTGGCGGTATAAGCAGCATCCCCTTGGCGCCAGCATCCCGCAGAAAATGGGTAGGGGGCACCGCCACCTATCGGCTAAAGCCGGCATCGCCCGGCGAATTACTCCGCGCTTTGGAGTAAGCCAAGGGAACCTTTAATTCACACGCGACACATAGTCGTCTGAAGAAAAGACGCGGCATTTGCTGCAGCATTTGCACCAGTATTCTCAAGCGTGAGGAGGGGAAGGAAGAAAAAGAGACAGATGCCATCAAACACACGCAGCAGACTTGGCGTTATCCCAGGAGGTCTGCCTCCATGTGAGCCCCCCCCCCTCCTTTCACACTTTCCTTGGGGTCCAATACAGAAACATGCAGCAAACAAGCGTGTCCGTATGAAAGGTCAGCCATCCAACCCTTGATTTAGGCTGGAAGTGCAAGGGGCTTGCAAGACCGAAAGGGACACCGCTGCTCACAACTTTCCTGGGAGTTGTTTTAGATGGGAGTCTAACAAAACAGCCATGGAATAGCAAGCTCTGGACTGGAGGTACACAGTGAAATAATCACACTAAGTCTTTTATTGTGAGACAAAGAGATCTCTTATCAACCCGCGATAAGATTAATGCAGGTAATCCTAGGGATACTTGCTTGGGAGCAAGTCCCATAAAACTCAGTGAGACTCTGGCTGCATACACAACATATTCAAAGCAAATGTCTTCCCTGCAAAAGAATGCTGAGAACGGTAGTTTGTTAAGGGTACTGGGAAGTGTAGTTCCATGAGGTGTGCACTACAACTCCCAGGATTCTTTGAGGGAAGCCATGTGCTTTAAATGTATGGGTTGGTGTTACATTAATAGAATCAGATTCTAAAACATTTTTAGGAAAAAAATAAAATCTGCCATGATGTTTGACGTGACTCCAAGAATGATTCATGTTCAAATATTTGTACTTTTTTTTCACCCTTAGAAATATCTGGGACGAATGTACTGTACTCAAAAAAATAGGGCCAGGAGGATAGTCATTTCCTGTTGTCTTACAAACTATATTAACCATATTCAAAGCTCTCTCTCTCTCTCTCTCACACACACACACACACTCCCCCCACCAAAAAAAAGCATCAATACAACATTAGAAGCAAACCCTTCTAGCATCATTCCTAGCCTAAAGTAGATAATGAGGTTAACTACATGAATGCAATTAACTGTGCATATCTTTTTTCATGTAATTAGTGGCAGAGGGGAAGCCTGAACAGTAGGGAGTTTAACTCATCCTCTCCCTGTCCTAATCCTTACTTACAACAACAATTGCCTATCTGAGGTTGCTATTTGCATCCAGGGAAGGCTGCACGGGTGGCGCTGTGGGTTAAACCACAGAGCCTAGGGCTTGCCGATCAGAAGGTCGGAGGTTCGAATCCCCGCGACGGGGTCAACTCCCGTTGCTCGGTCCCAGCTCCTGCCAACCTAACAGTTCGAAAGCACACCAGTGCATGTAGATAAATAGGTACCGCAACAGCGGGAAGGTAAACAGCATTTCTGTGTGCTGCTCTGGCTCGCCAGAAGCGACTTAGTCATGCTGGCTACATGACCTGGAAGCTGTACGCCAGCTCCCTTGGCCAATAATGCGAGATGAGCACCGCAACCCCAGAGTTGGTCACTACTGGACCTAATGGTCAGGGGTCCCTTTACCTTTACCTTTAAGGCTGCAGGGGCATTTAAAGCTTGTGGTGAGTGGTGAAAAAAAATCTATTCAACATGAGCAGGGGCAGGAGTGGGAGAAAGCTTAATAGCTTATCCCAAAGTTAGGAACACATGGAAGTGGGGACAAGGCTATGACACAGGGGCAGTCACAGGGCAGTGGAAGCCCACATAGGAGTGTTTAGGGGTCAGCTTGCCACGAGTCCTTTGTGGATCTTAGCTGTCCTGCCTTGAAATCGCTGCAGCTGCCGAGTTCCTACAAAAGCTTCCGACTACAAGCAGAGTGGCTGCTGCTTCCAGAAGCTGGGCCATAGGTTAAAGAAATTACATGAGCATTTTACTACTCTTTCATAAATCCACACACTTCCCATTCACAACTGGCTGCTTTTCACGCCAAAGCACTTGGGGAGTGTTCAACGGCTGAAGCTCAGCAACTGGAAGGCCTGGAAGTCCACAAGCAGCCTAAAAACAAGGCAAACTTTAATTAAATGTACCTGAAGGAGGAAATCAAACCCAAATACCTATTTCCTATAAACAGACATGCCATTAAATTATTAGAAGCACTTACAGACTCTTTCAAAAAAAAAAAACCTCCATGAACATGTAGCCTAAATTAACCACGTAAGTTAATTAAACAAACAAAACAAACAAGTCTAAATCAAATTACCTTTTTCCTCAAATCATCATGGCTGTACCTTTTCCTGTACATGTCCCATCCTGGGTCTCGAGTGGTGAGATTTCATGACACCATACATTTAAGCCCCACCCACCCCAAATAATAATCATGGGAACTGTATTTTGCTAGGACGTTCTGATGACTGTAGCTGTAAGGGGCAAACTACGGTTCCCATGATTTTTGGGATGGGATGTGTGGAATGTGTTCAAAACATATAGTGAGAGCCAGTGTGGCATAATGGTTAGTGTGTTGAACCTGGGAGACCTGGGTTCGAATCCCCACTCAGCCATGAAGCTCACTGGGTGACCATTGGGCCAGTCACCATCTCTTAGCCTAAACTACATCACAAGGTTGTTATGAGCATGAAATGGGGAGGAGGAGAACCAAATACACGGTCTTGAGCTCCTAGGAAGTTAAAGGTGGTATATAAATGTTGTAGTAATAATAATAATAATAATAATAATAATAATAATAATAATAATAATAATATGTATGTATGTATGTAGCCCAGGTCAGTGAAGGAAAGGGCTTATTGAACCCTTGCCCCATCCTTTAAGTCATAGCTCTCAACTTTCGGATTTAAAAATAAGGATTAAACCACAGAGCCTAGGGCTTGTCGATCAGGGGGACAGTCTACGGTATATCTAACAATCCAGGATAGCAGCGGGAAACGGTGCTGGAATAAGGGAATTTCCAGCAAAAAAAGGGGAAGGCTGACAGCTATGCTTTAACTTCCTCCCCTTACTTTTTTTTCTTGGCTGGACTCTTTCTCTTTCGTTTTTAAGGACATTGGAGAAAAAAGGTAGCTGGTGAGAGGTTAAGGACTGAGGAGGATTCCACACCACCTCCTCTCCTAATCCCTCTCAATATGAAATTACCACCCACACCATCTTAATGCCTTTCTGGCATGATCCACCAGCCCAGTAAACACCCCATCTCATTAGTTAGCCCCACAGAGAAGACTGTTGATTCCCGTAAACAGAGAACAATGGTATCCGCATGCCCTCAGCAAATCGCTTCAACAGGTTCCTCCGTTTCAGTCAAAACCGGTCTGAGCCATGGATCCAGTGGCAGCCTAGGCTGCACTGTTCGGAAGTACATTCTCCCCATCCCCCCCCCATAGGGAAAGGGGAGTGAAATGTCAGAGAGCAGCTGGAATAGTAGCAGGTGGGGGGGGGGCTCGTCTCATTTCTAGGAAGGCTCCAGGATTCCTCAGCTGCTTCTCTCCAAAACATAGCAGGGTTTGGTATTCTCACTGCGTGAATTCCAGCAAATGAAAGGCAGGGTTTTCTGAGGTGCGACACTGTGAGGTGCGGACAGGGAAGAAACCGCACATAAAATTACCAGCGGGTATTGGATGCCATTCAAGACCAAGGTGGTGAAAGATTGGCTAAATGAGGCAAGCGAGGACTATGAAGAACGCCACAACCGAGAAAGCTGCCTGATGTTGAGTCAGGTCAACCGTCTTTGCGATCTTCTGAGGAGGCCTTTCTCTCAGTCCCCACCATCTTCACAGGCACATTTGGTGAGGACACGACAGAGGGCCTCCTTAGTGGTTGCCCCCAAATTGTGGAACTCCCTTCCATGGGAGGCTAGGCTGAACCCCCTCAGCTCTCCCTTCCCTGGCAGGCAAATACTATTTTTGTTCAAGCAGGCCTTTGGCCGCTAACTCAGCTGTTGTGGCAGGGTCTTCTGAGGGTAGGTATTGCTTTGAAATGGTTCCCAATGCTGCTTTGAACAATTTATTCAATTGTTAATTCAATCTACCTGGGGATGATGATGATATTTGTATCCCACCCATCTGACTGGATTGCCCCAACCACTCTGGGATGCTCAATAAAAATCAACAGGTGCAGCTTTTCATGACACAGGCCAGAGGTTGCCAACACCAGCAGTTTTCCCTGGCACCCAAAGGATTCCCTATGCCCCACTGAACCAAGGCTTGAAAGATTCATTTACAGTGGTAACTCGGTTTGCGACCACAATTGGTTCCGGGGAGCCGGTCGCTCCACGAGTTGGTCGCTCCTCGAGGCACGCTTCTGCGCATGCGCAAAGCGCTGGTAGAGCGCTTCTGTGCACGCACGCGCTGCGCAGATCGCTTCTGCGCATCCGAGCGCCACGGAACCCGGATGTAAACACTTCTGGGTCCATGGTTGTTGGAAACTGAAGCGGTCGCTCCCCGAGGCGGTCGCAAACCGAGGTACCACTGTAGTTGGCAGTCAACAGAACAGGTTGGGGGTATGTGCTAGGTTAGGATGCATGGGCAGTGTCCACAACACTTTGCAAGTGAGCCACGGGTTCAGAAAAGGTTGGCAACTCCCAGCACAGGCAGAAATGGGCATGATCACCTCCTGACACCCGCAGGTTTAACAGCTGCTGAAATAGGGCCAGGTGTTTGGTTTTTTAAAAGGTTTTTTAAAAGGTTTTTAAAAGGGTTTTTTTTTAAAAAAAAAGGTTTGTTTGTTTGTTTTTTTAAAAAAAGGTTTGCCTGTTTGTTAATAGTATTTTCATGCTGCCTTTCCAGACCAAAGTCCTCCCAAGGCAGATTATGTACAAATTTAGAACATAAACTACAGATAAAGATCAATTAATTAAGATTATAAAACTAAAGCAGTAGTCTAAAGCTCTCTCTACAGTCCAGCATGTCAAGTGCAGTAAAACAATTCAAAACCGTTTAAAGCCAAGACTGCAACAATTTAAGCAACATAGTTTTTGCACATCTCCTTTCACAGAAAGCAAGAGTGAAACTAAACGGGTTTCAAGGCCTGTTTGAAGGCTGATAAGGATGGGAGCCACACAAATGTCCCCTGGGAGGGAGTTTTGCATGTATGGGGACACTCCAAGAAGGCTCTGGGCCACTCCATACTGGTGGGGTTTTTTTGGTGGTTATATACTGAAACATGTCACAGATGCAACAACAGAGCATTTGTGGTGGATTTATAGTGGACCATCCACACACATCACTCTGCTTTATTGGTTGCTTTGCAATGATTACCCAATGGTACCACCTTATTGCCATCTAGAGGGCAACTCCTGCACTAAAGCTGAAGGAAAAGCCCCACAGAATATCTGTAAGTATAAAAAGTTACAGGATTTCAGCAGGAATAATAATAATAATTAATAATAATACTAATAATAATAATTTATTTATACCCCGCCCATCTGGCTGGGTTTCCCCAGCCACTCTGGGCGGCTTACAACAGAAAAATGAAATAAAATAATCTTTTAAACATTAAAAGCCTCCCTAAACAGGGCTGCCTTCAGATGTCTTCTAAAAATCTGGTAGCTGTTTTTCTCTTTGACATCTGATGGGAGGGCATTCCACAGGGTGGGTGCCACCACCGAGAAAGCCCTCTGCCTGGTTCTCTGCAACTTGGCTTCTCGCAACGAGGGAACCGCCAGAAGGCCCTCGGTACTGGACCTCAGAACGATGGGGGTGGAGACGCTCCGAGCATGTACCCATCGGAAACAAAGCACTATGCCTGTCCTGGAACTTTTGCAAGTGGAAATAGTATTGCCAATGGGATTGTGTATGGCCACACATCACGAATGTGTATAACCTCACGAGCATAAATCATCAGAAATGTACAATAAAAAGGGCGTCCGTGCTGGAAGTGTTGGGATGATGCAACTCAGCTTGCACTGGAGGCTGATGTGTCTGCAGTGGGGAGAGCACAGCAGAGAGCCTCCAAATTTCCTAGGCTGCAATCGTCTCTACTCAGAATTAAGTTCCACTAAATTAAATTGGAGCTTGTTGTTGTTGTTGTTGTTTAGTCGTTTAGTCGTGTCCGACTCTTCGTGACCCCATGGACCATAGCACGCCAGGCACTCCTGTCTTGCACTGCCTCCCGCAGTTTGGTCAAACTCATGTTCGTAGCTTCGAGAACACTGTCCAACCACCTTGTCCTCTGACGTCCCCTTCTCCTAGTGCCCTCAATCTTTCCCAACATCAGGGTCTTTTCCAAGGATTCTTCTCTTCTCATGAGGTGGCCAAAGTATTGGAGCCTCAGCTTCACGATCTGTCCTTCCAGGGAGCTTACTCTCAGGCAAGTGGGGTTAGGATTGCAGCTTTAGGCACCTCCTTAGTGCCTACCCTGCCTCCCATCGCCTTGCCCTGGGAGCTGGGAATCCAGGGCATTTTCCTCGTGGCATGTAGTTCCATTCAAACAATGCATCTTACCTTTTCATAAAAAAACAATTTGAGCAGCTCGATTCCATCAGCCGGTGACGGCGAGGTGCCTGGTTCTCACTGAGATGTTAAACCTGCTGCGCCTGTAACATAAAAATAAATAAATAAATAAAATCTCTGTGCGTTAAAGAAAAACCAGCATGCCAGGGGCAAAGACTAAAATACAGTTATACCATGGGTTAAGTACGCTTCAGGTTGAGTACTTTCAATTGAACTACTCCGCGGACCCGTCTGGAACGGATTAATCCGCTTTCCATTACTTTCAATGGGAAAGTTCGCTTCAGGTTAAGTACGCTTCAGGTTAAGTACGGACTTGCAGAACCAATTAAGTACTTAACCCGAGGTACCACTGTGCAACCCTAAAATCGACTGGAGGTATCAACATCATCATCATCATCATCATCATCATCATTTTGTACAGGGAATCACAGACAGTGCAATCTAATAATTGCACCGCCTACACACAGAAGTAATCCCCCAAAGTTAGTTGAATTCGGAAAGGCGACGCAGGATCGCAGCCAGAAAACCCTGCGAGCCTCCGCCTTGCCCGTAGCTCACTGGAAGAAATTTGGGACTAGCGCGAGTCCCAGCTGCTCCCTGGAGAACTACATTTCCCAGCATGCTCCACCGTCCGCTGGTGATGATGTGTCCGGAGAGGCGGTGCTGGCCAGAGCTGCTTGCTGTGTTGTCAGCTCTTGGGAAGAGAAGTGTGAGCTGCGGGGAGCTGGGCTTTCGAGGAAGACCCCACCTCGTGCACCCCCTCCGCCCCCCAGCGCCGTTGCCTTTCCAGGCAGCCCAGATCTGGGGGCCACGAAGGAAGGAAGCCGTCCCTGCTGGTAAATGAAGTGCATGGGGGGTGGGGTGGCGGTGGGGCAGAGAAAGGGACCCGTCTGCTTCAGCCAAAAGCACAGCTTGGGGGGCGGAGGGGGTGCTTGTATGTGCCGTGTTGTAAACGTGCCAAGGAAGGAGTGGGCGGCCAAGGGAAGGAAGTTTAAAAAATCTGGGCCTGGAGGGGCGGGGAAGCACCTTGGAGAGGAAGGGATGCAAATATATGGTAAATGGGAGGAGGTTATGCACAGTTGCTTGGGGGAAAGGGTGTGTGGGTTAAGAACAGCTGCTGTGGGTGTTGATAAGGGAGACGGTGTACTTGTGAACGCTTTGGAGCGCTGCTCTCGTTCAGAGAAGCTGGTGGGTTGCTTTTAAAATGTAGCCTGGGGAGGAGAACTACAGTCTCTCTGAAGTTGGGAGTGACGTGCTTGCTCCCCCTTTGGAAATGATGCTGGGCCTAATTTAAGAGTGAGTAGAAAAGTCTAACCCAGCAGAAGCAGGTGCTGAATGTTGTGGGTTTGAGATATGCACACAACTTTCTGGGTATCTGAGCCCACAATTTAGTTCAGAGCCTGGGAATCGCTAGTGCCAGCCTTGTTTAAAACTCCTGCGCTGAGCTTTGCCACTGCGTTTTGGCATGTGCACCTGTTTGACTTAAGCCAAGAAGAGTGAAGTTGTCGGGAAAGCATGAGGGGTTAGGACAGGAAGGGGAGAGGGGGTGGAAATCTCTCCCAAGTGTCTGCAAACAAAAAACAAAAAACAAGCAAGAGCAAGTGTCACTGAGGTCACATCCACACCAAACATTTAAAGCCCTCTCAAACTGCTTTAACAGTCGCGCCTTCCCCACAAATAATCCTGGGAATTGTAGTTTTTAAAGGGTGCTGAAAGTTGCTAGGAGACCCCCTTACGGAGCTACAGTTCCCAGCACCCTTAACAAAGTACGGTCCCCAGGATTCTTCATGAGAAACTATGGCTGCTAACTTATGGCATGGATGTGACCTAGATGACTATGTTGTATTCTAGAGTTTTGGGGAGTTTGTACAGAAAATGTGTACAGCTCTCTCTAATGTTGTTGGAGGTGGGGGAGCATATGCATGACTTCCTTGGAACACCCAACTTCTATACGGGACAGGAAGCAGGTTTGGGCACAACACCCTGCCCTTTGACCTCTTTTTCATCATCTCTAATATGTCTGCTGAAGCAGCCAGCTCCATCAACTCATCTGCCTCAAGGCAGAACTCCTTTTTACCCCGAGATTCATTTGCTGATGTGGTCAAAAACCCCTGTGGTGCTATGGATAAAATTAAATATTGCCCTTGCTCAATGCGCTTCCCGTTCCCATGATACTTTTCTGCAGTAGAACATAGCGGAACATCTTTTGTGATTCTTACTGGGTTTGTGTCCTCCAAGAGCAAGTGTAGACTGTTTTGAGTTTGTGCTAGGAAAGAGTGAGGTCACCTCCAAACCATAGACTTTAAAAGCACTCGTATGTCACTTGAACCTTCATGGCTTCCCCTGAAGAATTCTGGGAACTATAGGGATTGATTGATTGATTGATTGATTACGGTTCTTGACCAGCACACATAAATATGCAATACATAAGACAATAAAAGAAAAACAGTAATCTAAAAATAGGCAATAAATGTAGGTTTTAACAATTGTTTAAAAGAAAACTGATTAAAAGAAGTGTTACTACTTAGGGAGGTAGACTACAGCAATTAATAACACTGGGTCCCCTTTAGCTAGTCCTGAAGATATTTGGACACTGCTAATTAGATTAGACCGAATTTTTATGGCTCTAGCACAGAATTTGGCTACCTTCGCTGACACGTTAGAGTTAGCATCGGAAAGAAGCCACTCTATATAGAAATCATCCGAGCGTCCAGGTAGCTCTGCCAGTATAGTGTGGATAAGCTCGCCTCGCACCTCCTCGTAGAAGCAGCATCGCAAAAGTATATGGCGGATAGATTCCACTTCTCCTGATCCGCACAGGCAGCATCTCTCACATAAAGGGATCAGTTTGTACTTCCCCTGGAGAACTGTTGAAGGCATTATGCGGTTACGGGCCAAAGTGAATGCTCTTCTATGAGAGGGAATTTCAAGGTGGAATAAATATCTGGCTGGGCGGGCCAAGTATCTCCTTTCCTCCTCAATTAGAAAGTGAGGTACTTTACTTAAATCCTTCTGTCTTTCTATATCTATAATCCTCTGTTTGATAAGGGTCTTTGCTGTATTAAGATCATGTGACATAAGGCTGGATGGATTGAGGCCTATACTCAGCATCTTATTCACTATGGTCTTGCTCCAGAGGGATTGATAGTTTATCTTTCACTAGCAACAGAAGTAGGCCCTGAGGATTCATGTTAAGTTTCAGCCATAGATTACAAGCCTGCATCCACACTCTGGCCTCCACGCAGGTCAGGCCTGTTTCTAATCGTATGGCAGCGTTTGACACACACATGGCATTTGTAAAGCCGCTCTAAGGAATTTGGACTGTACTCTTTCGGCTGTCGTCAGATTAGGTGGCGGGATGGTTGGCCCCAAAGAGCAGCTGAGCCATCACCTTAGCCTCATACAGTTTTAAAGCTGCAGGAATATACTGTCCCCCCTTTGTTCTAAGAAAGCTTAGAAGAGGATTTGTGGGCTGCTGCTACTGACTGTATTAAGTGGGCTTTCTTTAGCCCTTTATCGTGAAAGACGCTGCCTAGATATTTTAGGCAGTGGACCTGCTGGGAGCTATAGCTTATTCCCCTGAAGAATTCTGGGAACTATACCTTATTAGGAGCGTAGAGATGGGAGACCCATCACAGAGCTATAATTCCAAGCACTAGAGTTTCCCAGGATTCTTTAGGGAAAACCATGACTGTTCAAGTGGCGTATGAGCGCTTTTAAGTACATGGTGACTTCGCTCTTGGATGGCACACCAATATATGTAAACTACCAATATAAACTACAAGAAAGAAGATTCCACCTAAACATTAGGAAGAACTTCCTGACAGTAAGAGCTGTTCGGCAGTGGAATTTGCTACCAAGGAGTGTGGTGGAGTCTCCTTCTTTGGAGGTCTTTAAGCAGAGGCTTGACAGCCATCTGTCAGGAATGCTTTGATGGTGTTTCCTGCTTGGCCAGGGGTTGGACTGGATGGCCCTTGTGGTCTCTTCCAACTCTATGATTCTATGTAGGGTTGTAGATGTGCCCAGCAATGTAGGGCAGTAGAAACTAATAGACCGGCATTGTGAGGCCTTAAGAGGATTTGCATTGCAAAGAAGCTAACCAAAGCAAATTGGAATCTATTTGCAACCCAGCAATGGGTTGGAGAATCTGGAGGCAAACATTGCAATTTCTATGCAGTATCTTTAGCCGAAAGCCGTAGAGCAGGAAAGGATCGGGGAAGGGGAACCATTATTGTGAAACCTCCCTAGAAATCTGACCTCTTATCCATATTCTCAGTTCCAAGAGAAGCAGGACAAATGTTGACTATATATGGCAGAAATGTTATTTTTGGGAACTATTTGCAGGAGTTTCGTCAACAAGAGACCGGTCACAATCGCTCTCACCCACCCTTCCTTGGATCTTGCCTCAGTTGGAACGTTGCACATAGTTTTCAAACCATTGTGTTTATGTTGGGGGGGGGGATTTGTACAAAGACTGGATCCAAAAAAAACAAGGGGGGAAAAGCAGAGATGGTTATTTCAGCTGTCACTTAGTTTGGCTATAGTCTTGTAGTGGAGTGAGGTGGCAGAGGTATACTGCAGCAGACTTCAGGAAAGCAGATCACTCCCCGGTGTAAAAAAAAGCAAAAGGGCTATTGTCACTCTACACATGCAGAATGTCCCCGGGTTCAAGCCCTGGGTATCTCCAGATGGTGCTGGGAATGTCCCCACATCTAAAACCTTGGAGAGCTGCTGCCAGTCAATGTGAACAGGTCTGACTCGTATAAGGTTCTTAAAAGCGAAAGGCTTCCATGCAAACAGCATATTAGCACATTGGAGACTGGGCTGGACTAGAACCTAGTTGTTTACTTGCAAGGAGGTACGGCTCTATCAAAAGTGGCACCACCCGCCCACTTGCAGCTCCAACAGGAAAAAGGCTGCTGTAATAACTGTGTAATGACAGACAAACTGCCCTGTGAGGAATATGTACTGGAAGGCAACTTTATATGCCTGGTAAATAAATACTGACTTGGAATTCTACCCTGCCTCATTCTTTCGCTTGGGCAGACCAGGTTATAGATTTGGGTCTAAGAAGTGGGAATAGGGTAATACTGGAGAGATTTACTAAGCTTGGGAAAGCTAGGTTTGGCTTATTTTTTGTGGGTTGGGGGTACCTTTATCCAACATGTGGTAGATGATGTGTCTATTGTTTGCTTTGGATCCTTTCAAACAATCTAATTCCTCTTGGTTGACTGCAAAAGACAATGCCTATTGAGAATAAACTTGCTTGTCCGAAACCAGCCCCACTTCATCCCCAGTGTTTGGCCATTCCTTTTACCCCCAATAAACCTCCATAATGTTTTATAGCTGTTGAAATCCATTTACAATCACATACCATTTGGGGGGAAAGGTTTGGAAATTGAGAATACGATGGGCTAAAAGGAGGCTGCTATTTCTGGAGTCTGAAACACGATCCTAACTTCCTTTACGGAAGAAATCCTATCTGTGAATGCACTGTGTGTTGCCTTCGCTTCCTCCATGCCCACAGTATAGCTTTAGTGGGTTGTATACAGTCTTAGTCCTACGCAAGAGTAGACCTACTGGAACGAATGGGCATGGCCAACGCTGGTCCATTAATTCCAACGAGTCTTGAGCAGAGCGCTGTTGGATGTGACCCAACATGATTCTGTTTATCCAGACGTTTTGGGTTCTCTCCAGTCGAGTGGGACGGCTAGAGTCACGCTGCAAAAAGGTCACTTAGAAAGAGCCAAGTCAGTAGTCCAAAGAGCACCAGCCTGATGCACAAGTGATGCTGGAATTAAAGAATCACCAGCCAGCAGAGTAGGAAGCGCCCTTAAGTATCCTGTCCTAAGGTGCACGTTGCAAGGATGAGATGAGCAAATAAGTGTGACTACTGCACCATGCATGGGCAGAGGCGGTGGCAGGACAAAGGGATGGAAGAGACCTAGGGACACATGACTCAGACCATTGGTCCACCCAGCATTGCGGTATGACACTGCAGGATCTCATCCTGCCCTGCCAATTGATGGTTGAGCATGGCACCCTCTGCATGAAAAGCCTGTGCTCTGCCGTCAAGCTAAGCTAAAGAATCCTCAGTCCAGGCTCCTCCTGCGCAGCCAAACTCTGGTTCAAGAGAGCTTTAAACTGCATTTAACTCTGGTTTACCCAGCTCTTTGAACGGTTTGGTTGCCTTTTCCAGCACCTTTTTCCAGCGCTACACCAGAACTGTGCAAGGTATGTGCAAGATAAGGCATTATTGACATTGGAAGATTTGTTTTCGATCCCTTAGAATGAAACTGGCCTGGTTCCTCACAATGATCGGCCATAGTTTATTAAACTGAGGTTTATTAACTCATAGCTTGTTTGACAATGCTCAGCAGCTTAACAGTGGCTCGTTTTCTGCCAACAAACCGTAATCCGAATGCATCATTTGTTGTTTCGATTACAAGCATTTATTTGTTTCAACTAGGGTTTGGTGTTACATGCAAACCTGGCACCTTTCCTTAACCCATGGTTTGTTTAGACAGGCCACCCCTATCCACCCTGGATGCTCACAAAGCCGCAAAGGCATGAAAACAAAGTAAAGTTTGGAGGAACGAGTTGTGGTTAATAATTGTCTGTGGGACAACTTGCGGTTAATCGTGGGTTGCTGTCATCATATTTTTGCAATAATATGGTCAAAAAAAAATTTCTTAAAAAAGAAACCACTTTTAAAAAGTTACACAACCCATGTTGTTTGATTAAATTAGTATCCTAGCTCAGATTAGCTTGCTCAAGCCTAGTTAAATTTGCCTAGATTCTAGAACATTATGTCAATACAAAATGATCCTCAACTGAGACGGTTGAATTAAACCCCCTCAAATAAAAACCAGGACTTAAGAAATCAAAGGCACTTGCTTAAACAAACAGCTTAGCAAATAAAGTCATCGAAATGTTAGATCTGGAGGTTTCAGTTTCTGGCTGAAGTAAGCTGCCCAATATAGTCTCGTCTCAATACTCTTGTATTTTGTTCTGGTTGGCCGGAACGCAAGTTGCACAAGTTTAGCTTGGTGAATGCAGAGGCTGAGAAAAACCAAAATACCTTCAATAGGAGTATATAGGAAGACCACTTAAAACAGATTTGTGATCCGTGGTGCAGCCTGGGGCATGCATGTCTCTTTCCAACGCCACTCTGGAAACTACAACAAAATGTTGCAGTGTGGGGTGTTCCCTGTTGAGAATTCCAGCCATTCTATTCCCCCTCGTTCACCAAATCATTGGTATTCCATGCTCACTAAGCATGCTCAGTTCTTATTGGAGCTGTTTCTGGGGGTCCCCACCACCCCAGACTTCCTTTTCCTGAAGTTTGTATCGTAAAAGGTTTGGGGCTTTTTAAGTTCTGCAAACTTTGGAGTTCTCCCAAGCCTGCTAATACTTTCTTCTTGTTAGCTTCAGAGCAACAACACTCACGTCCGGGATGTTGGAAATGGAGGGAAACAATCAAAGCCCTGCAACAAAACGTTGCAGGTTATCCCTGGTAACCTGAACCTGCAGGGGGTTGAAAAATAAGAGTTACCATCAAATATGTGAGTTCCTGTTCTAATTTGGTCTTTTACTTCACGTGTAATGGAGGAAAATGTGGGCTTTTTTTACATTTAAAAATGGAACCAGTCTGCTTGCAAGTTAATAGAGCATGAGGTTTCTGCAGGCAGCTGAGTGCTTGGCTTGCTGTTGGAGGCCAAATAGTCCCACCTGTGGCCTGAAATACAGCAACGGGCTACTTTACAGGGCTGCTGAAAGCTGTTCTTCTCCAGCACAGCCCTCCAAGCTGCAATAGGAATGTAGCAGTGAACTACACTGCAGGGTTGTTGTTGCCCAACTTGCAATGTGGGGATTAAAGTAGCAGACAGCAATGCAGATTTGTTGGAAACCAATCAAGAGTCTGGCCCGCAGTATTTGGTGTGAGCTGCACTCAGAACTGTCCATAGTCTCTCTCACAGGCAGCCAATTTCAACCTGGAAGTATAAGGACAGTGATCTTGCATTTGATCTGAAATTTTCATTAGTGGTGTTGGAGACTATTCCATTTGTTGCTGCCTTTTTTTGGTGTGTGTGTGTGTGAGAAAGAGACAGTGAGGAAAGTGGACACACTGATGCCTAGCCCTAGCTGAGTTACAATCTTGGATTTCTCTAACTGGCGACTATGGGCAGTTCTCAGTTTTGTCTCTGGGGACATTTGAAAATAGCTGCTCAGCGTAAACCAGGAAGTGACCTATCTAGAATTGTTCCTTCTCCCCTTTATATCAGGGGTGTGGAGCGTTTTTGGCTCCACAGACCAGAGTGTTATCAAGAGTGTCCTTGCAGGCCAAATTTGACAGGTGGGCAAACAACTATATGAGTGAGAATTTTGAGAATATGCCTGCGAGTTTTGAGATTGCTCTGTGGGCCTGAAGTTCCCCATCTTTGCTTTATCTGTCCCTGCAGTCATCTCCCAGCCAGTTCATTCCATCTCCCCACCACTGCCACACCCCTGACCTCTCAATATTCCATGGCATTTGGTTATTATGGGCCTGTCTAACTTCTGTGTACGCATGCCTAGGATTGCGCTGTAAATGGCCATCTGTGCTAGTTTTCCATGCCAAAGGAACAAGTCCTGTTGGTGTTCCTTTAAAAGGAGGACTCATCGCGAACATTGTTATTAGGAGGCATTAAAAAATAGCCACTTAAAAAACACCACACCTTTGCTGTTTTTACAGTTTCACGCAAAATGATCTCTCTGTCGCTCACTCACTCCCCCTCCCCTCCCCAAATACACAACACATGACGAATAAGTATAAATGTGTATCTATTGAGAAATTGCTTGGATCCAGGGTCGCCTGTCCTCATTTTATGCTTCGACGCAAAGTTAATAAATTCAGTGTCTCATCTGTCCTTGTAATTCTCCGGTTAATGTAACTTAAGACAGGAGCACATTCATCAGGCATGCTTGCTCTGGTGCCAGCTGTTTCCAGCTGTTTATTTGCTACCCACCAGCACCCCTTGTGCTCTCTCGATATGCAGCCAGATTTACCATTCTGATGGTTTCAAAGACTTTTAATGAACACTCTTCCTTAAATGGAGTTCGCTTCATATGTTGCCTTGTCACCGTTGAAAGCTTTTAACACGATCACTTATTTATCCTTTGCAATCATCAGAGGCTTTAAAAATTAACCACGACAAACGCTGTCAAAATAGGCCAGGGGTTTGTTTGGTTTTTGTTTGCGGTCCGAATCTGAACAGGAACAAAAGTGGGCTGTTAAAATCTTACCGAGGAACCCAACCCCTCTCCAAAAACATATTCTGAAATGGAGCTGGTTTAGAATGTTGGGAGGGGCATCCTAAAAGCGAAGAGCTTTTGAAGAAAAAAAAAAGTGTAATTGGTGTGATATAGAGACATTGCTTTCCCATGCTGTCCTCTCTGGTTGAAGCAAGTTTTGAAGCCTTCTTTCTCCCCACCCTGCCCCAAAACACGATGATAGCAGGACAAATACCCCACTGTCAACAAAACCTCCACCACACCACATTTTAGCTTGCTTTCAAAACGCACACTGTGAATGCTTGCGAGCTGAGCCCGGGTACTACCAGGAAAGACCCCACTAGACCCCCGTGGAAAAAACAACAACAATAAGCTCCAGTGTTTTCAGCCGATATGGGAGAGTTCCCTTTTTGGACCCCAAATATGGCTCCACGTGAGTGGAACGAACCACTGTGTGCCTCCGTAAAAATAAAGGGCCCCTTAGAGCCAGCCACTTCTTGCCATCTCTGACTGTCTTCTTGATGGCTGTGGCAGTCCTAGAAGAGGAATGGAGGACTACCAATGGTTTTTCAGGTGTTCCTGAATTCCATCTCCCATCTTCCATGTTTCTGTTAACTAATACAACATCCTCAATGACCATTTGTACCACTTTCAGACTTTGGGTTCGCCGCAGCCATTTATTTCCATCTTGGCCATTGGCCTTGTGGTTGGGGGCAGGGAGGGGGATGAGTGGGTTTTGGGAGTCACAGCAGCATCTGAAAGGCCTAAGGGGTCCCTATCCTTGCCCTAGAGGAAGACGAGAAAGCCAAGATAGCTTCTCAGAATAGGTCCTCTGTCTGGTTCTCCAGGTACGGATCGAGCTTTTTTCCTGTGGCTCATTTCATTTGCTAAACAGGCAACATCCGTAGGAGTACTGGGTGTTAAGGATGCAGCTACAGTGCCCTAAATCTCAGTTCAGCCCAGAGGATGTAGCTGTTGCATTGATTTAAACTGCACTGACATGAGCAGATCCATAAACTACTTTGCACAACCAACTGATCCTGATTTGTAATGTGCTTGCTTCAGATGCAAGGAGGCCTGTGATAAATCATCTTGTTTCAACCCAAAAAGGTACTAAAGGTAAAGCTAAAGGGACCCCTGACTGTTAGGTCCAGTCGCGGACGGAAATGTACTATTAGGTCTTATTTTTGATGTGCTGGACCAGCACAACAGCCCTGTCAAAATGTTAATGGGGTTATAGCTACCGTATCTATAGCCCACCCGTCAGATGTCAATGAAATAAACAACTATCTGACTTTTAGAAAACACCTGAAAGCAGCCCTGTTTAGGAAAGTTTTTAATGTTTGATGTTTTATCGTGTTTTTAATATTCTCTTGGGAGCCCCCAGAGTGGCTGGGGAAACCCAGTCAGATGGGTGGGGTATAAATAATAAGTTATTGTTATTGTTATCTATCTATTCCAAGCTTTTATGGTCTACCCATCACCCGTTGGTCCCCAGGCAGGTTACGCAGGTGGCGCTGACCACCAGGGCCATCTCAAGCACGTCGGGCGCCCGTTTCTTGCCGTGGCTGGTGGGCGGGTCGGCGGTTTGAATCCCTGCAACGGGGAGAGCTCCCATTGCTCTGTTCCAGCTCCTGCCAAGCTAGCAGTTCGAACGCACGCCAGTAAATAAATAGGTACTGCTGTGGCGGAAAGGTAAACGGCATTTCTGAGCGCTCTGGCTTCCGTCACGGTGTTCCATTGCGCCAGAAGCGGTTTAGTCATGCTGGCCGCATGACCCGGAAAGCTGTCTGTGGACAAACGCCAGCTCCCTCAGCCTGAAAGCGAGATGAGCACCGCAACCCCATAGTCGCCTTTGACTGGACTTAACCGTCCAGGGGTCCTTTACCTTACATACATTTTTTTTAAAAAAAAAATGCAACTCAATCAGTCTTCAAGGACAGCCCCAAGTACAGTGGTCAAGTTAGACCCTTCTCTGCGGAGGAAGGGCCATAGCTGCTAAACCAGCTGTAGCTGGCAGTAATCGTCACCAAAGCTACTTGATGATTCACAAGAGTTTTCAAGGCTCTCTAGTATCAGTGCATGTGGAAGCAGCATATTTTGGGGTGGGTGGGAATGTAACTCTTTACATTTATTTATTTTATGCTTATTTATCGCTGCATTCATTTCATAAGAATTTGCAATGGTCAGTGTTTGTGGCGTTTGAACAACTCGCGGCCCTGCCAAGCTAAATGTCACCTGGCAACCTTGGCAAGAGTATTTCCCACTCTGGCAAGGCCACAGGTTCTTGGCTTGCCCGTCTTTCATCCCAGGATAAGCAGCCACATAAATAAAAGTAGGATAAATAAAAGTAGGAGTAGGTACCTAAGGTGTGGCTGGTCCCCACTGGGAGTTCATGCACGTTTGGGTTTGAGGTGTGGCTTTGCTGGCAGAAGAAGCCAGATCTTGACTGCCATGTTTTGAATGATGGGAAGAAACAGCGGACTTCAAGCCCAAACTAGAGCAAGTTCCACTCAAAGCAGATCCATTGAAATTAATGGACCTAGATTAGTTGTGGCCATTAACTTCAATGGGCCTTTTCTGAGCTGAAAACCAGCATTGGATGCAACCCAGTGGGGTTAAAGACCAAAGCAGATGCAGTTAACAGGCGGTTTAAGGAATGGCTGTGGCTCAACCGGAATGACTGTAGCTCATTGGTAGAACATCTGCTTTGCATTCAGAAGGTCCCTGGTTCGACTTGTGGCATTTCCAGGTAGGGGTGTGAGAGATCCATGTTTGAAACCCTGGAGATCTGCATACACCATACTGTTTCCTGCATTGCAGGGGGCTGGACTAGATGACACCCGGGATCCCTTCCAACTCTACAATTCTGTGGTTCTATGACCATGCTGGACCAGAGGTCTAACTCTGTATAAGGCAGCTTCCTTTGTGTTTTAAATACAGAGAGAGTATTCAACAGTGCTCAGTTTCAGTTTTGGTTGTTCATTAGTGTTGCTAATATTGTTCTGTGGATTAGGAGAGCTGTATAGTGGTACCTTGGCAGTCAAATGGCTTAGTTGTCAAACAAATTGGCTCCCAAAAGTTGCAAACCCAGAAGCGAGTGTTCTGGTTTGCAAACGTTCTTTGAAAACCGAACATCCGGCGCGGCTTCCGTGGCTTCCAATTGGCTGCAGGAAGCTCCTGCAGCCAATCGGAAGCCATGCCTTGGTTTTTGAGTCGTTCTGGGAGTCGAAGGACTCCTAGAATTGATTAAATTTGAGAACCAAGGTACCACTGTAATGCTTTGTGAATTTTATCATACAACTTTTCTTGCTGTTGTGCTGTTTCGCCTTTGTTTTTAGTTGCTTTGTTAATAGTGTTTCATAGAAGGCAGTTCTATTTTACTGATGGTTTGCGATCGTTTTGATGATGATTTTGATAATTATTTTATGCGATTACGCTGTGGTTGTGATGTTCTGCTATGTTATCACTTATTGTATATAAGCCGTTTGGGACTCACATGAGTGAAAGCTGACGGCAGTCTCAATGAGGACTCTGAGACTTCATTTAACAGACTGAGCCACAGCAACGCGTGGCCGGGCCAGCTAGTAGAAATATAAGAAACGAAACGAGTTGTTCAATAAACGCAGCGAAAGGGGAGGACATTCTCAGTTTAACAACAATACGGGTGCGTGGGTAAGGGGTGCTAAATCCCACCCACCTACAATTTACCACCCTACAGCACCTCTTCCCAAGCACCATTTGTCAATCAGTCCATCGCTAATAGATGAGCCCAGTCAGAGATTTGGGAGTGGGGTTCTGCGTGCTGCACACCACGTGCTCCTTTTTTGTTTTGTTTTGCTTCTAACAATGTATTTTCCTTTCTCTCTCCACGACCACCCCTCCCTTTCTATTTAAGCAGAACGGGAGCTGTCTCTAGTTCCACTCTGATACGTCAGTTCTGCCCTGCTGGAGAGGTAAGCAAGGATTAAAGTCTGACAGCTTATCAAACACTCTCCCATATTTGCGCAAGTCCTTGGTTGGCTGCAGTGGTATGAAACCTCGGTCAGGAAACCGCTCAGTTGTGTCTGTCTTTTACGACCAGAGAAAAGAAAAAGAAAAATTGCTTCAGCAGTCTGAACTTTGCCCTCCAGTGCAAGGAGATGTTTTCCTGTGCAATCCCAGTTTTGAAGCCTCGGTGGACGATTGAAGTCCCCTCCCACCATGCTGTTCCTAGCCATAACCACGGAGATAAGAAAGGCTAGGCCTCAGGGCTGCCGGGCCCTTACCTCTTCTAACACACATTTGCCTGCTCGAGGACGCGACTTTGCGCCGTGCTGTAGTCATCAGTAAAACAAAACTCCACTTGCAATTTTTTTTAAAGCCTCATAAAATGCTTTGCCGAAACAGGTTGTTAATTTTTATAGCTCGGTATTTTCTCTCTTTTTTAATTGGTCTTTTAAACTAACGCCCAATTGCTGCCATAGTTCCAGGATAATAGCTGGAGCTTCTGCAAGGCAAATGTTCATGAATAGAGAGGGGCGATAGTAGTGTGTGTGTGTGTGTGTGTGTGTGTGTGTGTGTGTGTGTGTGGAGAGAGAGAGAGAGAGAGAGAGAGAGAGAGAGAGAGAGAGAGAGAGAGAGAGAGAAGCTCTTGGACAGAAGTGGTGTCTGATAATGCCTTTTATTGGCCAGCTTCATGTGCCGATCTCGGATCAGAAGGGTGTGTAAAGAAATGTTGTGGCTGGTCACATACCTGTAGAACTCCCTTTGGGAAGGAAAACATATGGACCAGGTATCATGTTCTTATATGCACAAGAATGTGAACAGCAAGTAATATAGGAAGCGGACTTAAACTGAGTCAGGCAAGTGGTCTATCTAGCTCAGTATTGTCTGCACTGACCAGTAGCCACTCTCCCAAGGTTTCAGACAGGGACATTCCCAGTCCTACCTGGAAATGCCGGGAATTGAAGCCACGACATTTCATACACAAAGCAGATGTTCTTCCACTGAGCTATGGTCCTCCCTCCATGTACAAATTACTAGATCAATGGGGAATCCACACTGCAGTGACAAAAAAAACCATGGAAATGCTGTCCAGCTATTGATTTTTCGGGTGTATAAGAATGGGGGAAACCCAAGAAGCCAGCCAGAAAAGTGGGACGTATGAGTATGTATGTTAGAAGCAGAGAACCGTGTCAATCCAAGATTACTCTTTTTTAAAAGCAATACATAATTGGTGTCTGGATAGCCCCACTAGAAAAAATGCTATGGATGAACCTTTGCTTTAAAATGAGTGAGTGGATTGTGCCCTACTGTTAAGCAGGCTGATGTGCAGGTAAAGGACCCTTGTTGGGTGAATTCAGCCTAGAACAGGAGGTTCTATAAATAGCTACAGAAAATGTGTCTCACTTGCATCCCAGCTGCGTAGATAGCAGCCCACAGACAGGCCAGATGTTTGGGATCTGACTGAGATTACATGAAGCTTGAAGGACAGAGCAGCTACGGAAGCAAGTGCTCTCGCACTCTCCCTCTCCCCGCCCCCCAATCAAAGTGGCCAGGGCAATGCAGAAGGCAGAACTACAGACTCTATAACAGCATTTGTGAACATCTGGTGTCCACGCTGCCTAATGATGCAAGAGGCCGGACTGCAGCTGCCTTGATAATTAGGGCACATTCATTGTAGAGAACAGATAATTAAGACATTTTGGAAATGGGTGCCATGGGAAACTCCTAGGGTAGAGTAGGAGGAAGTTGAAGTGCAATGTGCATATTCTGCCAGTTGCAATTGTATTGCATGCAAATTGGATAGTTGTACGGTGCTCCTTTATGGGACTGTTTTGAAAGGCTTGCTGAGAAGAATTTAAGCAAAGCAGAGAGTGGCTGTATATAGCTCATTGTAGGAACACCTGCTTTGCAAACAGAAGGTCCCAGATTTAATCCTCAGCATTTCCAGGTAGGGATGGGGAAGACCTCTGCATGAAAACCAGGAGAGCTATTACTAGCCTTGGCTAACATGGTGTCTTCCAGATGTTTGAGACTATAACTCTTCAGCCCCAGGCAGCACAGCTGGAGGGCGCCAGGTTCGTGAAGGCTAATGTAGACTCTACTGAGCTGGGTGGGGCAGTAGTGTGACTCTGGAGTAAGGCAGCATCCCATGTCCATTCAAAAGTGTTGCATGGATGCTGAATGGCATTACTAAAGAAGAGGCAGGAACCAAGGCACCCTTTAAACTTCTTACACCTTCTGAAACCTGTGGCTGGTCCCTGTTTCCTGTTTAACTGTGCCCCTGGCCATGCTCACTGGAGAGGTGGTGCAGATGTCTTTTTAAAAACATTGCGATGTTGAGTGTGTGTAGCAGAGGAGTCTGTACCGCTGGTCCTCGCCCACGCCCCAAAACTAAATATTGAGTGGGAGATGGATGTGCCTTGACCCTAGCGCATAGAACATGTAAGTGCTGGTTGCCAGAGTGCCACCCCCTTCTTTGCCATCCCTTTTGCCAGCCCTCTTACCTAAATAGGAAACGTTGCCTAATGTGTGTGTTGTTCTGCCTTTGAGTTGCAGCTGTTCGGTCGTCAGGACAAGTGGATCAACTGTGAGAGCAAACATTGCTCCATCTGCTCTATGCATGTATTCATTGACTCTGCAATCGGAGGCTCTGCCTTGCGCTGGCTTCTGAAGCAGGTTGTGGCTGGGGCCCAAACTAGATCCAGCCCTCGTGCGGCTGATTCTTCACCCCGCCCCACCTAAAAATAAACAGCTCCTCCAGGGGTTGAACCATATTGCAGCTGTGGTGCTTTAAACCCTTTACACTTGCTACAGTCACCATTTGGATCGGGATGGGTGTGTGCATGCACACATTCCTTCTCTTTGCAGCAGGAGGAAGGTTTCACATGGTGCAAGCAACAGGGATGGGCCCCCTCTTGATTTGGAGCATAACCACAGTGGGGTGCACACAGGGTTGGGGGTGACCTTCCCCATGCCAAGGTATTACTCCAGCTCCCCCACTTGGCTATTTGTTGTGGGAGGGGGAATCGGCCGCACAAGGATTAAAGATGTGAATGACTTCATGCCCCTCTTGGCCCCGGCACAACTTCGTAAGCCGGAGCATGGCAGCGCATGCCATTGCAAGGTAAAGACACGCCGTGTGCCGCAGATAAAATCAATATGTAATGGCAGTGTGCCTACGTGATTGTGGTGACCGTCGGTGTGAGGATTGTGGGTGTTGCATGTATTTAAGGATGCCTAGATGTGTTTTTGATTGGCTGGAGAGTTCTAAATCTAATTAATGTTAGGACCCTATGCAGTGGTATCCAAAGGAAGGGAATTACAAGATGGCCTCCCAGGTCTACGGGAAGCCAGTTGAGCAGGGATGTGGCTGCCCAGATGATCTTGGTCTGCAACTCCCTTCTCCCCTGATCATTCACCCTGCTGGCTGGGCTTGTTGGGTGGCTGAAGTCCAGCAACACCTGGCACATCTGCTACTGAGCATCTACAAGGGCCGTACCCTCACCTAGCTGCATTCTGAATCAGCCTCGCCCTTTGGTGGGATAATTAGGCTTAACGATATCAGGGTTGATTTACGGAAACATGCAAAAACTGACCCAGGCCAGAAACACATGGAGCCACCTGCTGCGGGGGTGGGGAACCCACAACTCTCCAGACCTTGTCGGACTACAACCCCCATCTTCCCTAGCTGTGGCATGGATGATGGGAGCTGTATGGCCGCAGATTCCCCCAGCTCTGGTCTTTTCCCCCCATATTTGGGAGCTTTTCCTCATCCTGCTAACCTACCTGTGTCCCTCTGTGTTCTGCTGCAGGGCCGCCGAGCTGGGGAGATGAACGTGGGCACAGCTCACAGCGAAGTGAACCCGAACACCCGGGTCATGAACAGCCGGGGCATCTGGCTCTCGTACGTCTTGGGCATCGGCCTTCTGCACGTGATCCTCCTCAGCATCCCCTTCTTCAGCGTCCCTGTGGTTTGGACTCTGACCAACATCATCCACAACATGGTACGGGGAGCCCCTTTTGGAGCAGCTTTGAGTTCCGGTGTTTGGCATTGTAGGCAGAGGGTGCTTCTGCAGGCAGTGCAGGGAGGGGGAAGCCAACACAATTCCCACCCCCACCCCTGTACTCCTTATAACACAGGGGCGGGGAACCTTAGGCCCAGGGTCAAGTACAGGCCTCCAGAGCTCCCTAACTGGCCTTTTTCTTCAGCCCTCCAAGAAATGGCCATCTAGGCTATATGAATGTCTGATGTCTAGACCAGGCAGCAGGCAAGTATCCATCTAGATGCAACTCTTACGCTATCAGCTGGATTGTCCAGAGAGATCCATCAAGTTGTCAGTGCCAAGGATGGGATGGTTGCTATGAGCATGCAAGCTGAGCAGGGAGTCACTCTTTTTTTAAAAAAAAAAGTTTGTGGATTCATCCTAAGCATTGTTGTGCCTACCTGCCAGGTATAAGAGGCATTGATTTTTATTAGGGTCTTGGTGGTGGTGGTGGTGGTGGTTTTTAAATGTGCAAACCAACCCACTTTTAGTCGTGAAATGCTTCTAACGGAGACCTCTTTTCCGACTTCACTTATCTTGTTCTTGCAGTCAGTGTCCATTTTACAATTTCTTAAAGATACTGCACATGTGCCCACGCACGCACATTTATATACGCAGGTAGCTGGTTCAGATTTGACAACCTCCATATAGGAAACTGTGATGCATTATGCCAAGAACCAGTGTGGCGCTTGCATGCTCCCTGGGCTGCCCCCATGCGCTGGATTTTAGCACTTCTATCACGATTACTTTAAACCACTTTAATGCCTGATCTGGGAAACCATGGATTAATCTTGGTTTACTCACCAAGTGTGGTTTTACCACAGTTTCCCAGTTCAGGTGTAATGGGAAACTATGGTTTAAATTGACTCTGGACCACTAAAGCTTTGTGCAGGAGGGGGGATGGGGGGTGGAGCGCAGGGTTTATTGAGGATTAGTAAGCCATCTGAAAGACACGGGTGGCGCTGTGGGTTAATCCACTGAGCCTAGGGCTTGCCGATCAGAAGGTCAGCGGTTCGAATCCCCGCAACGGGGTGAGCTCCCGTTGCTCGGTCCCAGCTCCTGCCAACCTAGCAGTTCGAAAGCACGTCAAAGTGCAAGTAGATACATAGGTACCGCCACAGCGGGAAGGTAAACGGCGTTTCCGTGTGCAGCTCTGGTTCGCTAGAAACAGCTTTGTCATGCTGGCCACATGACCTGGAAGCTGTACACCGGCTCCCTCGGCCAATAACGCGAGATGAGCGGCGCAACCCCAGAGTCGGACACGACTGGACCTAATGGTCAGGGGTCCCTTTACCCTTTAAGCCTTCTGAAAAACCTCATACATGCTTCTACCCCACCTCCTGCTTTTGTTTTGTGCAAACCTGAGGCTGTTAAGGGGAGAAAATCCTCCCGAAACCCATTGGGAAAACAAAAAGAATATCCCAGTTTGAATACCACACCAGTTTGGAAGGTCATGGCTTCACCCTAAGGAATCCTGGGAAGTGTAGTTTGTTAAGGATGCTGATAGTTAACAACAGGAGACCCTCAATAGAGCTAGGCTTTCCAGAGTTCCCTGGGAAAGAGGGATTGATGGTAGGGGGTTTCAGCAGCCTGAAAACAAACTGCAGTTCCCAGCATTCAGTGACAGTTCACGGTGCTATAGTACAGTTTTAAAGGTCTACTGCAGGCACCCCCAAACTTCGGCCCTCCAGATGTTTTGGCCTACAACTCCCATGATCCCTAGCTAACAAGACCAGTGGTCAGGGATGATGGGAATTGTAGTACAAAACATCTGGAGGGCCGAAATTTGGGGGTGCCTGGTCTACTGCAAATGGGGGACTAAAGCTCACAAAACAGGCTGCACAAGGTGTGAAAGTACAATTTAAAATAATCATAATATAATTTTAAGGATGATGGCTGTGGTGTGCCTTAGCAGGGGCTCATTCTCCCTCGTCCTTAACATCCATATTTCTGGGCATCTCCCCCCCCCCAAAAAAACCCCACAGTTAACCTTAATCTGCTTAGCCTAATATCCAGACGCTATCTCAGCGCAGACATGGCAGCCTGCTGGCTTATGCCCTGTGCTCATAGTGGTGCATCATTTTGCATCTAGCCAGGGGCGGTGGGGGTGGGGAGCAGCTCTCCCGGCGGGTCACCCCATCTGCTCTGCATGCAATTATTTCTTCACTTTAGCAGTAAAAACAACCGAGAGTGACAGCTATGTGCTGTTTGGCTTCCTTCCCCTCGGATATATTTAACGTGTCACTGGCCCTGTAGGGCGTCTCGCTCAGGATTGTTAGGAGGGCTTTTTATAACTGCGTCAGCGTAGAGAGATGCACTTGCTGTGTTTTGTTTCCACACCGTGATTGTATTCCAAAGCATATGCATTCATCTAAGTCCAGGGAGTGAGGAAACTCAGGCCTAGGGGGCTGGATTTGGCCCTCAAGACATTTCTGCCTGGCCCTCACGTCCCTTCCCAGGCCACACCCCTCACTCGTCTGACTCTGCGCCCTTGTCTCGTGATTTTTACTGGACCGAAATTTGTCTACATGCATGCCTGGATGTAGGCGAGAGTTTGGCCTCACTCGCCACTGGTATGTGGCCCTTGGAAGACCCCGCCCATGAGAGAATGCGGCCCTTCGTTGCCCCTGATGTAACTGGCATCTAAGAAAAAATATGTCAAAGAGAGAGAGGCTGATGCACACACGGGGGGGGGTCTCTCTCTCTCTCTCCTGGCCACCTACTGTGGAACAGCGAGAGAGACCCTAGCCCAGGCACCCCCAAACTTCGGCCCTCCAGATGTTTTGGCCTACAACTCCCATGATCCCTAGCTAACAGGACCAGTGGTCAGGGAAGATGGGGATTGTAGTCCAAAACATCTGGAGGGCCAAAGTTTGGGGATGCCTGCCCTAGCCGGCATTCAGCTGGACCCCAGAATGAGTGAATTGCCCTCAGTACCCACCTGACCTCAGTTGAGCAACTTCGTTGTGACTCTAGTCACCCATTGGTTTCAATGGGACTTAGGTGCAACCACCTTATAATTTGGATCCACCCAATGATTTGCATGGGAAGAACTGAAATCGAAGAGCGTAAGAGCTGGAAAGAATTAACACAAAGGAGTCCGGGCACCTTGGCACCAGTTACTGCCCTGCTTCATTATAATTGCTTCATGACAGGATGAGCTTAAGATGATTTGCAACTGGGAGTCGCCAGCTCACAGATTTTATCTGCTGCTTTTGTTCTATTTCAAGGCTTCCCCACCCCCGCTACGTAGGAAGCGAACACTGTACAGCCTCCAGATTAAAATTCCAAAGAGCAAGAGTTTCTAGAGTGCTGCAGTAGCCTGTTCCGGGAAACTCAAAGCTTGGTGAAATTGGGGCATCTGCAGCTAAAGGATTGTTATTTGGGCAGCTCATCCTCCTCCTCTTTAGTATGGACATATGGATCTCTCACACCCAGTGCTCATTACCACACCCATCTACTCCAGCTTAATTGCAAAAAGCTACAGCCACCCCTAATTTGCTTAATACCAGTTTAACAAAAACCACCCAGCACCTACTGCATTAATTGAAAATGTGAGGAGAGCCACACTTTTTTGTGCAGGGCAGTTAATAATAATAATAATAATAATAATAATAATAATAATAATAATAATACAGTCATACCTCGGTTTAAGTACGCTTCGGTTTGAGTACTTTCAGTTTAAGTACTCCGCGGACCGTCTGGAACGGATTAATCCACTTTCCATTACTTTCAGTGGGAAAGTTCGCTTCAGGTTAAGTACAGACTTCCGGAACCAATTGTGTACTTAAACCGAGGTACCACTGTCATCATCATCATCATCATTTATTATTTATACCCCACCCATCTGGCTGAGTTTCCTCAGCCACTCTGGGCGGCTTCCAACAAAAGGTTAAAAATACATTAAAACCTCAGTCATTAAAAACTTCCCTGAACAGGGCAGCCTTCAGATGTCTTCTGAACGTCAGATAGTTGTTTATTTCTTTGGCATCTGCTGGGAGGGCATTCCACAGGGTGGGTGCCACTTCCGAGAAGGCCCTCTGCCTGGTTCCCTGTAGCTTCACTCCTCACAGTGAGGGAACTGCCAGAAGGCCCTCGGCGCTGGACCTCAGTGTCCAGATTGAACGATGGGGGTGGAGACGCTCCTTCAGGTATACTGGGCTGGGGCCATTTAGGGCTTTAAAGGTCAGCGCCAACACTTTGAATTGCGCTTGGAAACGTTTGCGAAGGTGTTCAGGGGTAATGGAGGCACACTGAATAACGATGCACCCTTGTGCGTTTTTGCATAGCCTGCAACCCCTGCCAGGTTACAATGAGGGCAGGGTTGTCCAGCTTACAAGCACAAGAGTCCCGTTGGGTCAGGCCAAAGGCCTACCTAGTCCAGTGGCCAACCAGGTGCCTATGGGAAGCCCACAAGCAAGGCAACAGCCCTCTGCCCATTTGTGAGTCCCCCTGCGGGTATATGCAGAGGAGGCAAGCCACTTCTGACATTGGAGGTAGAACGTAGTACCCGCGATAGCTAGTAGCCATTGATGGCCTTTGTGTAATCCTCTTTTAAACCCGTCCAAGTTGGTGACCATAGCTACAACATGTGGGAGTGAGTTCCGTAGTCCACCTATGCTCCATGTGAAGAAATGGCTTTCTTCTGTCGGTGGCGCAGCCACATCTGGCGCAAGTGGGGTGGAGTTGCCAAACCCCTGGCAGGCCACGATCCATGACTGGCGGGCTGCATTTCAATTGGTAGGGTCGAAGCGTGGAGCCCTGATGTACAGCTGTGTTAAATTTCCCACACCACACATTTATTATTTCATAAAATTTTATATACCGCTTGATTGGGGGGGGGGGGCGGGGAGAGAACTCGAAGCGGTCTACAAATCAGGTAAACCAATAAAATCATCCCTTAAAAATTTACAACCATAATTTAAAACAGTATTTCCCAAACTTGGGTCTCTAGCTGTTTTTGGACTAGAGTTTTCCATCATCCCCAACCACTGGTCCTGCTAGCTAGGGATGATGGGGGTTGGTAGTCCCAAAACAGCTGGAGACCCAAGTTTGGGAAATATACAGAAGGTCAAAACCACAACAGAATAGACTAAAATAAGTCAAAACTCATACAAACTTTCTAAACATTTGGGTAGGCATGTCTAAACTAAACAAGAATGTCTTTGCCTGGTGCAGAAAGGAATCCAGTGAAAGCGGCTGCCTTGTTACCGTATCAATAGGCAGGGAGTGCCAAACTAAACAAGTTCTTACAGGTGCGGTTGCAGGTATTATGTGGCACTTTGGAGAAGTGCCAATTCTGTTGATTGAAGTGGTCAAGTGGGCACATATGGTAGGCTAGCTGCTATACGTCCAGAATTTCCCAGACATATCCGGGATTCGTCCGTCGGAAATAGCGTCCATACGGAATTTCAAAAAATTGGTAAAAATGGCAACCCGTGTCGGTCGTGTTAATTTTGGGGCAAATTTCCTTTTTTTAAAAAAAAGCCCCAAAACTTCAAAGCTCAACAACTTTGCCCACAAAAAAAGCTAATAGCTTTTATGTCCGGACTTTCACTTTTTGAAATATGGCAACCCTAACATTTGGGGTAAGATGACGTCATAGTTAAACGGGTCCCAAGTACTTAAGAGCGTTATATACCGTGTTTCTCTGAAAATAAGACACCGTCTTATATTTATTTTTCCTCCAAAAAAAACACACCACGGCTTATTTTCAGGGGATGTCTTATTTTTTAATCAACCATGCATAAATATTTTGCACCGAGCACCCTGTGGGTGAAAGCAATTGCATGCAATTAAAGCTTGCATCAACCATGCATAAATATTGTACTTTTGCACCAAGCAAATGCACCCTGGGGGTGAAAGCAATTGCATGCAAGCTTGCATTAACCATGCATAAATATGCATAAAGTGGGCAAGGCAAGAAAAGAAAGGTACCGTACCGGTAGCTTTTTGCAACTGGGCTTCGGGGCTCGGCGTGGCGCGCACTGCGGCTCTTGCCGGGTTCCGCTCGGTTGGGGCTCCACGTGGCACACACTGCTGGGCATTTCGGCGGGGCAGCAGCATCCGGTTCCAGGCACCGACAGGCATCTTCCTCTTCCATGGCACCATCCAGACCTGCTCCCACCACTACAGCTTATTTTTAGGGTATGTCTTATATTTTGTCAACGCATGAAAATCCTGCCATGGCTTATTTTATAGGTACATCTTATTTTATGGAAACACGGTACTAATAGTAACACCTTGAACTCTGCCCGGTGGCCGATCGACAACCAGTGCAGAGCCCTGAGCACAGGTGTTACGTGCTGAAAAGGCATTCTGCACTAACTGCAGCTTCTGGGTCAAGGGCAAAGGAAGCCCCACAAAGAGCGCATTGCAGCAATCCAATTTTGAAGTAACCGGTGCATGAACAATTGTAGCTAGGTTCTCCCAGTCCACGAGACCTATGTGTATTACAGGTGGCAAGCTGCCTCCTCCATACCTGTGAAGAGCACATGTGCATCTTAGTTGCCGCTGCCATCTGCAATACTTAGGGCAGATTAGGAATTTGCACACAGGCCTGGCTCAAGGCATTTTGTTAGTGTGGTGTGAAATCTGAATAGGCACCCCTCTCTGCCCTGGGTACCGTCGGTCACGCAGATGCCAATAACCGGTGTGGCACAATTTGTGACCTAGATTTCTGTGTAGGAAATCTGTCTTGCATAGAGCGCCGGCCCTTTGAAAAATTATGTATGTGACACTTTGCCTCCAAAAAAAGAGCAGGGAGGGGGCTGCCTCTTGAGGCCCCAGTTATATTTTTATGTGCATTACAGCATCTGAATTTCTTAGCACTGCTTCGTAGGCAGCAGAAGTGGCAACAGCTCCCCCTGCCAGCACAAATGTATGAATGACGTATTCCATGCTAGTTCACTGCTCAGTGCTTCCTCCTGCTTTTTTTCTTCTTCGTCCTTCCTTGGATCAGAATAAAAAAAATCCTTCAGTAGCACCTTAAAGACCAACTAAGTTTTTATTTTTGTATGAGCTTTCATGTGCATGCACACTTCTTCAGATACACTTGAAACAGAAGAGTCAGACCCTTATGTATATACAGAGGGTGGTGGGGGTGGGTGGGAATGGGTGATGGGCTGATGGGAATGGGTGATGGGCTGATGGGAGTGGTAACGACTGCTGATGACAGGTTTACCACTCCCATCAGCCCATCACCCATTCCCACCCACCCCCACCACCCTCTGTATATACATAAGGGTCTGACACTTCTGTTTCAAGTGTATCTGAAGAAGTGTGCATGCACATGAAAGCTCATACCAAAATAAAAACTTAGTTGGTCTTTAAGGTACTACTGAAGGAATTTTTTTATTTTGCTTTGACTCAGACCAACACGGCTACCTACCTGTTCCTTGGATCAGGTTAGCCGAAGCATTATAAGGCTCCGAATATTGCAGCTTTTTTCCTCTGCCTTCCTCTGCCACGTTTTTAAAGGTCGGTCAATAGTCCTCTTTGCGGCACTGCTTTTTGTGGACTTCAGCCAAGCACCTTAGATTGAGGGTTTGTAATAGAATAATAATTACCCTAAATTAGCACTGCATCTGCTCGTTGCCCTCTTTCCTGCTAGGCTACCCTTGCTTCTCATTGAAAAGTGGTTATTCATTGCTTGTGCAGGAACCTTTCCTTCAACACAGCACATCTTTCGCAAGGACGTTGCTGCCTTTTCACCGGTTAAATCGGGAATCGAAATGAGAGAGAGGAAGAAATGAGCGAAGAAGCCCAGGACAGCGACTGAATAGTATTCCCCACTGCCATGTAGCCCTAAAAACACACGTGTGTTTGTGTTTTCTTACAGAGCATGTACATTTTCTTACACACTGTGAAAGGAACGCCTTTTGAGACGCCTGACCAGGGCAAAGCGCGGCTGCTGACTCACTGGGAGCAGATGGATTACGGGGTGCAGTTCACCGCTTCCCGCAAGTTCCTGACCATCACACCAATTATACTGTGAGTGTAAAGGAGGGCTTGGGACTGTGCTTATAAGGCTAGGTGCAAATTGCTTCTGGATCAGGCCAGAGGCCTGCCAAGCCCAGCATCCCATTCCCGCAACGGCTAGTCTGATACCTACAGGAAACCTGCAAGCAAGAAATGCTGCTGTTCTCCATCAATGATGTCTGTGGTCCTGAGGATGGCATGAAGCCATGTTGACTAGTAGCCATAGGTAGCCTTATCCTCCATGAACTTGCCTCACCCTCTTTTTGAGGCTGTCTAAGCCCTAATGGCCACCCCCACAACTCGCAGCAGGCCAGTTCCATAAATTAACTCTGCACTGTGTGGATAAATACTTTTTCAGACCCACAGAGCTCCTTCCTACCCTTGTGCCCTTAGAGCCATGTTTTCCCAACTTGGGTCTCTGGCTGGTTTTTCTCGACTACAATTCCCACCATCCTTGACCTCACTGGTCTTGGTAGCTTAGGGATGATGGGAGTTGTAGTCCAAAAACAACAGTACCTTAACAGTCTCTGGGTAGTGAGCAATACAATTTGCAACATTAAAAGAAAAAGGGAAAAAGGAAAATTCCTGGAAAAATGAAAAGCTCTTCACCTAGCACCAAGAGAATATATATACCGGTAAGATGTATAAGACTGAATCAGGTAAGTGTTAGAGATGTAATGAGACTGAGGGTACTTTCTATCATATATGGTGGACCTGTAAAAGAGTATTGGGAAATAATTCATAATGAACTGAAAAAAATGTTTAAAAGTACTTTTCCAAAACAACCAGAGTCCTTTTTGTTGGGGATAACTCAGACAGAAATTCCCAGGTGTCAGAAAAGGTTGTTTCTGTATGTCACTACTGCGGCTTGTGTTTTGTTAGCCCAAAAATGGAAAACGAGTGAATAATAATAATAACAATAACAATAACAATTTATTATTTATACCCTGCCCATCTGGCTGGGTTTCCCCAGCCACTCTGGGCGGCTTCCAACCGAATATTAAAAAGAGTACAGCATCAAACATTAAAAACTTCCCTAAACAGGGCCGCCTTCAGCTGTCTTCTGAAAGTAGAATAGTTACTTATTGCCGAGTGAAGTCCCGACTGGCAACTTAAACTGATGGAATAATCGCAGCTTGAGGACCTAACGTATGGAATAAGAGAACAAGAGGAACATATGTTTAAAGAAGATTGGAAAATGTTTATTGAATATATGGGGGGGTGGACATTTGAAAACATGGGCAGCATAATTCAGATAAATTCAACAGTGCAAATAAGTTTTGATGGATGTAATAATGGAATACAGAATGGTTTAGTTTATATAAAATGTGCAGGTGTTTGTGCTGTGCAAAATGAACCATGGAAGGAGAGGAAGGGAAGTCATTGATATTTTAAGCCTCCGTAGTTCCATGTTTCAACCCTCAGCATGGGCTAGTTGAGGGAATTGGGCCATACGCGATTCAATTCTCTCCTCCTCTTCTTTCCTCCGCAGTTATTTCCTTACTAGCTTCTACACTAAATATGACCGGGTACACTTCATCATCAACACCATCTCCTTGATGAGCGTCTTGATCCCCAAACTACCCCAACTGCATGGCGTACGCATCTTTGGGATCAACAAGTACTGAGCCCGGGTGTCTTTTATATTCCCTTCTGGTGAGCTGTGAGAGGCCAGCAGCGTGAGAACCCTGTTTCCTTCGTTCCGGCTGCGTCTTCAGGATACACTTCCACACAATGGCTCCTTTTTAAAAATTTAATTTCCTTTTAAAATGAGCACATGTTGCGCAGGATTCCAAGATCCGACAGAGAACGCAGACGGCTCAAACGATGCTTGAATCCTGGGTAGAGTTTAGCTTGGAAGAGAGACGAAGGGTGGGGTGGGGAGCTTAAAACGTATTTATTATTATTACTGTTATTTTATTTTTCAAGAATCTGAAAATAGATGCAGACACCACTGAGATTTGAAAGGTACTCATAGCTTGCTCTCTGGGTAATGGAAAACATCCAGCCCAGAAGACTTGGGCAGGTATAGAAAGGTAGGAGCCTGTTGCAAGGCGATGTTTAGGATAAAAGCAAATGCACTTTAATATAAAGTTGTCCCCTTTGGGGTTTTTTTTTTTTTGACATGCTCATCAAAAGGGCTATATCAGAAATTTTGAGATGCACACTAGATATAGATTTCTTTGTGAGTTTGGAAACCTTAGCTGATCATTTATAAATACATTTTAATTATTTGGTAGGGCAGTTGGGACAGGTTCTCATTTCTTCTTGCTGGAGCATGAACCGGGTTTTCCCCCCCCCAGTTACAAAAGCAATGCTCTTCAGAGTCTTCTTTGAAAAGCATTTGCATCAAAGCTTTTCACTCTCTGAGGTTGAGGGAGTGGGGAACTCCGCATGGCAGGTTGAGAACACAACCCAGGGACGAGAAGGAAGAGGGAAGAAATGTTTTGACACTTGCTTTGCAGTGGTTGCCACATTTCGACAGTCGCGGCTGCCTCATTGCGGCGTCTCTTCTGGATGGGAGAGCCAATGGCTGAAAGACATTGAAGCATGGATGGTTTATTTTGACATTATACAATGACGGCGGTGGAGAAGGCACGAGATGAGGCCAAAGGACCCAGGCCTCGTTTCCAATCTCTCTCGGTTGGAAATCCAGCATAAGTTGATCATCATAGAATCATAGAGTTGGGAGAGACTACAAGGGCCATCCAGTCCAACCCCCTGCCAAGCAGGAAACACCATCTTGCTGGAACACCAACCATTAGGTTGGTTAGGTACCACTCTTCGTTGATTCATTCACTGATTCATGCCAGCACTGGGATTCAGAGAGAGTTATCTTGTTGCTGCCCTCTGTGATGTCTAACTAAGATGCTGCTTGTTTCCACCCCTGTGGTTTAATGGGCTTTTGCTTTAGTGCCCCACTGTGTCAGAATAAAAAAACCCTGTGCTGCTCTGTCACCTAGAATGCAGATAGTTTGGTATATGGTTGACTGCTGGTTGGTCTGCTTTCTAAACAGCGGTACAGCAAGGAGGAGGGTTTTCTTCTGCTAATGGATTCGTAAGTGGGTTTATTTCTTTCTGATGCTTCTGTTGGGGGGGGGGGGAGAAACAGACCCTGAGAGCTATAATACGTTATGTCATATAATCGCTAACAACCTTTTAAGGTGCAGGCTGCAATTCAATCATGCGGACATCAAGAAAAACTTGTGTCAAGTTTTGATCATCAAGATCATAGGTATGTGAGTTTGGTGGTTCTTGTCAATGTTGTGTCCTTTATAATACAATTTCCCTCTCCTTATCCACCCCGCCCCAGGAAATGCACACATTGCTAGCTAGGATATGAATTTTATAATGGAATTTAAACAGCCTGTGTATTCCCTGGAATCTGTTTCTCAGACTTGTTAGCTTGGCAACTGAAATGTTTCCTTACCCCACTGTACTGGGGAGGCATCTAAACATTTGAGGCCGGTGCCAATAATTCGCAAGTTGTTTTTCCAGCTTTAGAACCATTTGAGACACTTCCCTGAAAGGAGGAGGAGGGCATTTTAAACATCACCTCTGCTTTTAGCAGTATCTAGAAAGCCCACCTGGTTTCTCAAAGGCCACATTAGCAGTGGTGATGCTCTTGGGCTATGCAGCAAGCAGAGGTGCTGGCTTGGGCAAAGAGGTTTAAAAGCCTTCCGCCAAGCCCAGTATCGTTAAAGGGATGGGGGTTGCCCCCTTTTTTCTCGTTATCAGATTTGGTACATTCTACGTAATAAAACATGATTTTAGCTGAGGTTGGACTAGATGACTCTTGAGGCCCCTTCTAACTCTACACCTGCAGCAAAAAAAAATATGTAAAGGACAGTTAAGTGTACTTTACTACACAAAGCTTCAGAGACAATGATACAAGAAGCAAAGGAGATTGGAAATGTGGAGGCAGGGGTGGTGAACCTGCGGGACCTCCAGGTGTTGGAGGACTACAACTCCCATAGACCATGAACGTTTGCCATGCCGCCAGCTATGGTTGATGGGAGGTGGAGTTGAATGGCACCTGGAGGGCAGCATGTCCCATCCCCCATCCCCCCGTTGAAAGAAATGCAGTGGAGCTGTGTTGGCACAGCTGCAGCCGAACATTGCTTTTGGGCTTGTCACCTGTATGTTTTAGCAGCATCTATTAAACATTAAAAGCCTCCCTAAACAGGGCTGCCTTCAGATGTCTTCTAAAAAGCTGTTTTTCTCTTTGACGTCTGATGGGAGGGCATTCCACAGGGCGGGCGCCACCACCGAGAAGGCCCTCTGCCTTGCAATTTCCTGTCAGTCAGAGACTTCTCGGTTGGCCAGGTAGAAGTACCAGGTACCTGTTGTCTACCTTTGGTTGCTTGACAGAGCAGGACCTTATCCCTGGTAGTTCCTCAACCTGATGGTCATCTAGCCCTTGTCCTAGCTCAACAACTAGTCATGTTGTCGTCGTTTTGATTGGCATTGACAATTATAATTAAGTGTAGGTATGTGAGTTTGTGAATTAGGAAGGCAATACTAGCTTCGAAATTACAGGTAGGCAATATATACTACTGTTGATGATGACTGGTGTGGACCAGAGCTTGTCATCTAGGCACGGAGAGGGAGGCAGGATCTTCCCGGTGTAATTCTTCTCTGAGAGAAGCAAGTGACCTTCCCTGCTCAATACACCTGCCAGCAAAGTGGGCTAAGAGGATTAACATTGTAAGCTTTTCACCCAAATCCCAGCGCTAAGATGCTGAGCTGCTATTGACCTCCGTTAGAGCCTGTATTTTTTAACTTCCTGTCTAAGGCAACTTGAAAGCAAGGTACTTTTTAAAAATATTCATGAAAAAGGAAGAAAACCAAATTTAATGAAATGTGAAAAATATACTGAGGCTGAGGAACAGACATCATTGGGTTCTCAGAAAAGCAGGGGTGGGGTAGAGATAGGCATTTTAATTTTTCTTCTTCTTGAGTTCAGTTCAATTTGCTTTATCCAGCACTAGCTCTCCCCATTCTACCTCCCATTCTTTATTCTGCAGAAGAAAAACAGCTACTAATACGTCAAAATTCAGTGGAACCAGATGAGCCCAGCTTAAAAGTTGAAATTCAGCAGCGATTTTAAGAAATTTTAAGCAAACGCACAATTTTAACCCTTTGCTCTGATGAAGAAGCAAAAATACCAGGGGAGGGAAACAATCTGCTTCAACGTAGATTTCTGCAATAGAAGTTGTGCTCATTACTTGATGATACGTGCAACTCAATATATGGATAACTTAAAGGGCTTGTGTATTTTTTAGCACTATTCCAATATATAGGTGGTTAAGGCCTTAAACACAGATCTAAGTTGCACTCTTCCGAAAAACAGAATGTTCTTTTGTAAGGGTTATAAATCAGTACCCTACTAAAAAGGAAAAAAATATAGAAAGAGCTCATTAGCACTATGCCTACACACCAGCCAATTTTCATGTCGTTGCTCTGCAAACTTCTGCTCCTACCGCTTCTTTTTCATAATTCTTAGTACTGAGGGGATTGTTCAGAGTAGCCCGTTCACCAGCCACATTGTTCTCAAGCTATTCTAGGCTTGCCTTAGTGACCTGAAGTCCTCCAGATGTTTAGGATGTCCATCAACCCCAGCCAACAAGGCCCAGAGCTCTAGGATGAAGGGAGTTGTAGAGCAACAACATCTGGAGAGTACCAAGTTGGGAAACCGGCTGTTCCAGGCTGTGTCTCCCATTGTCAATCAGAGTTCCTGTTACAGTTAAGCAAAGGGTTTTACAGTTATGAAAATCTAAACAAAACCCTTTACAATGCGAGCTGCCAGCTCACTCTTCTGGCAATAGTTACTGCTGCTAGGAAAGTGAGCTCTAAGAAAGCTTACGTTGTCCACGCCAAGACCAGAATCAGCTGGCAAATTGTTCCTTTACATTAAAAAATATTAAATATTGTGGAAACTTTCAAAACCGAGTGGAGATAAAGAGCTGTGGTCAATCCTATATGCTCATTTGCTGAGGACTTGCTCAGTCCTGTCTTTGTCAAACAGAGCAAGCCCAGTTAATATGGCATGAAACCCATTTGTTTTCCATATTCCCCCATGAAGCTGCTTCTTGGTGCTGACACGAAAGTTCATGCAGTTTCCTTGTTGACCATTTTCTGTAACTCAGTACTGTAGAAAGAGCTGCTTTGCCTAAGTCTGGGCACTCAACATAAAGAAGCAGGTTTCTGTATACTATAAAATTTCGTAGTTGTGGTTTGGGGTGAAATTCCACGGTGTTCTGCGGGCAGCAGAACTTATTAAAGAGGATGCACCATCCTATCATTTTTAATAATTTGGAACCACTTCTGCTATTAGTAAATTGTTCACCTGTATGTACCCCTAATGGACTCTCCCTGGCAGAGGGTAGTGGACATGCATAACTAAGGATGGCAGGGGGGGGTGGGGAGGTATAATTGTCTTGGCTGAGCAGAGTGAGTAGCTATGTGCTTTGTGTCAAGTCTGGAGCCAAAGTGCTGGCAGATACCTAGAACAGGTGGACCTCCTGGTCCTGGTGGGCACCAATTCTAATCACCCTTGACCAATGGCCAGGGTGATAATGGGGGTTGTAGTTCGTCAGTACCTGGAGGTCTGCAGGTTCCCCCTCCCTGGGCTAGAGCAGAAGTTGTTTCTCACAGAGGAGTGTAGCAGGTGTGAAAGATTTGCAGCAGAATTGGATTTGTTATTTGATGATCATCTAATGGTCAACAGAGTTGCTAGTGTCCCTACTCAAATTGCCTGCGGCTCCTTCCTCCAACCGGTACCTAGGGTGGCTTGGTGAGTAGGGACTCTGTGGCTGAACAGCTGTGCACCTGATTCGATAACAACAACAACAACAACAACAACAACAATTCTGTTCCTGACCATGAGAACCTCTGTAGCAGCAGAAGTAATGATAGAACACGCAATTGCACAATGGTCCACTCGAAGATCAGTGGAAAGGAAGCAACCTCTTTCCAAGTTGCCACAAGAAAGTTTTGCTCGAAATAAGTAGAACTGGGTTGTGGGGCTGCAAATGGCCTGCTCCCACCCAGATTAGAGCGGATTTTTGCACCAGGTAAAGCATAGTATCATACGGGCAGGTCATGTATATGTGACCATGCGGGGAGCAGCGTAACAATGATTAAAGGGTCCCTGCCAAAGGCATATGTAGCATTTCTGGAACTCCAGAAACAGAAGGAAAAGGGAAAAGACCAATGAGCTCTTTTCACGACTTAACAGCAAGGTGCTGTGTTTACTACAGGAGCTAATACTTGTGGGTTTAATTGCTAATTTGGCATCAATTGGTTGGTGAGGTCTAGGTTTTTTCTCTTAGCTTTATAGGTTGTTTACTTCATAAGGGTTTAATTAAACAACAACAACAACTATTTTAAAGGTATGGTAGTAAGCTCTTTAGGAGGGCATGGTAGCTGAGTTGTTGCCACAAACTGCATTTTATGATATGTCTGTGGATCGTTCTTTAATTGTAGTGAATTGTATTGATTTACCATTATCTGTGAAATATAATTTTTAGAATGTGAGTGTGAATGTTATTTTCAGAGAGCGTTAAATGTTTTACACCTTTGTGTCGAACATAGAATTACGGTTGTGTTGGGGCTTTTTTAAATCTTCTTTCGTTTCTGGATTTGCTCTCGTTTTGTCGTGTACACGTGAGAAAAGAAAACTTTCATCTGGAGAACTTTCTAAGACAAAGTGTGAATATTATTTTTATGAGTCCTTTCTACAGTATTCAAAGACAAACCAATTAAAGAAAAAATCAGTATTCATGTAATATATCTTGTATGTATTCCTCAAATCTGTATAAATATAAGAAAAGCTCTAATGAGTGAGGTGAGCACCATCCCGCTCTTCCCGACAAAGGAGGATGCCTGAAAAAGACAATGGTGTTTTGACATTGTGTTGAGGGCCTTTTTGATCAGGCCCTTTTTGAGTCGTTTTTCATCCTAATGATAATGATGTGGGAAGCTGCTTTATACCGAGTCAGATCACTGGCCCACCCAGTTCAATATTGTTTATACCAGTGTATCCCAAACTTGGGTCTCCAGCTGGTTTTGGACTACAACTCCCATCATCCCTAGCTAGCAGGACCCAGTGGTCAGGGATGATGGGAACTGTAGTCCAAAACCAGCAGGAGATCCCAAGTTTGGGAAACACTGGCTTATACGGACAGGCAGAAGTTCTCCAGCATTTCAGGCAGGTGTCTTTTTCCAGCCTGACCTGGAGCTGCCACAGGAGCTTCTCAATGCAAAGCAGATGCCCTACCTCTGAGGTAAAAACAGATGGGCCCAATGACCCTTCCCCCTCCCCACATTTTTTTGCAACTTGCTTGCTCTGTCTCTGTCAGCACCATTTAACACACACACACACACACACACACACACACACACACACCAAGGCACATAGCACTTGCACATTAGCACCCAATTTTTCAAAATGTGGAAAAGTAACCCATCCAACACAAGTGGTAGAGGAGCCTGTGAGGAAGGAAGGAGGCAATGGCAGACTTGCTGCAGCCTTATTGAATGAGGAGATTCGTTGCTGGCACAGAACATCTGAGGGAATCAAGAAGAGCGTTGATAAAGACCATCGAAATTTCTCCAGGTAAAGGAACGCCTTTTGAGTTTCCGCTGGGTTTTAGAGCCAAATTTTGCGGTGCACTTAAGACATAGCTGCCAAGTTATCCCTTTTTTACAGGGATTTTCCCTTATGCTGAATAGGCTTCCTCGCGAGAAAAGTGAAAACTTGGCAGCTATGACTTAAGAGGTTCTGCTGAGGAAAACTGCATTTCAGTCAGGCACCAAAGACATTTTTATTCTGCCAGGCTTTTAAGATTTTTTAAAAACTGCATTTAAATCCTCCTCCTTTTTATGCTGCCTTTCAGCAATCCTTTTAAGATATTCTTCTCAGTTGTTATTGTATATATTTGTTGTAACCTACCTTGGGTCACTTTGAGGGCCAATAGGCAGCATATAAATGTTATCTTACAAGAGCCCAAGTAATTATTATTGGGGGGGACAATAAAATAGGCTTTACTTATATTTTAAGTTTTAAATTGATAATAAAGGGTATGAAATGCAACAAAGAATGCACAATATTATATAAAAGGAAGAGGGAGTTTAGAAACTGTTGTTTGGTGTAGATACACCTCTCCAAAAAAAATTAATAATTGGAGCTGCTGTTGTAGTTAATAGGCAATTATTTATTCCACACTAGAGAGTCATTTTGTCAACATTATTCTATGCACGGAAATTAAAAATAAATATGTTACAATTGCTATCAAAAGAAAGCACCCTTCTCCTAGATTTCAGTATAATGAGCTTCTCAGCATGACTAAATTCACCCAAAACTCTTAGGAATCAACTGTCATAATGTGAGTGAAAGCTTTATAAAGGCAATGATGCTAATAAGAAATGAGATAACATACAATTTCAATGCCTGCAATCTCATCATCACTTGCAGGAGTTGCAGATATTAAGAGCAAATTCATTAGCTTAAAGCCACCATTCTTTAGTCTGTCAGCATAACTATCTCAAATGAGTTACGAAATTTGAGTGAACAGAGTTAGGTTTAGGATGATTCAAGTTCCAGGACAAAATTCTACTCCAGCTGAAGATATTGTATACCTACACAAATATCCTCACCATCATGCACCTAAATGATCACAAGGTTCAAATGCCTCCTGTGAAATATGCTACAGTTTGAATTCTTCAGAAATTAACAGCTTCCAAGGAGAAAATTGTAAAACCTTGGGGACAATATGCTGATATTTATAAATAAAGCAAATCTTTCTTTTTTAAAAGAGTATGTTACTACCCCCCACCATTAATAATAATAATAACAATAACAACAATTTATTCTGTGGTTGACAGCCTTGAGCATGCTCAGTTCCAACTTTTCTGTTGAAACTTTTGGGCCACCAGATGGCAGCTACATAAGCATATCTTACAGCCACCAGTAAGGCAGATCCTCCTCCCCTGTCACCTGTCCATCTCACTCATCTTCCAAGTGGGTCACCATCTTCTAAAAATGGAGAAGCAGCTGCTGTGTCTGCTCTTTTTCCACACACACACACACACACACACACACACACAGCTATGGCGCTCTGCAGAGTCACTGCTGTGGACCATATGTGCAAAGCTCGCAGACCTCACATGAGAAGCCCCAGATGACACATCCCATTATAGTTGGGCACTGGCCATGCCCATTGGGGCTGATGAGACTTGTAACCCAGCGACTTCTGGCAGGCCTCTGCTGTTCTATACCAAATGGAGGCCCCATCCTTATCCTGTATCATGTTCCCACTTGCCAGGTTCTTTCCCTGGTGCTGTGAAGAAAGAGGGATGGAAACTTGACCCAGAACTCTCCTTTTAGGAAAGAGGGTGCACTGCAATATTTTGCTGCCCGGCCTACAACCTCCATGTTCATGTCAGTTGGCCTGGTCAGTTTTGTACAACATTCTTGCACCAGACATAATTTTTCAGTTGCTCTGGTCTTTTCCTTCTTGTTTTCTGGCGGTGTCTTGTTTTGCTGCATATGCAAAAGACAAAATTAATCTTCCATCTTCCAACATGGTATGAGTTGTATTTTTAATCATCCCTTCCACAGTAAGGCAATGAAATAAAAAATATACATTAAATGTCCTATTGTTACATTTTTATCCCACCTTTCGTCCAGGGTGGTGTACATAGTCCCCCACCCTACATCTTACAGGTGAAACTCAGAAAATTAGAATATCATCAAAAAGTGCATTTATTTCAGTAATGCAACTTAAAAGGTGAAACCAATATACGAGATAGATGCATGACATGCAAAGCAAAATATGTCAAACCTTTATTTGTTGTAATTGCAATTATTTGTCGTTAGGTGGGTCAATTATAAATGGAATGTAATTAATGAAATGTAATAGCGAGGTTTATTTTTGTTTATTTTTGTATTGTTGTAACTATTTGTTTTATTACTATGGAATTTCCAAAAGAGAGCATTTGTAAAAATTAAAAGAAAATAATAATAATAAGTTGCATTACTGAAATAAATGTACTTTCCGACAATATTCTAATTTTCCGAGTTTCACCTGTATACTCACAACAACAGGTTAGGTTAGGCTGAGAGAGGCAGTGATTGGCCCAAGGTCACCCAGTGAGCTGCATGGCCAAGTGAGGATTTGAACCCAGGTCTATCCAGCACTCTAACCACTGCCTTCAGGCTGTACTTCTGTAACTGAGGAGATAATTTTGCATAGTGCTCAGACCAGAATTGTGAAATATGGTGTTGCAATATCAAGACAAACCACCTTATTTCCCTATAAAAATTACAGTATGGGAGAATGTGAGCGAACATTTCAACTGAGCCACTTTTGAAAGGACAAAGTGTCAGATGCCAAGGCGGTTCAGTAAATGGACCTCCCATAATTGCTGATGGCAAAGCATTGGGGAAGTGCTATATGAAAACAAGCAGTACAGTAGAATTCCTTTCCTGTTTCATAACATTAAGAGAGTTGCTGGGAAAATAATGCAATTGCAAAATAATGCAATTTTACAATAATGATTCACGTCTTCTATATTACTTCTCCTTCGCACTTTTGCCAGCTGACTTGCTTCCTTCTTCCTCTGTACTAGTCAGAGTCTATTTTACACCCTTTATAAAAAAAATGTCATGACTTAGCATGCGGAGGGGGGTTGATTCAGCTCACATTTAAATCTGAATACTGTATATCAAATTTGCACTTTCCAAAATAACATGATAACTGAGTTTTCCAACCAACTACTTTTTTCCCTACAATAAATGCATCATATTAGGCGAAAGTCTTTGCAAAAATGTGTACACAAATGCGTAATCACACAAAAAGTATGTTGATTAGAAGAAATTCACACTAAAACAGGCCTAGGCAAACTCCCATCATCCCTAGCTAACAGGACCAGTGGTCAGGGATGATGGGAATTGTAGTCCCAAACACCTGGAAGGCTGGAGTTTGCCTATGCCCACACTAAAATGTTGAAGTAGTTTTCATGGGGATTTTTTTTTAACAATAATCGCAAATGTGGAGAAATGAAATTAAGACTTGGAAAATGAGAAACAGAGAAGCAAAACTGGCGGATGTTTGCATCCGTGGGCATGACTCACAAATGCATTTCACCTAATTTCTCAGACTGTGTCTCATGTTCCCTTGGAAAGTTGAGAAACACTTGCAGAAGGCTGGGGAATGCAGAGCTGCCACCAAACTGCTGAAAGCAAAACATTAAGGAGGATTTGAGCATGCCATTTTAGTAGTATGTCTTTTAAAGTTAATTCTTACAATTTCCACTAAATGCATTTTGTTTGTTTGTTTGTTTGTTTGTTTAAGTGCCATTGCACAAGTATTTTAAAGTGATTTTGAAAGGTGTATGTAACAAAACACTTTCCCACAAATGAAAAGACTGGTTAAAAATCACCTAAATTTGCCATACATGCTGCTAAAAAGGTGTTGGCTAGAAAGGTAATAGTGGACCGCAGGGTTCAGCCAACCCAACATGTCACTGAACACATCAAAACTCTGTCTTTTCTGATGGACAGAGGAGTAGCACTGAGGCAGCCAATGTCTGCAGAGTTTGCACTGCTGTACCATTCTGTGACTCCAAAAATGAGATATTGTGACTTGCAAAATAAAGGGGGGGGGGACAAAAGCAGCAGAAGGAAAACAAAAGAGAAAAATGATTTTATGACCATGCAATGTGTCTGCCCTATAAAGAAGGACCATAAAGAAGGCTGATCGCCGAAGAATTGATGCTTTTGAATTATGGTGCTGGAGGAGACTCTTGAGAGTCCCATGGACTGCAAGAAGATCAAACCTATCAATTCTTAAGGAAATCAGCCCTGAGTGCTCACTGGAAGGACAGATCGTGAAGCTGAGGCTCCAATACTTTGGCCACCTCATGAGAAGAGAAGAATCCTTGGAAAAGACCTTGATGTTGGGAAAGATGGAGGGCACTAGGAGAAGGGGACGACAGAGGACGAGATGGTTGGACAGTGTTCTCGAAGCTACGCACATGAGTTTGACCAAACTGCAGGAGGCAGTTGAAGACAGGAGTGCCTGGCGTGCTCTGGTCCATGGCATCACGAAGAGTCAGACACGACTAAATGACTAAACAACAATGTGTCTGCCCTATAAAGAATGGGTCAACAAAGAGTAGCCATTCTAACAGGGGTCAGCAAACTTTTTCAGCAGGGGGCCGGTCCACTGTTCCTCAGACCTTGTGAGGGGCCGGACTATATTTTGAAGGAAAAAAAACATGAACGAATTCTTATGCCCCACAAATAACCCAGAGGTGCATTTTAAATAAAAGGACACATTCTACTCATGTAAAAACATGCTGATTCCCGGACCGTCCGCGGGCCGGATTTAGAAGGCAATTGGTCCGCATCCGGCCCCCGGGCCTTAGTTTGGGGACCCCTGTTCTAAGGTAAATGCCTAGTGTGGAAGCCTCCTTTATTAGATAAACATCAGCTAGGTTGAAAACAATAGTTAAGGAGAGAGTTGGCCATTCTCTCCCCCCACCCCATTCTGCTGTTGCCTTTGGCCAAAAAGGCATTGAAAGTTGGTGTGGGACAGCGAGAACCTCTCTGACTGGAGGCAAATCTGGGATGAACTAAATTAGTCAATCCCAGCGTCTGCACCATGATAGTATTACTTTCCACTCTGTTGGGAGACCCCTGTCGTCATTAGCTAACTGTAGTAACCTTGCACAGCAATTATTTCACTGAAGTGAAGCAAGATTTTTATTGTAACCGCTATAATCCTTTTTCTTACCGGAGCCAGAAAGAGGGATTGTGAAATCACTGCTGCGGTTGAAAGCCCAAGGTTTCATCAGCGTGGGAAGGGGAGAAGTGGAACTAAAATGCACAGCATTGAGATAAAGGTTAACACCAGCTTGGTCTTACTTCACTGCTACTGCTGTGATTTGATGGAGGTATATAATTCCTAGATTTCATAAGCATTGAAAGAGTGAAACCACATTTCACAGTTGAAATAATGGGGGGGTGGGGGGTGGGTATCAGCACACTGTGCTATAAATGCAAGCCAGAACTGGAGGGGCAAAGCACAGAGGCCAAGATAATGGTACCAGTTTTCAAAAGTGATCTATTAATTCCATCTACTCAAGAGCTCTCAGTCACACAGCACATTCAGGGATATAGTTGCCGAAGACAGTTATTGCATCAGCCTAGTAAGCACAGAGGGATGGCAGAGAGCGGCAATAGTGGACTGCTTCTTTTGGCTTGCTGCAGATATTTTGCCCCAAAATATCTCTTAAAGTTCTTACAGTTTTCCTGCCTTACAGTTTTCCTCCAAGCCTCTCTCCATTTACTCTGCCCAAAGTTGAGTGGCAGGCAAGCTGTTTGTCCTGATTACAAGGCTTTCCAGCCTTATTGGAATGCCGTTGCCCTTTCTGGAAATCCCACGATGTAATTTGAGCACATTCATGCTTTGCTTATTTTATTTACAAGCTTCCAGGTAGATAGCTCACCTCTTGGCTTCCCAAAAGCAAAATCTTGTTTACTTGAGATAAGCTGCTAAAAGCTATCAATGGCTAAGAAGAGCTTCATTCATTTGTTCAGCTTGCGATTACATTAAAAAATAGTAATGTTATATGGACTATAAAAGTATAAGGGTAATGAATACATGAGTATCAGACATATTGTAAAAAATAATATCTGGCTGATTACGATCTCTGCCTCTTATTCTGCCTGCTCCTCTGTGATGCGTGCTTTAGAGCAGGGGTCCCCAGACTACGGCCCCCGGGCCGGATGCGGCCCAATTGGCCTCCCAATCCGGCCCGCAACGACCCCCGCCGCCCGCTGCCGCCGCCCGCTCTTACAGCGCACGGCGCGGTGGCGATCTTCAAAATCGGAAAAAAATCGCCGAAAATCCTTTGTGCGCATGCGTATGGGCCTCTCCCGACCCAGAAGAGGTCATTTCCGGTGCACTTCCGGGTCGGGGGAGGCCCATACGCATGCGCACAAGCGATTTTTGGCAATTTTTTCCGACCGTGTGCGTGTGCGCATGCGCACGGGCGCACACTCCCCCGCCCTCCGGCCCGCTGCACACGCACTCCCCTGCCCTCCGGCCCGCCGCGCGGTCGGCGTGGCGGGCACCGGCCCGAAGCCTGTAAGTCTGGGGACCCCTGCTTTAGAGAGTGCTAGGTCCTCCTCTGAAGAGGATTTCTCCAGGAGGGACATTTCAGTTACAGAGTGTCCAAATCTGTACAAATTTGAAATGTTCAGAATGCCATCTTGTTTCAAAGCACTACCCCATCCTAGGCACATGTAGACCAAAACTTGTTCCTTAATCTCAGAAACAAGTCCATGCCAAATTTGGTTACGATATCCTAAGAGGTCGTTCTGAATGCATAGACAATAGACATTAAAGCTTTCCAAAATATCGAGATAATATAGAAAGATTAACATTTTAGTACCTTAGAGTTAGGAATAACGCTTTCCATTCCAGCTTTTCTCAGTAACCGCAAGGGATTCCTCCAGCCATTTTTAAAATCTAGGTTTTCTGCTTTATCCAACATTTAACACCGATATTGATATTCTTGAACTACAGCTCCCATCCTCCCTGAGACCATGTTGGAGTCTAACCTAAGGTTACCAGATTTATTTCAATGAATCCAGGGACTAAATAAATAAATAAACGACCCCGCGCACCTCTCACCCAGCAGCAGCGCCCAGCACCCTGTCTTTAGCCCCTACTCCGAGTCCCCATATGATGTGTCTTGTGCGCAACACATCATATGGGGACTTCCAGTGAGGCAAAATGGTGGGCACCACATTAGCGGGCAGCACTTAAAGCTAGCCAGAGCCAACTGTGCTACTAGGCTGGCTCCGGGCTGCTGAGACTGCTGCTGCTGCCGCCACGTTTCCTGGGGACATTACGGTAGATGAAATCCAGGGATGGAATTTTTCCGGGGACAAATTTGCAAATCCGGGGACTATCCCTGGGAAACGGGGACGTCTAGTAACCCTGGTCTAACCACAACTGGAGGGCCATGGGATCCCTGTAAAGATCTCTGTATCTCAACACCCATTGAAATTGAGCTAACCTGTTACAAACAATGGTAAAACCTTAAATCATTATCACCTTACTTGCTCCTTCATTTATTCACCTGTCAGCATGATTGAATAGTGAGGGAGAAGTCTGACAGTTTTAATTTCTCACTGCTTTTGATTTTTCTCCACATTAGTTTGTGATTTAAAAAAACAACATCCTAATGAAAAAATATCAGCATTCTAGTGTAAATTTATCCTAATGCTGATATTCTGTATGCAATTTTGCCTAATGTACATCCTATTGCAAAGTAACTTATCCATGTGTCTAGTTACAGGTAGGTAGCCGTGTTGGTCTGAGTCGAAGCAAAATAAAAAAATTCCTTCAGTAGCACCTTAAAGACCAACTAAGTTTTTATTTTGGTATGAGCTTTCGTGTGCATGCACACTTCTTCAGAAGTGTGTGTTCAGCTTGAGTATTTTTTTTAGAAATTTGCATTAAATGTGAACTGATTTAAAACCAAAATTAGGTAAATTTGCTTTTAAAAAAAATCCTTCCAGTCTTCTTCTTCTTTGGCGATCACTCATAGCCGAGTAAGATTGTCTTCCATAAACACGATTTTAACAATGGGTCTGTAAGTGACTGAGGAGGCCAATTCTGGATCCACACATCCTTCCACAGTGGGGACATTGGTTTCCAGACAGGAGTTGATCACAGTGTGGATTTGCCAAGTGTGCCTTCCTCTTAGCACGTTTCTCCCTTGCGTCCTGAGTTTGAGTGTCTTCAAAGCCCATGACACCTTTGGTAAAGGCTGTTCTCCAACTGGAGCGCTCGCAGGCCAGTGTTACTCAGTTGTCAGTTTTATACTACATTTTTTAAGATTTGCCTTGAGACAGTCTTTAAACCTCTTTTGTTGACCACCAGCATTACGCTTTCCATTTTTAAGTTCGGAGTAGTTGCTCTCCTTCCAGCAGCAGGGTCAGATAACCCCATTCCCTCCTTCATTTCTCTGAAGAAAATAGGAAAAGCGGGACACTGGGATCAAATCAGAAACCGGGACAGCTTAGGAAAATCTGGGGCTGTCGCTGGAAAATAGAGACACTTGTGAGGTCTGTGACTTCAATATTTTAGAGTTGGGTACAACAGTTTCTATTCCAGCATTTCTCAGCAACTGTAAGAGTTGAAGATGCAAAGAGAGAATCAAGCTGCAAAAACTGTTTGCTCAGCCTGCTTTTCTAATCTGGTCCCCTGCTTGCTTAAAACTGGCTTAACATGGATAACAAGCATTCCGCTACACTCGCAGATTTTTTGGACTACAATTCCCATCATGCTCATTCATGCTGGCTGGGGCTGATGGGAGTTGGAGTCCCAAACTTACTTTCTACAGACTGTCTCCCTCAAGATTCTGTTATGCAGCACATTTTTGAAATTGAGCTCATCTGTCCTAAACAACCTTAAATTCTCATTGTCACCTCATTGACTCACCTCCCTGTCCCCATGATGGATTTGTGAAAGCATTCCTGGGAAACTTAGCAGCACCAACGGGAAAAGGAGTGAAATAAGTACGTAGTGGAGTATCTAGCTCCCTGAAATAGAAACAGAAACAGAAACAGAAACCAGAAAAATACAATTGCTGAAAGCCAAGGAATCAGCCTTTTGCCTTTTCTCAAAAATTGCTGTTTAAGTACAGGGGAGGTAAGGAGCGCTGAATGATTATATGAAGAGGTTCATTCAACAATAGATGGGTGGGCAGCTGAGTTCTCTGTTGCTTTTTTGTTCGGTTGAAGATCGGATCTTTTATTTTTAGGGATGGGATCTCAGTGTTTTTCGGTGCTAAGAAGGAAACAGGAAAACGACTTTCCTCAGGGGTGGCTGCTGCTATGTTTGTGGTTATCTGATCTCTTAATAGTCTCAGACTGTGAAAGGATTCGTTCAGATGGCTTGTTGAAGAAGCAGCAAAGAAAGAAAGAACAAATTAGAAGCCAGTGTTTAAGATGCCCCTTGGGTAGCCTGAAGCATTTCCTTTTAAATTTCTTCTTCATAAATGTTCTCCTTCCTCCGATTTGTCACAGGGTGGAGTCAGACAGTGCTGCTGTAGTTTGTATTTCTTTTCCCAATCTTAAATTCGATTTTCCATGTTTCTGCATCAGTTTGTCACTTAAAAAAAAAGCCTAATAAAAATTCATTTGCATTTTTAAGGCAAACTTCTTTTAATTTACACATTTTGTATATATTTTTACCCAGTCTACCCATTTTTGCAAGCATTTCCCCCTAATATGATGCATTTTGTATATACTGTCGTTTTAGTTGTGTTTTGGTTTGCTTATTGTAAAATCTGAACTGAACCAACTCTATTCCCCATCCGAACCACAGGGGCTTCTCGGTAGTGGCACCCACCCTGTGGAACGCCCTCCCACCAGAGGTCAAAGAGAACAACAATTACCAGACCTTTAGAAGGCATCTTAAGGCAACCCTGTTTAGGGAAGCTTTTAATGTTTGATGGATATCTGTATTTTAATGTTTTGTTGGAAGCCGCCCATCTGGCTGGGGGAACCCAGCCAGATGGCCGGGGTATAAATTATATATTATTATTGTTATTGTTGTTGTTGTTGTTGTTATTATTATTATTATTATTATTATTATTATTATTATTATTATAACAACAAACCAATCACATGCATATCCAGTGCTTTTTTAAAAGGGGGTACTCAATGGTATGCATTCCCGGCACCTCTTATTGTTGTTGCTAAAAAGTGTGGCACTTACTGTAACAAGTTCATGGTGAGTACCAGCACTTATTTTTTGAGGAAAAAAGCGCTGTGCATATCTACTCAGAAGTAAGCTCCGTTGAATCGCACTGAATTGCAGCCTTAGTAGATTAATCTTTGGTTGTTATTTATGCAGCTTTGGGGTTTTTGTTTTGTTTTGTGTTTTATCTTTACTCATTTATTCTAAGCCATTCAGAGAACATCATTTTAGCTAGTGGCATTGAAATGGCGTAAATACACGATGATATAAACAAATGCAATACAGTACAAGCCCCTGATCCACCAGGCTGGTTTCAAGAGGTGGAAGTGTCCCTCCACATAGCCCTTGCCTGACTCTGTCAACCTCAGCCAACACAGAACCAGTCTCAATGTACTCATCGAAATGGCAGGTGAGCAAACCTCCTGTTGCTGGTATCCCTGTTGGCAGGGAGGTGGCAGAACTGGGCTTGCAAAGGATTCTAGGCTGCTCATTCTGCTGCCATATGATGGCAACATGTAAGACTTGGCATATCCACACACACACACACACACACACACACACAAAATAAATCATTTTCAGATTATAGGGGGAATTGGGATACTAAACCTATATATAGCACAGCAGTTAGGAAATTTCAACAGAAGCTGAAGAAGTAAAGCAAGGCAGATAGAGAATGCATGGGAAAGATGATAAAATAGGAAGCTATTGCAAGGTATTTGATAGAGATGTCTTGAAGCATGTGGTGGTGCTTCCATTCTGGGCAGGGGGGACCCTCTCAGGACCCGAAGATCCTTGACCGTTGCCTTCTATTCACCAATACTATTTTAGGGGAAAGATGTTGGAGAGGGTAGCGGATGCTGAGCTGCAGGAACTTCGGGAGGAAACCCATTACAGTTGTACCTCAGAAGTTGAACGGAACCCATTCTGGAAGTCCATTCGACTTCCAAAACGTTCGGAAACCAAAGAACGCTTGCAAACCGGAAAACTCACTTCCAGGTTTACGGCGTTCAGGAGCCAAAATGTTCAACTTGCAAGGCGTCTGACTTCCGATGTATGACTGTATCTGGAACCATTCTAATATGGGTTTTGGCATGCAATTGGCCCTCTTCAGCATGAAATGTGCGTTTTTCTTGGGGAATGGCTTTTAATTCCATTGACCGAGGTATCCTCCTGGAATCATCTCTGTGAATTGGGGGGTTGGAAGCAATGTTCCAGTTGTTCCATGACTGGCCTCAGGGAATAGCATTGGAGCAGGGATTATACATCTACACCTATTTAAAAACTGCTTTGAAGGCTGGTAGGAATTATTGTTTGGAAAAGGGGAAGGCATTTTGCAGCAGATTGCACAACACACCCTACACAGTTTACAAGTTTGTTTCTCTTCTCCTTGTTTCTCCATCAAGGTCAAACGGCAAGTCTTGCATACATCTCAGAAATGTTTCATAAGGCAACCAAATCTTTTTCCAAGGAACTGGACCCAACAGGAGATTTGATCCCAGTACGAAGCGTTATAGACCAACATCATTTTAGGCCTCTCTGCCTGGTTCAAAGAAAGAGAAAGCAGTCGTGGTGGCAGACCAGCCGTTTTCAGAGAACTGAATACAAGCTAAGTGATGTGCTGTTATCGGGAGACCATGCTGCAAAACTAGGTAATCTCCAATATTTACAAAGCTATACGTACACACATTCAGAAGGAAGCCATATTGAGTTTAATGGGACTTACTCCCAGGTAAGTGTGTAGAGCAGAGGTGGAAGAACCTCTGGCCTTCCGTTTGTTGCTGGCTTCCAACTCCCTGAATTTCTAGCCATGGACCATGCTGGCTGGAACTTATGGAAGTTAAGAGACCAACAACCTCTGGTGGCCTACAAGTTCCTCACTCTGGTTTAGACGATTTCAGGCTCATTCCCCTTCACACATTATTTACAGGGCTGTGTGCATTCCATGATTTGGCAAGAAAAACACAGGGTGCATAATTCAATTTCATGAGCATTTTAGCATTCTTTTAGAGCATATTTCTTGTCCCATTTTTCTGTGGTTTGTGGTAGTGCCATAGAGTTTTGACACCTTTACTCACAGTTATGCTGTTTTATCATTAGTTTTGACTTGGATAGAATTGTAGACTTGGAAGGGAGGGAGCCAAGGGTCATCTAGTCCAACCCTCTTAAGGGAGTTCATACATGGCAAATTTCCAACCCCCTCCTTCCCCCTCTGCCCCACAAAAATCTCTCAAGAATCTTATTTATAACTCATGTTTTTCTGTTTTCCATAATTTGTTGCTATACTGGGTAGAAATATGGGGGTGAAATTTGAAAGCACTCCAATGCCTGGAGACCCTGCAAAACCACCTGGCAAGAAAGATCTTGGGCCTCCCTAACGGGACCATGTCCGCCCGACTAAGAATGGAACTGGGACTGCCATCTATCGTTGCAAGGGGATAACCACCTACTATAAATCTCTTGCAGAAGCCACAAACTCGACTCTTGCTAAACAAGCCTTTCTAGCCTTTACTGGTAGCCATATTGGGTCAAAAGGCATGGAGACTATCTGTGAACGCTATTCCCTCCCAGATTTTTCCGCTCTGATCACTTGGGACAAAGACAAAATCCGTAAATGGATTCTAGACAGGGACGAAGCGCTGGACCTGGCTATATCCAATTCGGCCAACCTATCGCGTGAAAGCAGTAAGATCTATGGCTCACTATCTGAGTGACCTGACGAACCCTACGCAAAGAAGGGCCTTCACACTTGCCTGCTTCCACTCCATTCCCACAGCATTCTTACAGGGTATATTTTCCAACACTCCCCCCCCCGACCTTCGACTCTGCCCCTGTAACAAGGGAAAGATAGAGGATTTTATCCACTTGTTCTTTCACTGCCCCCTATACGACGCAATAAGACCGAGGCTCCTTCTACTAATTCCTTCGCTCATCGCCTTGGAAGATGACCGCATGAAATTTCTATTGGTGGATGCTAACCCCCGGGTTACCCGCGAAGTGGCCATCTATATATTGCAGGCCCTGAAACTCAGGGCTCTTTTGACAGGCTAACTTTCTCTAGACTCGGATCTCTAAATATTTTGCAACAGACAAAACACACATGATGTGTCATAGTTTTTACCAAACTCTTTTTATATAGCATGATTTTATATTCACTGTTTTGCAAGTGTATGTGATACATTCTCTGTATAAGAGCGGTAGGTTACCGCCTGGATCCTTTATGTGCTATGGTCAACTGGCTAATGCAATAAAATTTTGTTAGTTGTTGTTGTTGTTTTCCATAATTATATTCAGGGGTGTTTTTTCCAGCTAGAACTCAGTTCTGGCACCCCTCACAAGAGAACAATGGAGGCATTCGTGAGTAGTTCCGGCAACTCTTCTTCTAGAAAAATAGCACTGATTATATTGCTTTTAAAAACCACTTACTGGAATCAAGCCTTAACACCATGGTGAAAAGCATGCTTTGCATTAAGGAAGTCCTGATTTGCCCTCCAGTATCTCTAGGGCTGGGAAACTCAGAGAACCACAGCTAGACAGGGTAGAGAAGACAATGACCCAGATGGACTTAAGTTACATTTGTTGTTCTGGTGTCCCTTTCATTGTCACTGATTTTTCTCAATTTTATTTTATCTCCAGAAGTCCATGGTTCAGGTTCATTGACCGTTATGGACCACGTAGATGGAAAAGCGGAGGGAAATATTGGTGGGGGGGTTGAAGAGACAAGAGTAGAAGCGGCGGCAGCTGTTAGTATGTCTCACTCGAGGTCTGTGAACGTGAGAAAGATCTATGTCCACTCCCAACTCCTCGATTCTGCAACAAGAGATGGGTAAGGCTGGAAGAAAACAAGAGTTTTGGATATTGACTTCATGTACCCAACTGGACTCAACATTGCCCATTACACTTTCAAAGAGCATCTCCTTCCCTACAAACCTTCCCATATGTTAAGATCAATAGAGGGGGGCCTTTTGGTTGTTTCATCTGCTTCAGAAGTGTTGGGTGGGGGGAAGGAGAGGACATTATTTGTGGCAGCCTCGCTGTGGAATTCCCTCCCCACAGAGGTGTGTCCAGTCCTAGATTTATGTATAAGCTAAACAAGCTATAGCTTAGGGCCCTACTCTCTTGGGGGCCCCAAAAAATTTAAACAAAACAACAACAACTGGATGTACAATTCCAAAATATATGATAAATAACAAATAAAATAAAACCTACATACAGTAAGTGTGTTTTGTGTTGTGAAGGCTCCTATGATGTAAGTCAGACATAGGCAAACTCTGCCCTCCAGATGTTTTGGGACTACAATTCCCACCATCCCTGACCACTGGTCCTGTTAGCCAGTGATCATGGGAGTTGTAGTCCCAAAACATCTGGAGGGCCGAGTTTGCCTATACCTGATGAAAGTCATGGGCCCCACCTGCTAGCCTGCTCCCTAAAATATCACTGGTTTGCTCATTTCTATCTATAGGGCGTCTACATTCTGCATGGATTGGTTGCCTGGCAATATGTGCAAATGGCTTTAGATACCTATTATGTCCATAAATTACCATAAAGCATATATTCAACACAAAAAACAGCGACAATTTGTTGTTGACAAAGGACAGCTGGACATATAAAGGGCCCCATTACCTTCAGTAGTTTAGGGCCTCATCAAACCTAATTCCGGCCCTGGATGTGTCTGGCATCTTCACTGTACAGCTTTTGGTGAATGCTGAAGACAGACCTCTTTAGGTACCTGGGATGTGCGTTTTCAAGGCTTATCCTATTCCTGAGACTGTACTCTGTTGTAACTATTTTTAATTATAAATTTTAAATTGTTGTAACCCACTCTGGGACCTGCAGGTGAAGGGTAGGTAATAAATGTATTATTATTATTATTATTATTATTATTATTATTACAGTATTATTATTATTAGGTGCTCTGATTCCAAACTCAACTAGAGTTAATTACCAATTCCAAGCGCAGAATTCCTTTAAGCTACAGCTACTTCTAAACTATGTCCCACACACTCACATGGCACAAGCCACAGAACTTATTTATTTATATCTAAAAATATTGTGTATATACCACCCACTCACATAAGATACCAAGCTGCTGAGATGTCGAGTAAAAGTGACATGGCCACACTCCTGTGTCACATTTCAGCAGGGCAATCAAGGTTGATTCATCCCCCAAACCATGCTTGGACTCAGATGAAATGGGTCCAGATAATCAGGAACGCTTCAGTGGAAGAGAAACCAAATGTTACAGGATTGTACGTTGTGGAAAAAAATACTTTATTGATTGGAGCTTAGAACTACGATATAGATTGCTGAAGAGACACTGCATGTACTAGTTTGTATATGCATTGCTATTTTATGCACTTTGCTCTATCAGATAATTGGTGCCTATTTTCTTCTTCCAGGAAAATCAACTTGCAACATGAGTTCATTAAACAATCAAAGATGATTCAAAGGGACCTGTTTGTGATCCATGAGGCAGTGGAGACCATGGAAGAGACAAAGTTCGAGGAATCGAGCAATGCTGAAGGCAACATCTTTTACGACACCTGGATCAATCTGAAACTGAAGGTCAGGTTCGAGTTGCGGCCTTTCATGAAATAAGGGGGGGGGGACACACACACATCCTTGCAGTCAAACTTTGTCCCATGTGGTTGATCCAAATTCTCCTTTCATGTTCTAGGGTGGCAGAGGCAGTAAAAAAGCAATCATCATCCCCCAATCCTGCATTCTGGCATTCAGAGCCAAGCAACTATTATTTGGAGAGAGAGATGCAAGTAAGATACTTTTTGTTTGAGACCTAGACCACTGTGACTTAGCTGCCTTGCTGAGGTGGAACTTGTGGCGAAGAAGGGATGCTCAAGCAAAGCCTCTCCCACCTTCTCCCTTGCCCAACAGCAACACAGGAGCCATGCAGTGCTGCTTGTGGGTCTTAATTCTCCAGTAGTTGCCGCCACCATCCTCCCACTTACTCCTGCAGCCCAAAATGGGAGAGGACCTGGGATGCACCAACGCAATTACTTTTTAAAAGGCTCTGAGTCAGGGCACCCAGCACTCCTTGGTTCAATCCACACAGATGAGTCTCGAGGCTGGTTTGCAACACAGCATCCAGTTCTATCTCAATACTGGCTCCTCAGAAAAGTTAACTTGTTGAACGAAGGTTTCCCATCTCCCCCATAGCCCTTTTGCCCCATCTCACATTATTCAGGAGAGGGCCCCCCCCCACATTTCAGAGAGCCTGTTTGTGGGGCACAGAGGTGGTGGGAATGGGAAACGTCCCTTCTGCGAACTTCCTTAATTTAGCCATCTTAGGATCCACTGCCTACTTTCCTTCCCAAATTTATATATCACTGGTAAGAAAGAAATGCTCGCACATTTGAACATTAAAACAAAACGCCATTATTATTCATACGCTTTATGTGAACGAGTACCTTTTTGCTCTTTCTCCCAGGTATTTTGCACTATCCCTCCAAGGGAAGAGGAACTTTTGGTAAGCACATTTTAGGAGTCACGTTTTTATTTCTTTACAGACGTTTGACAGAGTGATAGAGATGGCTTGAGAGTGTCATTGCTGTATTCACATCACACCCATTTTTTCTGGCCTGATAGGACATTTGAGAAAGGAAAAAAAAAAATCCTGTTTTTTCATTTGATTCAACTTGAAGCAGGGGAGAGTTGGCTGTTTGTAGCAGGTCATGTGATGCCTATCGACAACAACAGCAGTGACAACTACACCATGGGTAACGGTGGCTGAATCATGCCAACTTTGAAAACTGTATCCTAGATTAAAATATGTTCTTAACAGATATACTTGATGGCAGAGAAATCCAGCATCTAATAGAGATGTGGGGTGATGGCAGTTATGTACATTGGCATGAAATCTTTATTTTCCTGAAATGTAAATGAACTGAGAGGGAAGGAAGAAAATGTGACTGTTACTACAGATACTCTCCGGCCTCAGCATATATCTGTCAACAATCTCTATATGTACTTTCTCATTTCTCCGGATAGAATAAAATGTGTTCTTCTCCCGTACGAACTGCAATGTGATCCTAAGCATATTTATTTAGATGGGCCACTGAGTTAAATGGAGCTTACTCGCCTTTAAGTGTGCATGGGAGGACAGTCTTTCTGGATTTTATTCTTGCGGAGAATTGGTTTGAAGTATTTTTATACCACTTCTCAAATTTGGAAAGCTTCTCAAAGCGGCCCATAAAATAAAAGCATGAAAAAGTAACACAAGCGCGCACACATGAACTAACTGTGGTTGAAATAGTATTCAAAATAAAAAATATCAGAAACGGTTAAAATTGTATTTATGAAAATTTGCCAAACATTCTCTTAGAGCAAAGATGTGCAATTTACAGACCTTGGGGCCCAAACCTGTAAGCCCTGGCAAAGGATCCTGTTTGTACCTTGGAGGTGCTAGATTTGATTTCCACTGACTTTGGCTGGTGGGCACATCCCTTTCAGAGGAAGCCCAATCTCTGTTATCCATGTCAGGCTGGCATCCAAGATAGACTCTGTACTAGATGTGTTAGACTCCACACCTAACTGAAAGTAAGCCTCACTGAACTTCAATAGGATTTTATTTTCAGTAACTGAATATAGCATATGATTGCACTGTAAACTTGCTTATCCTAACACTGTTTTGTGAATTACCACTGTACTTATTTTAGATATAATTTTTAAAAAGTATTTTACATTTAAAGTTTAATGTAAGTAAGCAGTTACAGTATTAAAAATCTGCATACATCTGAAGATCACAGGGTGGTTCACAAAATAAGAACACAAATTACATAAAAAGACAAAAAGCAAACCAATAAACCCCCTCCCCTAACACAGTTAAAAGGGCACAGAATGTTTATTATTACAGTATTATTACAGTTAAAAGGACATAGAATGTTTCTCTGTAACCAGGCCAAAGGCCTGATTACAGAGAAATGTTTTATCCCTGGGGAGAGCATTCCACAAACGGAGTTGTCAGAGTCTGTTGTTGCTGTTGCATTCCCCCCCCCCGACCCTACATTTCTCCCCCACCTGCCTACATCCATCTGCCCTCTTACGATGTTGCTGGATTACAACTCACATCATCTCTGACTATTGGCCAGGCTACATGGGGTTGGAATCCAACAACATTTGGAGAGTCACAAGTGAACTCTCCTTGTTTAAGGTGCCTCAAGACTCTGTTGTGTTACCTAATACAACTTTTAAAAACTTCCAAAATAGACCATGAATAGTAGTTGGGAGCTTCCATTTGTTCACCATGCAGCAGTCAGATTATTGATGGGAAACTCAGAGATGTGATCATACTGTGTCAATACATTAAAATTGCACTGATTACCTCCTTTGTTTCCAGATGGATTTCTTCAACCATGTTCAATTGACAAAAAATTAAGTAGATTTCAGAATGGAAGGTTGGAATTAAATGTGGGTCTTGAGGTGGGAAAACTGAAAACTACCGTTTTGGCTAACTTTTTAATTGCTTACCTTTATACATTGTAATGCCCCAGTAAAGATGTTTTTGATGATTCTGAGGGAAGACAATAGATCTTGTGCCGTGTGGGATTTAAAAAACCAATACTACTAATATTCAGGCAGAATAAAACATTTATTGTTTTTATCAAACTTATTTTATCAAACTGAAATATTATCCTGACCTTCAGATATGCTGCATGCACCATGAGAGGCAGGAACTCTTAAGGCTTCTCTAGATGACCTATGAGGTTTATGAAATTAATACAGCTTCATCCTAGCACCCTCTCAATATTCTTGACTACAACTCCCATCAGTCCCACCCAGCAAAACTGAAGGGGGTTGCAGTCCAGAATAAATGTTAAATGGCTTAGTTAAACAATAATTTGCTTTACTTGAAGTTTTTTGGTGGGCCCCAAACTTTTTTTTATTGGGAGTTTTGTGGGTCCTAGACACTGCATAGATACAGATAATCCAGCCCTTCAAGGGGCTAGTTCTAGAGCAGTGACACTGAGGGAATGAGAGTTTCCTATTCCTAACCCCACTACAACCTCCAGCATTGCTAGTGGCCCTACAGGGAGAAAGGGTATCTTGCAGGTATTCTGAGGTTCTTTTCAGTAACATGGAGTAGTATCAAATTTGTGAACCCTATGTTTTGTCCCTTCCTCTAATCTCTAATTCTGTCCATGCTGCCAGTGATCTCAAAAATCATCAGAGTACAGGACAAGAGTAAAGCCATACAGCACGAAGTTAAGGAAGAATTTGTAGAATTCTCGTCATTATCTGCAATGCTGCGTGGCAAATTTCTAACTTGCTTTCTGGTGATAATGAGAGAGAATGACTTGTTGCAGGAACTGGAGCTCCAGGTAAAGTTTTTTAAATTTTTATTTTACCTTAGGATTTCATTTATATATCACTCTTAAATTAACATATTGCAGAGTGGTTTAGAAATAATGTAATACAGTGGTACCTCGGGTTACAAACCATAGCTGCCAAGTCTCCCGTATTCCCCGGGAAACCCCCGTTTTCCCAGCTGTTCCCAGCTGAAAAAACGGATTTTTTTGTTTTTCCCTGGTTTACTTACCGGCCGGGGGAAGCTCCTTCTGCGCATGTCTGGAGTCTCTGGACATGCGCAGAAATGTTTTCTGGCATGGCGGCCATTTTGGAACTGGGCGGAGCATGCTCAGAAACGACTTTTGATGCTGCTCTGCCCAGTTCCAAAATGGCTGCAGTGCAACTTCTGGCACGGCGGCCATTTTGGAACTGGGCAGAGCAGCCTCAAAAGTCACTTCTGAGCATGCTCCGCCCAGTTCCAAAATGGCGGTAGCGCTACTTCCGGTCTGCTACTTCCGATCCGGTCCCTTATTTCTCCAGCAGGAACTTGGCAGGTATGGTTTACAAACACAATTGATTCCGCAAGTCTGTACTTAACCTGAAGCATACTTAACCTGCAGTGCTGCAGTGAACTTTCCCATTGAAAGTAATGGAAAGTGGATTAATCCGTTCCAGACAGGTCCGCGGAGTACTTAAACTGAAAATACTCAAATCGAGGCGTACTTAAACCAAGGTATGACTGTACACACAAAGAAATACTAGTACAAACAAAATCATTACTTTTAAAATCTTCAGAATTGTTCTGTAAACAAAAACAAAAAAAAGCAGTGAAGTGAGGCGTTAAATAAAATGTTCAACAGATTAAATGTTCCAGACCCGAATTAGAGATTCAAAGGCCCAGGTTTAGGGGAAAGAAAGAAAAAAATGTAGCAACAGACAGACATGGCCTCTCAACAATCAGGGGTTTGTATGACCAGTTATAAATGGGAAAGACATCTGAACCACTTAGAGAGAAGTAGGACAAAAAAAATAAAATCAATGGCTGTGTTGAACATTAGGAAAAGGTTTTTCAGGGTGTGTGTGTTTGCAACTGAAAATATTTATCATACAGTTTCCAGTTGCTTGTTGAGTCCTTCCTTAGGATTTGGCAGTTCTCAAAACTCTTCCAGAACTTGACTGCCCTCCTTTAACCTTGCCCTATTGATATGATAGGCCCCTCTCATTACAATCTTCTACACACAATAATATATATATATATATATGGTACAAAAATTACCTACTGTAGTTACCCAACAGTCCAGTCTATCATTAGGTCCTCAGCTCCCGCACTGCAATGCTCCCTGCCCGAAAGAGTCATGCTTTTTTCCTAATGTTTCTAGGCTTTGTGGATTGTGCCACATCTAAATAAAAATGGCCAAATGGTCCAGTCTTGATGTTCACAGCCGCTTACAAATAAAGCGATCCTCATCACCTACCAAGCCCTACTTTCACATATGTGGTACGCATGGCCAAATCTCATTTCATATGTTAATGTACCCACCATTTGGCATTAACATCTTTTACTGTAACCTAAACTCTCAGCTGGAAGAGGCTCTTGAAGGCACCGGTCAATTTGAGCTGAAGGCTGGCAAACCAGAGCTGCGAGACTTGGTGGAGAATTTACAAGATTCCAGTGGGGACATTGTCACTGACCTTGTTAAGGCAGTCCTCTACTTCCTTTACGCTCTAGATGGTAAGCATTATCCCTCTCAAAATATCAGAATCAAGTATTCAACTTGAACGGAGAACATTTCAGCCCAGGAGCAGCTGAAAGTAAGGATGGAAGGACAGATCCTATTTAAGACAGATGCCAGAACTCAAGGTGGTTGAGAGCTCACACCTGCCCCCCCCCAAAAAAATTGAGATATGGTGGTATTTGCTCATCATTTTCTAGTTGGGAAGCTCAAGGAATTCAGTCTTTGCAAACTCCTACCCGGTGAATGTGCAGCCTGGACCTTAGCTATCCATAAGCTTTTACACTTTTTCTTACAATTCTGATTATGACAGACAACATTGGTTCAATCATTTACAAAAATATTCTCTTCCATGTCTTGCCACAACTACATAAGACAACCAAACCTTTATAAATTCTGAGTGTTTGGGCTAGGCAGAGGCATCCTACGGGTAGGATTAAGGATTATCAGTGGCAGGCCTCAAACTGTAGGACTCCCACTCATCTCAAACAGCCCCGCAATCTTCAGGACAGATGCTGGAGATGCCAGACTGTGACAACAGTTATCTTCCATATATATTTTGATCCTGCACTGCTCCTTTGCTGGACATCATCCTCCCAAAAAAATGAGCTCTTAGATTCTCTGATCCCTAAACAGAGCACTTTCAGAATATTTAAGGGAGATAGCCATAGAGGAAGACAAGTACCAGTAATTATTTTGAGAACAGTGAGGCAACTTACAGCTGCTAACTGAAAATCCTTGAAATCTTTGCCAGGTCTCTGCTTTGGCCTTGCATTTCACAGAATGGAAGCCATTCCTGAAACTGACACTATTCCTCACTTTTCCAGAATTGACAGAGGAGCAGCTGATACTCCTGGCAGAATCTGTGGAGAAGAAGATTGTGAACATTCAGCTTGCACTGGTAAGGGAGAATTCCAGTTAATGCTTAAGGCAGAGGGAGAGAGCACTAGAAGATACTTTTCCTGGAAATGGACGAGGTTAAAGATATGCAGAATGTCACTACTGCACATTCACAAGTGTAAGGTTTGTGCGCATCCTTGGCTGATCCATCAAATCAGCACACATAACTCTTCCATATTGCTGTGAGTAAGTATTGTGGCTACAAGTCAAGCATAGGAATTAATTTTTTAAAGGCAGCAACCCTTTGTGTGCTTACTGAGGAATAAGTCCCACTGAATTTGGAGATGTGTGCTCTCTAATAAAAATGAACAACGTAATACTTACTGCACAGTATAAACTCACAATAGGAATTCTACAGTGATGCATGCTGCTGCACCTTTCGTTAATGTAATGAATTGAATGGGCATAGGAAAAATGGAATTCAGTGTTAAACAAGTGTAAAGTGATTAACATCGGTGCCCAAAAACTAACCTCACATAAACGCTAATAAGTTTGAATTGGCCAGGAAATCAACCCTCAGGTTGTAGTGGATAGATCAATGAAAATGTCAACTCGTTGTGCAGCAGGTGTCAAAAAGGTGAATTCTGTGTTAATGAGCAATAGGAAAGGGATCCAAAATAAAACTGCCTGTATCGTAAGGCCATTACACAAATCTATGGTGCAACTACACATGGGAATATTGTGTACAATTCTGGTCACTGTAGAAGCTGAAAAAGTTTCAGAAAAGGGCATCAAACTGATCAAGGGGCTGGAGCAATTCCACTAGGAGAAGGAGGTTACAACATATGGGGGTTTTTAGTTTATAAAAATGCAAGTAAGAAGAGGACATGATAGAGGTGTATAAAAGTATGCCTAGTTTGGGGAGAAAGTGGATGGAGATATCCACACACACACGACTCTCATAATACCAGACCCTGAGAGTCATCCGATGAAGCTAAATGTTGGGAGATTTAGGACAGACAAAAGAACTATACTACGGAATTTGCCATCCACAGGTGTAGCAATGGCCATGGACTTAGATGGCTTTAAAATGGAATTAGGCAAATTCCTGAAGGGTAAGACTATCAAGGCTACTAGCCATGATGGCTGTGAACTAGCCTCCAATGTCAGAGGCAATGATCAGCTCCTGGGAATTGCAAGTGGGCAGCTTGTTATTTGTAGGCTTCCTTATCAACATCTTGTTCACAACTGTGAGGACAGAATGCTGGACCTTGGCCTGATTCAGCAAGACTCTTCTTATATCCTCATTATGTCTATTGCTTTTCATTACTGTTACCATTCATCAAGTAATGGTATTGCACACCAGCAAGTTCTGATTTTGCCTTTTTCTTGTTTGCAAAGGTCGAAAGCATCCTAGATAAGGACTTCAGCAGAAGAGAAAAAGTGTTTACCATAGAAGCCAAGCTCTTAAGCGAAGAGGAATTGAATATAACTGGAGCAATCATCCAACTGAGTGGAGTCGCAGTGCAAAAAAGTGGATCCAGTCTTGCTGGGACTGGAAGTCCTGCTGATTTCTCAGCTCTCTGTGCACTATATGTAGCTCTGTATGCACTCAATACCCTGTCTACATAGGTATCTACCCATGTTTCTCCGAAAATAAGACACCGTCTTATATTTATTTTTCTTCAAAAAACCCCCACTATGGCTTATTTTCAGGGGATGTATTATTTTTTCCCTCCTCCTCCTCCTCCTGCCGCGGCCAGCATTGCTGCTGTGCCTATCACTATGTCTTATTTTCAGGCTATGGCTTATATTCCTTGAATGCTTAAAAATCCTGCTATGGCTTATTTTATGGCTACGTCTTTATTTTCGGAGAAACAGGGTATATGTTCAGAAGTCAGTCTCACTAAATTCAATAGAGCTTACTCCCAGGAAAGTGAGTACAGGGTTGCCGTGTTAGTCTTTTCTCCTCTTTGCATTCTGACCCTCTAGAATCCCACAGTATGCACTTTGTTTACGCCTTTAAGTCTAATGCTTGTTCATGGATAGAGATCATTGCTTTAATCCAGTGCCCCTGCTGTCACCCTGCTATCTAACATGTATAACTAAGGATCAGTTCAGATTTAATGAGGAGCCATGGTTTCCATCCATAAGAATGAGCTGAAGATTCCCCCTTCCACCTTCATTTGTGCCTGCAAGAAGACTGAAGGTTTCTAATCTTCTAACCATCTTCACTCAGAGCCATAGAACAGCCTATTGGAATGTGAGTAATATTTCTACATGTGCCTTGATCATCTTCAATAAATCTATGAATGAGAGCTTTGTGGAGTTTTGTTAATACTATCCAGAAAGAGAGAAATCTCCAGATGGAACAATGGGGGTTTCTGTGGTCCTCCAACGCCCATCAGACCCAGCCAGCATAGGCAATAGTCAGAGATTATGTCCACCCTTTACCAAAAAGTTTGCTGTCTTCCCGCAACATGTGATTTCTACCCAAGCAGCTACTGATATGAACAGATTCCGATCATTATGCACTAGTTCCCCTTTCTATTTCCAAAAGTGACAACAGAGCCAGAGCAACCATTTGCCCAGATAACAGTGCTGTGAAACTAAACACTGCTATCCAAATATCTGTGATCCTCTGACCAAGTCCACTGTAAATGAAATCAAATTCCCTCTTCCCCACACCCCTTCCACCACGTAGGCACTAGCTCAGGCACCCCCAAACTTCGGCCCTCCAGATGTTTTGGACTACAATTCCCATCACCCCTTACCACTGGTCCTGTTAGCTAGGGATCATGGGAGTTGTAGGCCAAAACATCTGGAGGGCCGCAGTTTGGGGGTGCCTGCACCAGCTGCTTGTTAAATATGGTGAAGCTGCACAGGTGCCAAATGCCACGAATGAACAGATGCCCTAACTCTTGCAGAAGTTGTGTGTAGTGGCTGCTGGATCCAGATTTTAAGTCAAAACACATATTAAAGATCTATTTTCTTCTAATGTTGGTGTTTTATTAATCGGCAACAGTTAAGTGGGAGAATCGTGTCTCATCCAAATCCTACTTGCTACCTTTTCCTCCATAAGTAACTGCTACATTATAGTCACAAAAGTGAAGGAGCCATAATATAGTTTTGTTACAAACTTACAAAAGAAATCATGTTCTTTTGATATAGTGTATCAGATTATTACATTATGTATTTTTGTTATGCTGTAAATCGCCTTGTGATTCTTAGGTGAAGGGCAGTATAATAAACAAACAAAGTTAATTTTCGAAGCAGCATAAACATAAAATCTAATCTTTTTTGGCAAATGGCACAGGTATGCTATATTTTACTTTTGTCCAGAATTTTTATTGCAACCTTAACTCTGGAATAGCAAAAATTACGCTACAGGTTCTTGGCAGCAGGATCAATCCTGTTTAGCACCTGCAGGTATCTTTATCCATATTATACAGAATCAGAAGTGTGGCCTGAAGCTGGAACTTCCTCAACAGATGGCTATCCGGTCTCTGCCTAAAGACCGCAAGCAAGTGACAGCCAACCACCCCTCTAGGTAATTGATCCCATTGCCAAACTGCTTCAAACATCAATACGTTTACTCAGGGATTTTTAATCCACACTTCAGTAGGGTACTGTGGGTGGAACTTGATACCCGTGATAGGGAGCTACTACAACAAAAAATGGCAGCCCTGATTTAAGTTCTGTCTCAGCTCATTGTAATGCTACTGATCTTCTACCTGTATCCACTTATTTCCCTGGCTTTGCCAATCTTAGCCAATGAGGTGAAGCACAGACAGGAACAAACCTGGGATTGGCTTAAGCAACCTTGACCTCATCAGTGGCAGATGCCCAGCAGACATCTGGAGTGGTACTTAAAAGGTGTCATCCATCTGGTGGCTGTTTGTGGTACACCTCTAATGAACACAGGTCCTTTCTTTTGGGTTTATGTGAGAAGTGTAGCAGCAAATACAGATGAGTAAAGGAATAAATAACATGTCAAGGCAGTGAGAATGCACTTTAAAGACTAAAGGTATATGCTTGGGAGAAATTGCAATCTGAAACTCAAAAAATAGGAATGGGTGGGAGAGGTTTAGGTGGGTTCTTCTAATAATTTTCAAATGAATAGCTGGAAATGGAAGTTAAGGAACCTGAAAATGTTGAAAATCTGGCATGAGAAGTCCATTATTGAAAGGATCCTGACAACATTTAAGTTAAAAATCAGAATCTTAAATTTGTAGCAGTGAAAACTTGTTAAGAGTTGATAATTTATTTTTGTTGTACTGTGATTGAGTACCCTCTAGTGTTGGTACAATGGAAATGTATTCACCCATCATTGCATGCTTAGATGTCAAACCTATGATGGACCAGGCAGATCATGTGACTGGTCCTATTTGATCAGCATTGGTTCATGTCTGTGGCTTAAATCAAGATGCTGGTCTTTACCTTTAGTCCTCGAACAGCTTGGGACTTGGGTGGCTGAATGATTTCCTGTTCCTGTATGTGTCCTTCCATACAAATAACATATTCCTGCTGCTGATAGTTTTTAATGTTGTTTATTGGGGTGGTTCATGCCTGGCGTGCTATGGTCCATGGGGTCACGAAGAGTCAGACACGACTAAACGACTAAACGACAACAATTGGGGTGGTTATTTTAGATAGGAAGGGTTTTTGCACAATGCAGGGGTGGGTTGTTGATGTTCTTATAGGTAAAGGGACCCCTGACCATTAGGTCCAGTCGTGACCAACTCTGGGGTTGCAGTGCTCATCTCGCGTACAGATTCCAGGTCATGTGGCCAGCATGACAAAGCCGCTTCTGGTGAACCAGAGCAGCCACACGGAAATGCCATTTACCTTCCCGCTTGGAGCGGTACCTACCGGTATTTATCTACTTGCACTTTGATGTGCTTTCGAACTGCTAGGTGGGCAGGAGCTGGGACTGAGCAACGGGAGCTCACCCCGTTACGGGGATTTGAACCGCCGACCTTCTGATTGGCAAGCCCTAGGCTCTCTGGTTTAACCTACAGCGCCGCCCGTGTCCAACTTTAATAAATACTAAGAGACTACAGAAGATACAAATAAACGGTTCTTTAAAAAAACACCATGCACGATTACCTAGGCAGCAGGACACTCAGCACCCTTTTGTAAAACAATATTTTTTAAAAAAGAAAGATGTAGAACGATTTTAAAATTTTTTTGAAAAAAGATTTAAAATGCTGCAACGCGAGGCTGCAATCCTGTTACTTACAAGGGAGTAAGTATGCATAGGATTTTAATGTTAATGAATCCATTGTTTTGGGTCTTATTATTTTCCCCAGAAAGGGAGGCGGGTTTCCACATTCTCTTTCTCTCACACACACTCCAAGGTTTTTAGCGGAGGCAATTAGAAAAAGATCTATTATTTAATTATTGATGTAAACCCCCAAAATGTATTTTCTATAGTTAAGTTTTTACCTCTATCTTCAGTACATTTTTTAAAAATTGCCATGGCCAGTGGTTGATGCAAATAAAGATTCTTCCGATTCTTATTTCCACACACCCGTTAAGATTATTGTAAACCGCCCTGAGATCTTTTGATAAAGGGCGGTATATAAATTAAATCAATAATTAAAAAATGTATTATTATTTCAGTTCGAAGGCCCTTCCCACCGCCCCTCACGCTTGCTTGCCTGGCTGCCGGCCTCCCCCCTCCTTCCCTCTCGGCAGGGGAAAGAAAAAAGGAAGAAAGGAAGAGGCGCAACCCGGAAGCCGAGGCACGGCTTCGCAGCCCACCGTTCTCTCTCTATGGTTCCCTACCATGGAGCGTGGAAGGGAGCGAGGAATCAATCCATTCGTCCGTCTGTTCGGCGATCGGCTCGTCGAGCCTGCTCAGCTTTTCCCGTCGTCCTCTGCGATAGTTGCTCAGTCACGGCCGTAGCCGGTGTGTGTGTGGAAGGTGAAGCCATGAAGCAGGAAGGCGGCTCTCGGCGCCGCGCCGGGTCGGAGAAGGCCAAGCCGCAGCCCGCGGAGCCCCCTCAGCCTCCCCCGCCGCTTGCCGACGTTGAGATGCACGAGGAGGCGGCCCCGGCCGAGCCCGCCTCGGGGGAGAAGTCGCAGCGCGAGCTCGACGCCGTCACGCTCGAAGGTGAGGTGGGGGGGGAGGGGGGAAGCAGGAGACGGGGCGCTCGGGGAGGGGCGTGGCTGGAACGCCTCGCGGCGGCGGCGGCTGCAACCCCCACCTTGTGGGTTCGATAAGGGCGTGGCCAGCGGAGTGTCGGGCGCCTATTGGCCAGCCGCGTTGTGTACCTGGAGAAAGGTGGAGAGGTGTACACCAGGCATCCCCAAACTGCGGCCCTCCAGATGTTTCGGCCTACAACTCCCATGATCTCTAGCTAACAGGACCAGTGGTTGGGGAAGATGGGAATTGTAGTCCAAAACATCTGGAGGGCCGAAATTTGGGGATGCCTGGTTTACACCCACCGCCCGGCCGGAGGGGCGGGGCTAAGCTGCAGCAACGCCCACCTAAAATAGCAAGGTGTCCCGTGGGAGGGGAGACTTGGAGTATACAGCGCGGTGCAAGGGTTGGAGATCGTGGGGGGGGGGGTAGACAGAAATAGCGCCCAGCATTCCCGTGTACAAACACCTTGGCCACCTGTGTAGCTTAGGGAGGGCAGCGTGTCAGCAGGTATTTAAACATGTGCATAAATGCGCAGGTGATACTGCAATCCTAATATCATGATACCGGGATTTGGGGCAAGCTAGTGGTTTTTTATATATTTTTATATAGCCCAAGTTCTATATCATGTTTACTTGGGAAGCTTTCACCCATCTGCTTCCTGCTCTGCAATTTTTATCCAAGTAAACATGAACCGTCACCACTTGTGTGTTTAATGGAGGAAGAGATTGAACACACACAAAGTTCATTGCGATCAACAACAGGTGATGTGCTGCTCCAGTTTCCATCTTCTGGTTGTGTTGGGTTGGCAGAAATGGATCCTGTAATATAACACTGTAACTCTGGAATTCCTTCTCTAAAAAGACTTGCCTGTGCTCATCCTTGCATACTAATTTATATGTGTTTATTGAAAGTTCACAGCAGAGAGGCATTGTTTGCTGCTGCTAATTTTCTGTCATTGTATGCGTATGACTGGGCTTACTCTGTTTTAGATATTCTGTTGTTTGGTTGTTATGCATCTCCCTGACAACACATTGAAAATAAAAAAGCCATTGTTAACATTTGAATTCACTGTCTATAAACGCCTTCATTTGGATACCTATTATGGTGGCATATTGTGATCTGTATGTGTATATTAAGCTGGTTGTATTGCTTGTTGCACTGTGAATGTGAGCTGACAAATTTCTGTTTGCTTTGCTTTTCCCCTTTTTTGTTTGTGTTTTTATGTGTTGTTTTTCTTTAATAAAAATGCAATAAAAATTATTTAGGTTACAGTAAAGTGTGGCGAGAGTAGGCTGGTGAGTGGACCTGCCTGCTGGAAGAAAGTGAGCATGACTGAACCACTCAGCAGCACTTTTGTAACCTAGATACTGATTTCATGCCAGTGACATATTGACTAAGGCTGCAGTTCTCTACATAGTAACCTGAGAGAAAGTCTCATTGAACTCAGTGGAGCTTTCTTCTGAACAGACATGTATAGGATTGCACTCTGACCTCTGTAGCACAAAGATGGGCTGGTTTCTATATTGTTGCGGCCATCCAAAATGTGTTAAGTTTTTAAAGCAAGCTTTCATACTTGGGAACACTTCAACACTACATACACTCAAATGGATACTGTAAATATATCCTGCAATTTTAAAAGATGGAGGAGAGTGGTTTTGCAGAGGAAGAGAGGCAGAAGTGGGACCATCAGATGACCACAGGGGTGCAAGCCTGGGCATCCAGAGCAGTTCACTGCAGAGGAGCCTCTGCTTTTAAGATCAAAAGTACAGTCGCATCTTCCACCGGCCCACTCCTTGCCGCAGGAGCTATGGGTTATTGTGGCAAGCCATTGGATGCATGAAGTGGGCATAAAATTGCTTGCAGTGCCATGCATGAGAGCCAGTGTGGATTGGAATCCAGTTTACACATAAATGGTAGGAAAGTGATACACTGTTTATCTGCCCTGTGAGTACAACAGGGATTGGCTAAAGTTATCCCAAATGAGGGATATCACTCATTTGACTTCAAGAAGTGCTCTTGAATGCACAGCCTTGAGAATGATTTTACCATGTTAATCCAGTGGGTCTCTAAAGCACTGTTTTTCACTGACATACTACTACTACCAAATGACATGTTTACTTCTCTGTAACTCCCAAACTGGCCATAACTACTTTGGTACCATCCCTGAATCTCGCCTTGATTCTACTGAATCTGTCTGGAGCATTTTCAACATCAGTACCTGGCGCATTTTGGCAGCTTCTAGCGTCCCATCACTGATGCCTACTTTAACATTGTTTTTTCACCTGGCCCAAGTGCTACACCAGTACAGACAGTGCTATATCAACGGAGGATAGGATGTTAAATCACCATCATAGCACCACGTAACCCCAGTAATCAAGCACATACATTGCTCATGTAGACTCATCCACCTAAACTTACAGTTCTTCCAGATATACGCTTCCTAGCAAATAGCTTCCTTTCATCATTGATTGGGAATCTGAGTTAACTTGCTGTTTAGAGGCGCTGAGACCCTTGTTTTAGAGTCTGATTGCCTGATATAGATTGCCTGATATAACTCTAGGTGTGTTCTTGGGTTTTGTGGTTTCAGCTCTGTTTTGTTTTGAGGTTTTTGGTCAAATGTTCAGTTGCTCTAACTGTTGGTAGCAATTGACCACCACACCATATAGCTTAGCCTATTCATCTAACGTTGCTGTTTGTTGACCATTGCAGACATTAAGGAACATGTGAAGCAGCTGGAGAAAGCCGTATCTGGGAAGGAGCCACGCTACGTCCTGCGTGCCCTGAGAGCATTGCCCTCCACTTCCCGACGCCTCAACCCCAATGTGCTTCAGAAAGCTATCAATGGCTTTTTCACATCTAACAGTGCTGTGCGGGACTTCCTCATTGGCTTCCTGGAGGAGGCAAGTCAAAAAGGAGGTCCACAGGAGGTTTGGGGACTCTTACTGAGGCTTGGTGCATGTTTTGGAGAACTCCCACTTTGGCATCCTTCAAATGATTCTTTGGGGCCCAATTCAACATCGTTCTGTGAAGCGCTAGCATCATTTTGGTTTGTTGCTCAGTGCTGCTTGTGACTAATTTCAAGATTTACTAGCCATTCAGTTGCAATAAGTGGGCAACATCTGGTCTTCTTGGGCATTAATATGTAGCATTCTGTGAGAATCAGGAGGTGGAGTGGGATGACTCCTTCTCGCTGGCCTGATCACCTCTCTCTTTGTCTCTGTGTCACACTTTATAGCTTATGGACACGGAAGCTGATCTACAATTCCGGCCCCGCACAGGAAAGGCAGCCTCTACTCCTCTTCTGCCAGAAGTAGAAGCCTATCTCCAGCTACTCCTGGTCATCTATCTGATGAATAGCAAGCGCTACCAAGAGGTAATGCACCATCTGTTCTTGTGTGCCTTATTCCCCAGTGGAAAGCAAAGAACTGTCCGTGTTTGGATATGGATCTAGAGGGAGGGCAGAGATAATAAGTGAGCAAAATTAGACACTATCCTTCGTCACTTTCCTCTCAACCCAAACCCAGCTAAGACACTTAAAAGCTGTAGGTTCAAACACAAAATCTTAACTTAGAACACCAAGTCTTGGTATAGACTTGACTGAAGTCTGTTTGGAGATGAGCAAGGGCTCTGCTAGGCCAATTCTGACCCAGTAATTTATGGCAGCCTGCTTCGCTTCCACCAGGAATATCCATGAGGGGCATAAGGGGTGCTTCTTGCAGACCTTGTTTCAAAACTTAGGTTTTTTAGCAAGCAGATGTTGCCCTGGAGCCCTAAGCGTCACTGTGAGTAACTAATCTATGCAGCCTTGCAAGCCCACCACATGAATTCTCTCTCCATCCAGGCCCAGAAAGTTTCAGACGATCTGATGCAAAAAATAAGTCCTCAGAACCGCCGAGCCCTTGATTTGGTGGTAGCCAAGTGTTACTACTACCACGCTCGCATCTATGAGTTCTTGAACAAGCTTGATGTGGTGAGGAGGTAAGTTTTTGATGTTGCAATTTTCTGACCTCCTCCTTTCCTCCTCCGTAATATTCTTACCCCAAGCATTCTTCTGACACAGCCTCTCTCCATTCCTTCTTTCAAAGCTTCCTTCATGCCCGCTTAAGGACAGCGACACTTCGCCATGATGCAGATGGCCAGGCTACCCTCCTGAATCTGCTGCTGAGGAACTACCTTCACTACGACCTCTATGACCAGGCAGAAAAGCTGGTCTCCAAATCAGTGTTCCCTGAGCAGGCAAACAACAATGAGTGGGCCAGGTACCTCTACTACACAGGTGAGAGTCAGTGCTTCACCACTTTTTCAGATCCTGAGTGGCCTGGGGTCAAACTTGGAGCTCAAAATAGGCACCTGTGTAACTGGTATTATATCATCATATCTCCCCTGCAACACAAAAACTGAAGTAGCCAATCCCTTGAAAAGCTTAGGCATGCTTGCCTCTCCCATAATTTATTTTTTTCTGCTGGCAAGAGGAAGACACAGGTTTTCTATGCAGAACATGAAATCCCCATTGTCCCTCTGATTTCTGAGATTCTTCAACAGTTACACAAGTGTTTTCAAGCTTATTTCTTTAGCCATAGCTGCTAGAAACATACTTTGGGCAGGTGAGAGAGCTAAGGTTATGATTATGCCAATTTCAAAACCAGATAATACATTTGACACTTGTCTGTTGTTGGCACTGACTTCCAGGTTCATATGCAAACCCATCAAGCAACCTGTATTTTAAGTCTTTTAATCTCAGGGTTGTGGGTTCGAGCCCCACATTGGACAAACGATTCCTGCATCCCAGGGGTTGTACTGGATGACCCTCGTGGTCCCTTCCAACTCTACAAGTCTGTGATGCTAAGATTGGATTAAGGTTGGGTTAAGATTCTGACAATGGAGAAAAAACTTTAACATGTTCATTTTACCAGCTGCTTAAGGCTTCAGGACAGAGCAGAGCAATTACTCCCTGCCCACTGTGCTTTGTGTTACAGTGTTTTTTCCACAAAAGCTATTTACAGGTATTCACTTATTTTCACACATACTGCTTTTCTTCCAAATGGGGAACTCGAAGCAAATTACAGTTTTAAAAGCATAATGTGGTGAAACAAATACTGAAAATTCAGCATTAAATACATGTGCAGGGGCTCCTGGTACATGCATTGCCCAGAGACAGGAAGCTGTTACCTGCACTTCTGCAGGAGGCGCGTAGAGGCAGCTTAGTCACTCATCAGCTGGGTTTTACATTTGCTGCACTCCAGGGAATGCAGCTGAGAACCTTCAACTCTCCATCAGCTGTCTAAGGCATAGTATACTTGCAAAAGGGAGGAAGTAACAAAGTGATGGACATTAAAAATGAAAATGAGAAAACAGATCACAATTTTCATCTGCTATTGTTACGCTGCTCAGTATTCAGTGAGACACAAGGTGGAGAGGGTAACAAAACTCTGATTCACCTGGGACAACAAAGAACTTTGGGGCAGACTTGGCTAGGGTAGCCCAGATTTGCTAGTACATGAAGCAAGTGCCGTTTTTGCAAAGCGAAAGTTCCCTGCTGGCCACAAACCACATGGAGAATAAAGATAGGCAGGATCGGCATAGGTTGGCACAGTGCCCAAAAGTGACTGTAGCAAATAAGCCTTTCTTAAGGAACCTCCCATCCCGTTCCCCACTCCACAGATTCCTGTGCAGTGCAAAATCAACCATGTGGGGAGGTGTTCTCTGGAGGCAGCTTTATCTTGTTAGATCTCTGGCAAGCCGTCCTAGTGCTGATCTCCTGTTTTCCAGGACGCATCAAGGCCATCCAGTTGGAATATTCTGAAGCTCGGAGAACCATGACAAACGCCCTGCGGAAAGCACCACAACACACAGCTGTTGGCTTCAAACAGACGGTGAGTGGAGACTAGCACCTCCAGGTGGCGCTGTGGAGTAGCAATGAAAAGGGAGTGCGTCTGCTACTTGTACACAGAGCTCTCCGCAGTCCCTAGTCTTGCTTTGTGTTTGAAACAGCAGGACAAAACCGCGTCTCTTGCATCTGTGCCCTAGGTCCATAAACTGCTGATAGTGGTGGAGCTGCTATTAGGTGAGATCCCAGATAGACTGCAGTTTCGGCAGCCGTCTCTGAAGAGATCTCTCATGCCGTACTTTCTCTTGACGCAGGGTAAGTAGCGCAGCTGGTGAAGACACAGCAGCCCAAGGGTATTGCAGCACTGGAATCCCAACACAAACCCCTAGAACGTGGAATAAGCACTCTTTAGTAACAATGCAATCTCCCCCCCCCCCATTTTAAGTGATTTCAGCATCTCTTACTAGACAGTCCATTTGAATATTTATTTCTTGCATTTATATTCCACCTCTTTCTCCAAGGAGCTCAAGGGGGTGTACATGATTCTCCCCCTCCTCATTTAAATTCTTTAACCTAGCAGTTCGAAAGCACGTCAAAATGCAAGTAGATAAATAGGAACCGCTACAGCGGGAAGGTAAACGGCGTTTCCATGTGCTGCTCTGGTTTGCCAGAAGCGGCTTTGTCATGCTGGCCACATGACCTGGAAGCTATACGCCGGCTCCCTCGGCCAATGCGAGATGAGCGTGCAACCCCAGAGTCGGTCACGACTGGACCTAATGGTCAGGGGTCCCTTTACCTTTACCTTTATCAACCCTTTCATACTCTTACAATCAGTAACCGCTTTGGTTTGAAAGGTGTTGCACTAAATGTTCTTGTTTTCCTTTGCACATAAGGTGTGCATAATACAGTGCATTTTTTTTTTAGCAGGGGGAGGCGCTTGTGGGCACAGAGCAATGGCCCACTTCCCATCCTTCAATCACCACCAGCCATGCAAAACTGGTGGGGACAGTGTGTGCACGGCAGTGCCCACCCACAAGCACTTAAAAAGTCAGGGTGATGGTTTGTTTGAGTTTGCAACACATAGCCCTTGTACTTTGTACTCAGTTTTGTGGTGAAGCCCTTGGACACACTAATCCAAGACCTCAGCAAGGGGATAAATTTACTGGAGCGCAGGAGAGGGAGTTAGAATTCCTAGGCTGCAGGTACATACACACGTACATGCACACACCACGTGTGTGTGTGTGTGTGTGTGTGTGTGTGTGCATGCAGACCATACATATGTACACCATGCTTTGCCTATTATCTCTTGAATCTCTCTTATTTCCTTGCAGCTGTTCGGACTGGGAACCTGGCCAAGTTCAACCAAGTCCTTGATCAGTTTAGTGATAAGTTCCAGGCTGATGGCACATACACCCTCATCATCCGGCTGAGACACAATGTGATTAAGACAGGTGAGTGACCACCAAATCCTCAACAGTCATGATACCACATCTCATGACAACATGGGGGATTGGTTTTGGAACGGTGTTTGAAATCCCAACTCAGCCGTGCATCCACAAACATGGGAAGCTGCCTTCTTCGGAGTCAGACCATTGGTCCAGCTAGCTCTGTATCGTCTACACTTAACTGACAGCAGCTCTGCAGGATTTCAGGCAGCGTTCTCTCCCAGCCCTACCTGGAGACTCTTGAGCTTTGAACCTGGGACCTTATTCCTGCGAAAGCAGGTGCTCTGTCACTGTGCTTGATCTGTCTTCACTATAAACTTCTGAGTTGCCGGTGAATGTATCACCTTGCTTTCGGGTGTGCGGGTGGCAAGCAGGTCCCTGCTCCTGCAGAAGCTGCCCCTTGAGCCAGAGGGAAAAGATGGCGGGTATCTGGTGGACGCCCCTTAAGTGTGTTCACCCCATTTGCACTTTTTGAAGCTTACCTTTCTGTCTCTCGTGTAGGTGTCCGCATGATCAGCCTTTCGTACTCGCGCATCTCCTTGGCTGACATCGCCCAGAAGTTGCAGCTGGACAGCCCAGAGGATGCTGAATTCATTGTTGCCAAGGTGAGTGCCTGCAGCCTTGCCCTGGTTACTGAGTTGAATGGGAATCCCCACTCACCCTCTCACTTAGTGAGGCTGTTGAAGCACCGACTACCTCCGGTTCCTTAAAAAATGCCATGATGTATCTGCCAAGAATTAGGGGTTTATCCTTCAGTATCTCACAAGATACTGAAAAATACCAGGGGTTGGGCCACCATAAGCCAGATAACTCTAAGCTCTGATTTTCCGGCATAGAATGTACAAGTTCTAAATGTGTGGGCAGGAAATATGTGAGGGACCTTTTGGCAATACAGACTGCGCCAGGTAAACGCTCACACCCGTTTCTCCCCCTCATTCTGCCCTGTTTACTATTAGCCCTCTTATGTCTCTGTCCACAGTCTACACAATGAGCAACTGGGCAAGACAGTTCGATTCCAGCCTCAGTAACAGACTATTCCCTCAAAAGTTCCAAAGGATTCAGAGGTTATTGTGGTGTGTTTTGTTTCTTAGTCAGCCCTGTTCATGTGAACTAATAAAATCGGAAGCAGTTCTGAATGTGTGGTGGTGAATGCTTTTCCCCATAAAGACCCACCATAGCCCAGCTGGAATGTGAGCGTATGGCCTTTTGGAAGACTTGCCTGTCTCCCCCACCTAATCTCTCAATGCTGGATTAAAATCTTAGTCTAGAATCATAGAATTGTAGAGTTGGAAGGGACCCCGCCGAGGGTCATCTAGTCCTACCCCCTGCAATGCAGGAATCTCAACTAAATCATCCATGACAGATGGCCATCCAACCTATGCTTAAAGTCCTCCAAGGAAGGAGAGTCCCCCCCCCCTTTCACGGGAGTCTGTTCCACTGTCAAACAGCTTCTTACCACCAGAAAGTTCTTTAGCCGGAATCTCCTTTCTTGTAACTTGAATCCATTGGTTCGGGTTGTAGCCTCTGGAGCAGGAGAAAACAGAATCTCAGAATGGAAGAGTTGTCTTGGCTCTTGTGGATGTTGCCATTGGAAGGCAACTGATGATGTGCTGCTTTATTTCCAGGCCATTCGGGATGGCGTGATTGAAGCCAGCATCAACCATGAGAAGGGCTACGTCCAGTCCAAGGAGATGACTGACATCTACTCCACACGGGAGCCCCAGCTGGCCTTCCACCAGCGTATCTCCTTCTGCCTCGACATTCACAATATGTCCGTCAAGGTAAAGGAGCAAGTGTGCAACAGTTATCTTACAGCGGGCATTCCTGGGCATGCCTGCGTTTGCACTGGATAGAAAAGTGGGAACTTCAGTCCTGCTGTTGGAACTCTTGCAGCGTGGTCCTAAGCATGTTTACTCAGAAACAAGCCCGTTGCTTGCATTATTTGTACTTCTGCCATTGAAAGTCTCTATGGCAGAGTTTCTTGCTGTGAGCCCTGCCTCCCAGTTCATAATTGCCTGCCTTCTCTTATTCCCTTCCATTGTTTCTAGGCTATGAGGTTCCCACCGAAGTCTTATAACAAGGACCTGGAGTCTGCAGAGGTGAGGATTCCCAAGCCATGTGTACATTGCACTAAAGGGATTAAAATTCTGTGCCAAGAAAGCTGAATTCTGTGACCTATATAAACTATGTAAATCAAGCAGATTTGCACCATGTAATCTATTGTGTTTGCTCTTCTGTGCGATTTATTATAGTTTCGCTAGACATAGAAGGGGCAAGGACACTGAAGCCCTGCTGAAATACTTCAGCAGCTTTCTGTGATTGCCGCAGATACTGCCTGCTTGCTTTCAAACATATTTTCATAATCAAAGGCTAGATTTTTTAAAAATGAAGGTTGTTTTTGGTAGGCGTTAGCACATCTTACAGCTATTTGAAGTTTTTCTTGCAGCAGATTCAGGCAGACCTGCCTCCTTCTTGCTTTCTTGGGTTTACATTTCCTTGTTTTTGTAAAGATTTCGGGTTTGTCTTTGCTTGTATAAAATCTGAAAGAGACACGTTAGTTTTGTATGCTGATGTACTTGTTTATGACCCCTTTTAACACACACCAAATGTGCAGAGAGGCATGTCCATGGGGGGTGGGGTGGGGCAGACTAGCCTCTGTGACCCCACAGCCTCCCTTTTTCTTCCATTGTGGGTGGGTTTTCAACATTTTGATGCTCTAAGTAACTAAAGTGTCGGACAATCCATAGGAAGAGTGCTGCTTCTTGTTTCAGTGTGGCCAAAATAGTAGCCAGCAACATAAAAGTGTGCATCTTTTACGACCTCGTTCATTCAGAGTAAATAGCTCCAGAAGCATTGTTCTCATTCAGTTTAAAGATACAGTTCCCCTATAATACGTATTTACCCTTAGGGACTTTAAAGAAGAGAAATGTGACATGTTCTCTATAAAATAATCTGTGCTCTTGTTCGTGAGGTTGTATGAGATGGCGCCTTTTAGCTCTCCTTTTAGAAAAATGCCTTTTCATCTCAACCTGCAGAGCTCCCCGTTCACATGGTTCCCTTTTGCTTTGCAGGAGCGTCGGGAGCGGGAGCAGCAGGATCTAGAATTTGCCAAGGAAATGGCAGAGGATGACGACGACGGTTTTCCTTGATGCTCTGGGGGATGGCTGCATATATATTTTTTCGTTTTTTTGTTTCTTGCCCAATACAAACCATTGTCTACTGGCTGAAACCCAGAACTTGCCTTTCTTTCTAAATTCTGCATGTTTGGGGGTGGTGCAGAGGGGGGGGAACCAAAACCCTCTTGCTGCTTGTAGTGGAGGAAGCAGCACCCCAGATTAAAGGGGTGTGCCTCCCTCTAAACTAAAGGCCACTTTGTGGTTTTCAGTCATGGATGTACCCGCAAGGGGCTAAACGAATTCACAGTTGTCCTTACCGGTTTTTAGGTGGACGAATGGGGGTGGGGGAGACGAATCTGGTGGCACTGTGAAACACCTCTTCAGCTCCAGCTGGACAGAGCAACTGCAGTTGGAGATTTTTGTCAAACTTTGTTTAGGGCTTTTAAATAAAAGTTTGGGGGAAATGGAATGTGCCTTTTGTCCAGGTTGATGTTCAGTGCAGCAGTCTCGGGGTCTTTAGAAAGGTGGGAGCTCTGCTTTCTCTGCTTAGTAAACGATGGCCTGGAAATTTGAAAACTCTGAAGTTTCCGGCAGCAGAATACTGGCGTCCTTAGAAATCGGTGAAAGACAAAAAAAGGAACAAGCAGCAACGAAAAAAAGGGAATACATGAGAAGTTAAAATTTGAAACAAATGGGACAACACAGCCCATTTTCACCATCTGGAATAATGTGGTATCTGCACATTTGGCCGCCTGATTGCTCACCTTTTCCTTCAGATAAGTTGTGAACATTTGTCCTAATGCCAGGTATGAACTGGCCCTAATACAGATAGGTTTACCCAAGGATCTGTAACTTCCTCCTTGTGAGAACTGTCCATTTACTAGTACTTTCCATTTCCTGTTCTTTAACCAATTACTAACCCATAAGTTTGAATCCCCGCGACAGGGTGAGCTCCAGTTGCTCGGTCCCTGCTCATTGTCAACCTAGCAGTTCAAAAGCACGTCAAGTGCAAGTAGAAGGTAAACGACGTTTTTGTGCGCTGCTCTGGTTCGCTAGAAGCGGCTTAGTCATGCTGGCCACGTGACCCGGAAGCTGTACGCCAGCTCCCTCAGCCAATAAAGCGGGATGAGCACCTCAATCCCAGAGTCATCTGCGACTGGACCTAACGGTCAGGGGTCCCTTTACCTTTAACCCATAAGACGAACTGCCCTTTTATCACATGACTGCTAAGTATACTTGGGAGCCTTTGGTGAAAGTTCCAAGTATATCATCAACCCCTTGATGTTGCTTGGAGGCCTTGGATCATGCCTGTTGAAGATGTCCCCAAGTTGTACTTGCACTGACTACACATATCTGCAGAGACCAAATCTATTATTTTCAACCAACCTACTCTTTTAATAAAGCAGCATTTGTTAACCGATGATGCTACCGGTATTTGTGACAGCTGCAACTGCTAATACTGATTCATTTGTTAAAAGACACAAAAGCAAGCCACGCTCCCCTCGCCTAACCCTGCACACAGGCTTACTAATAAATCCTTAATTTGAGCCAGAAACCTAGGTACTGTATTTCCAATGTTGAAACCTCAAACCTACAAGATATTAAATAATAGCAATGAAGGGTAGGGTACTCTTAAATATCTGTGGCTTGCCCTTTTATTGATAATCCCAGAACATTCACTGAATAATGAACACCGGGGGGAGGGGGGACACCTTCCCAAATTTTAAAACTTCCCTTTTAAAATTTGGCAGTATCCTCTTTGGATTTAAGAAGCTGCTTTAATCAGAATCAGGCCTCTGGCCCATCTGTTTAGGCCTTCACTTCTGTAACTGGCAGCAGTTAAGCAACATCTCAAGCAGGCAGGGAGGCATCTTTCTCAGTCTTGCTGCCTTTGACATCATTGAACGAGGACCATCTACATGCAAAGTGTTATATTCTACTACAGTGGTACCTCAGTTTATGAACACAATTGGTTCCGGAAGTCTGTTCATAAACTGAAGCGAACTTTCCCATTGAAAGTAATGGAAAGTGAATTAATCCGTTCCAGACGGGTCCGCAGAGTACTCAACCTGAAGCGTACTTAACCCGAAGCATAGGTGTAATTGGTTCCGGAAGTCTGTTCATAAACTGAAGCGTTCATAAACTGAAGCGAACTTTCCCATTGAAAGTAATGGAAAGTGAATTAATCCGTTCCAGATGGGTCCGCGGTGTTTGTAAACCGAAAATTTGTAAACCGAGGTGTTCATAAACCGAGGTTCCACTGTATGTTCTATAGAAAAAATGTGACTAGCTATAATATTCCTCTTTAAGTTTCTCTCCTTTAAGACTTGTCATCCACAAAAGAACTTTTTTTAAAAAATGGCACCAGTGTTTGTGGACAAGTGTATCGACCACACGGTTGTGATCTAGATAGACTGGCTGATAACAAGTGGGAAGAACCCGCAGCAGGGGTTTATATAGTAGGCACCTATAACACTGGGAAATGCCATGTGATCCTAGAAGCAATATTTATGTTGCTAGGTAGGATGTTGAAATCTAGGACCTTTCAGATGCTACATATTCCAAGTGTCATGGCTGCCTGCTTCCTCAGCATTCAGCGCTGAGATTCATATCTGTGTTAAGCCATAGCTGCTCTTTGTATCTCAGGACGATAAGCCAGGATCAGACCCTTGTTCACTGATGCTAAGCTAGATGCAATCCAGAATTGTGCCATAGGAGGAGCTCTACTAGCCTGTGACTTCAAAAACCATGGTACAGTGGTGCCTTGACTTACAAATTTATTCCGTTCCGAAGGCACCTTCGTAGGTCGAAAAATTCATAAGTCGAAAAGCGCCATTGGAAACGCGATTTCCCATAGGAATGCATTGGAAATGGGAAAATTTGTAAGTCGAAGCAACCCCATCTAAAAATTCGTAAGTCGAAAAAACCCTATCTAAAACCGCTGTGGTTTCCGTTCGGATGTCGAGAAATTCGTAAGCGTGCGGCCATCTGCCCCATTCGTAAGTCGAAAAATTCGGTTGTCGAGTCATTCGTAAGTCGAGGTACCACTGTATATGTTTATAGCAGTGATGGAGAACAATCACTGATGATGATGTCTGACTTCCAACTCCCATCAGCTGCAGGCAGCATGGAGTTGGAGTCTTAACCATAGCTGGAGAGCTGCAGGTTCCCCAAGCCTGTGAAACCAACATGGGGAAGTTGTGGTATGCTAAACAGGAACATTGGTAATAGGAATAATGGAAGCATGGTGGGCTCCAGAGAAGAAGTGGGATACAATACAAATTCTATAGAATGTTCATGGAAGGGTGTGTCAAGGGTGATACGGTTCTTTGTGTCAAAGAGTGCATAAACGAGAACATTTTAGCAGACTGGGTGGTAATACCAGACAACATAATTTTGAACAGACGAGATCCTATCAATTCTTACCCTGGACCAAAAAGCTGTGGGTGAGCTTCTGAGTGAGAAAAGTAATTGGGCAGTCAAAGGATAAAGTGCAATAACGGGCGACACCATTACCCTTACATAAGCTAACTAAATGCATGTTTGGGTCATGATAAAGACGACATATTTTGAATAGATGCTCTAAATGTGACTGTGCAGTTGGTCACCCAGAGGAAGTGACCCTGGACTCAATCCCGAGAGTTGAGATCCCGACTTGACCAAGAAACAGTCGGGATCTCAACTGGCTATTGATAATCAGCAAAGAGATCTTGGGATTGGGACTGATATCTCAATGAATATGTCAGCCCTCATGGAGGAAGGTGAGTCCCCTGGGAGGGATCATTGCCACATTTCAAAAAGGATATTGTAGAATTGGAAATGGTGCAGGAAAAAAAGCAACCACATTGATCAAGAAGTCAGAGCGACTGGTGAGGAATTCACCCACGAAACTTTCCTAAGAGTAAACATTATAACATTTGGAGCACTTAAGTTTAGAAAAATATGTAGCATATGATAGAGTTACATAAGATTGTGTGCAGTGTGGAAAAAGAGACCAGAGATGAGTTTTCCTTCCCTTCTCATAAAGCCTGAACCCTGGGGGACCCATCCAATGAAGTTGAATCATGGGCAAACGAGGATAGACAAAATAAGGTCCTCCTTCACCACACAGTGTAGCAGTTAACATGTGCAATTTGTTGCTGCAAAACTTAAAAGGTAAAGGTAAAGGGACCCCTGACCATTAGGTCCAGTCATGACTGACTCGGGTTGCGTGCTCATCTCGCATTATTGGCCGAGGGAGCCGGTGTACAGCTTCCAGGTCATGTGGCCAGCATGACAAAGCCGCTTCTGGCAAACCAGAGCAGCACATGGAAACGCCGTTTACCTTCCCGCTGTAGCGGTTCCTATTTATCTACTTGCATTTTGACATGCTTTCGAACTGCTAGGTTGGCAGGAGCTGGGACCAAGCAACGGGAGCTCACCCCATCGCAGGGATTCGAACCGCCGACCTTCTGATCAGCAAGCCCTAGGCTCAGTGGTTTAACCACAGCGCCACCTGGGTCTAGTGATGGCCAAAATATTGAAAACATTATTAGATACATTTTTGGAGGATAATAGCTGCTAGTAACATTCAGAGGCAGTAGAGGCAACTCCCAATCTATGTGGAGGTTACGTTCTGCCCCTTCCTGTTCTGCCCATTTTTGGGACACTTCTGGTTTTGGTGCAACACCACACAGTCACACACATATTGGGCGTGCCTAAAATGGTTGCTGCCTGTATATCTTTGTATATCCGTCAGCAGGAGCAAGAAGATGGCTCCCACAACTCGTATTGTCTTCAAGTTGTAGTTGGCTGTTGTAGGAAATAGCGAGATAGCGCTGATTTGATCCAATAGAGTTCTTATTTTTCTTGTGACATCTTCAGCACACCATATGCCATTTCCGAGACCAAGATAGCATGCGGAATTTATTTTTGATTCCACTATCATTTTCCAGATTTCTGACAAGACTGGAGCTCATTTGTTCTCAAGGAGCCATCGAATCCTTACAAACAGTCAAATCATTTCCACCTAACCCCTCCATGTCATTGGAAAGCAACTTGTGGCTAGAACATGCAGGTTGGGAAGAAATTAATTTCAACTTGCACTTAAAAATGAACTCATCTGATTGGCGCTTTCCAAAGCAATGCACCATCAGAAACGCATCCTTCAAAATTCACACTTCTCCCAATTTTGGAGTGCAGCTCTCCAGTCAAGTAAGTTGTATAAAAATGCACATACCAGGGTAAACTGTGCATATAAATACATACCTTAGTGAAACTAATATACAAGAACGGGTACAAAAGTATGTATCTTTGAAGAAATTCATGATAAAATGGTGATGAATTTTCACAAAGTTTTTAAAAAACCCCACAAACTTATGTGGAAGTATAGAAAACTGAAGATTAGGAAACAGAGACAAATAGAAAACGATGTCCATATGAGTTCATAGCACAAAACCCAGTGGGTGCACACTTTACAGCATGGACAATAACATACTGGCAATTTCCAGCTTCCTATAATTTATCTCCAGAACAACTCTCCAAGTTTTGCTAATCAGAAATGCTTCCAGCAACACCACACGTTTTTCCATCACATCACTGATTTTATGATGTCAGCTTTCCTGAGTGTGTTGCACACATTTTGTTGCTCCCCTCCCCCAGGCATCCTGAGGGGAAATTTTAGACAGTCCTGGATTTCCCAATATGGATTGATCACAGGATATAGAAAGGATATGTCTCCAGGCTCTGTCATGCGAAGAGCTTTCCCTGATGATCAGTTTGTAGAGTAATAAAAGCACAGGGGTCTTGGAATTTTCCTCAAGGTGACGCTTCCAGATATTGCACAAACTCTGGTGACTGTAGGGTTGCTTCACACGTTATATTACATGCACACCTAAGGCAATCGTAAGTGTACGCTTGAAAATGTAAACCAAATATGGCAAACCAATAATTGCCAACAGGTACTCCCACCACAGGGAAACGGATGGCACTGTGTGTTAAACCACAGAGCCTAGGGTTTGCCAATCAGAAGGTCGGTGGTTCAAATCCCCGCGACAGGGTGAACTCCCGTTGCTCGGTCCCAGCTCTCTGCCAACCTAGCAGTTCGAAAGCACGTCAAAGTGCAACTGGATAAATAAGTACCGCTACAGCGGCAAGGTAAATGGTGTTTCCGTGTGCTGCTCTGGTTCGCCAGAAGCAGCTTTGTCATGCTGGCCACATGACCTGGAAGCTGTACGCCGGCTCCCTCGGCCAATAACACGAGATGCCGCAACCCCAGAGTTGGTCACAACTGGACCTAATGGTCAGGGGTCCCTTTACCTTTACTCCCACCACAGGACAAACTAAAGCCTAATAAATTCACTATTGCTGCGTCTAGACTGAGCATGTTGCAGAATCGTTGTTGTTCCTGGCACCCATCTGTCTCGAGACACAACGGAGTGCGCCTCTGGGGGTGATATCAAACTGCTGCATTAGCAGCACCGAAGTGACCTCCCTGGGGTAGAAGCCTGGGCAGTGTGCATGGAGGTCTTGGGCTGCCCAGTCGACTCAGCCCCCTCTTCGCGTCATTGATGTGGCCCAAAAGAAAGTAGAAAAATACATTTGGCGCCAGCTGGGCTGCAGGAGTTGCCGGAAGGAGGCATACAAGGCTCCATCCAACCATCTTAGGGACTCCACTCCAGATTTGTGTAGGGTTTACTCCTTCCAAAGATATTATGCAAAGCAGCAGAGGTTTAGGATGAGTTTCCCTTCTCCTAGATAGACTATCTCCCCAGGTGGACGAGCCCCATCTGCCCCTCACTTCCCTCTGCAGCATGCACAGAAAACACTTTCTTGACCATCAGATCCACTATTGGAATACTATTGCAGGATACGCCCTCAATAACACACCAATCTGGAGAGGCCCTTTCAGGCTGCAATCCTGCACATACTTACCTGGGAGTAAGTCTCATACAGCTCAATAGAACTTGCTTCTGAATGGGCAAGCATAGGATTGCACCGTTAGAAGTGAATTACTTCCCTGTGCTGAATTATCACTAACACTTGTCGAACTTCTTCCCAACAGTTATGTGAAAAGACCCCTCTGTACAGGCTTTTAAAGCATCATTGAAGACCACTTAATTCAGGCCAGTTTTAACCGAGATGCTGATTAGACATCTCAACTGCTTATGAAGCCGGAGCTCTGCTGGTGTGAAACGGATTTCAATTGTTCCCATCGGTTAATTACTGAGAACTAGTTTCGCAGACTCCGGCAGCCAGCTGTGGCGGGAAAGTTGACATGTGAGACCAAGATGGTGAGAGGAGCTGGCTCAGCTTTAGATTTGGATGCTAAATGGTTTAGCGTTCCACATCAGATGGACTCTAGCTTCCTATCTGCAGCCACAATTTGGAAGTACCGGTAGCGCTTTTGCCTTGAACCACATAATATCTGCAAGTTCATTCTCAGGAAAGCTTCAATATTTCCCTTTCATCTGTATTCTGATTCATCGTTTGCAGCTGCCCATCCACCACTTCCGCAGAAGCTTTGATTTAAGATGATTCGCCGATATATTTGTCTATTTTGCTAAATAGGCCGGGGGGGAGCCGAGGATGTTGTCGTCAATCGCTTTGTCTCTGCAAGTTTCACAATCACAGCACTTCCTTTGGCCTCACTTTTCTTAAAAATATATTCATAAGTTTTTAGGAGAAATCTACACACGGGGGGGGGGGGCACTTGCAGAAATGATCACATTGCCTGAATGGTGGCAAATGGAAAGGCAATAGGGGGCAGATATAGCATTTCCCCATTTAAGTATTGCTGCATCTTTTGAGAGGGTGAGAAATGTTGAGAATGATGCATGTTTCGTTTACCAGATAACTACTTCGACAAGGTAATCTGCTGATGACCAGACTTAGCCAAACACCTCACCTTTCCTTGGTAGCAGATAGATTTGTGTCTGTGACGTCCATACCGTTTCTCCCACATCTCACTCAGGGTCAAAGCACAGCTACACCCTAAAAGCACAGTCTCTCATTCATTCATTCATTCCCCACCTTTTTCACTGATGGGGTTCAAGGCAGCTTAAAGATGAAAACAAAAACCGCTTTAACCATAGAAAAACCAAACATTAAAGTACAATTAAATATTTATAGAATTAAAACTAACCATTTATTTATATTGATATATGTATGCTTTTTTTAACATTAAAAAAAGTTCAAATTATTTAGGACAAACTGCAGATTGGGGTGGGAGGGGTACCTCTGGAAATAGGCACATTGCTTAAATGGTGTCAAAGGTAAAAGCAATGGGAGCAAATCCTTGTTCAATTTAGCGATGTAACATCTCTCCCCCCCCATTTCAGTATTATTGCATTAATGTTTTAATGTCTTCCAAATATAGCTGAAAATGTCTCGCAGCATTGAATTAGAAGATAAGTTTTTTTAAACAACAACAGCGAACTCTGAGTCCTTTTGCACTCGGCCCAGATCTCCTGCCCCTCTCTCCCCTTTTCTCTAACTTAAAAAATACAAAACCTTTGCATACAGTGCAGCTGGGCACATTGCAAAGTTAAGTGCTGGGGAGATTCCAGGTACCTGCCATTGTAAGGCGCAGGAGGGGCTATGCCACACATCACTGCTGGTTACCGAGAGGGAGAGGGGCAAGGCAGCAGGTATCATGGGGTCTATGCCTCCAAGCAGGATGGGGAGGGGCGGAGGGCAGGATCCGTCGGAGGAGGATCTGATCCAGATCCCAAGGGGTGGGGGTGGAGGCAGTTCAAACAGTGACTTGGATAAATGTCCTTCCCTGGGGTGGCTGGATGTCCCAAAAGCAGAAGGGGAGCTGTCCAAACCCGTCAAGTGCTGAGGAGCTGGCGGACTGGCCAGTTGGTGGAGCCAGCCAGATCAAAGGCAGAGAGAGTTAGAGGGTTGGATCTGAGGCCTGTCACCAACAGATGCAACACCCCACCCCAATAGAAGAACTCGCTTGCAAGCAGTTGGGGTGAGAATCACGCAAATGACTGCTCCCACCTGATGCCTTAAAGAGGAGTGTCTTGTGCTTATGCCCATCCATGTCTCCTAGATCCTGCCAATGTACCTTTTGAGCCATGTATCCTGATGCTCAGGAGATGTGCTGATTTCTTTCATAAAGCCTTCAGGATTTCCCAGCCCGTGTCTTTCACCCAAGGGTGGGATCCAGGGTGGGGAGTGAGGGTGCTCAGCTCAGTGCAGCGCCAATGCAACAGTCCCGACAATGCATTTGCACCTTGCCAACCAAACTGCCCACTGCCTTGCCCTTCCCTCAGTAGCCAGAAGTGATGTGCGGCGTTTGGGAGGCTGGAGAGCAACTTAGCCCCCACACCACACCACCCTGCTGGCTACTCCTGCCCAAAGGCATCCATGCACATTCATTGACATATGCAATGTTTATGTGTATCTGTGCCATAGGCCTGCAGCCCACATCCTGTAAGTACTTAGCAATATCCTTGGAGGCAGGGATAAGAGGACACCTACTAGAAAGGTGAAGGCGTTGCGAAAGGGGTGAAAGGTTCCCTTGCATTCAGAAGCCTTTCTCTTGGGAATTACAGGGATAGAACTACCTAAATCGTATAGAAATTTATTCATGTATGTGACTACAGCGGCAAGAATGTTACTTGCCCCAAAATGGAAAGTAGCAGAAGTCCCAGCAAAGGCAGAATGGATACAAAAACGTATGGAATATGCAGAAATGGCGAAACTTACCAGAAGAATAAGAAATCAAGATAACAAACATTTTTATAAAAGAATGGAAATGGTTTATTGAATATTTACAGATAAAATGTAAACAGATTAAAAAAAAACACTGGGTGGATTATTGTAATGACCTGCAGCTACATAAGAGTATATATTTAAAGAAGATAAATAAATGAGTAAGTTAAGTTAATTTGTATATGCAGAAGATATTAAACATAAATTTAAGGAACCGCAGAAAGAGGGGGAAGGAAGTCAAGTTTAAAAACGTCAAAATTACTGTAAAATCAGTGACACACACACACACACACACACACACACACACACATGAAAAGTATAAAAAAATATTATTATTATTAAAAGGTTCCAACAAATGAGTATCACTGTTGTGATCACTATCAGCCCGACTGCACCTAACTAGACATTGCAGAAGCACATGGGTACCACCAACCTGCTTCTCCTTTCCCTGTCTAATTAGTAGTACTGTACCTAGCAATACAGATGCCTGATGTGACGTCACTGCACTTGGTCTTTCCCCGCTTCAGCGTGGGAAACGTTGAGAATGATGGAGACACTTTTTTAAAAAAAACTATGGAACTACTTAGACAGTGTACTGTGCTTACTACAGTGGTAGTTGTGCTTACGACTACAACCCTCCTTTCCTCGGAAGCAAATGAATTTGTGCAGTCTACGCATAAGATTTCTCCCACATCCGTACTCAGGGTCAAACTAGAATTCACACGAAAAGCACCGCTGCTGCTGAAAAACATTCTCTCTCTCCCTCTCTCTCTCCCTTCCCCCCTCTAATATCTAGGAGAACTTGATACCTGAGAATGGCAATGGGATTGCACCCGCCAAGCGCCAACCCTGGACCTCACATTCGGCAACAGTGTGAAGGGGCTGTACACATACGTAGAAGAACACACGGGGGAAATTGTTGTGCAAATGGAACGTTGATCTTAGCACTTATGTTGGAGACAACCAAATATCTTGCCACCAGCCCTCTGTCTTGCCAAAACTGCATCCTCCGTGTGACCAGACTGTGGTCTGCCTCTCGATCTGGCCTTTGACCTGCTAGTTGTGCACCCAAGTCCCTGGCCAGTTTGTGGGCCTTGCTGTAGACTCGTGGAAGTGAATAGATCCTTGCACTTCATGGTCACAGCAGAACATGGTTCTTGCAGCCTCTGGCTCCTTCCACAATTCCCTGCATTGGGGGGACGAGCCCCTCCAAATCCCAGCACACAGTTAAATCCCAGGCAGTTAAAAGTCCTTTCTGCTTTTGGTATGACACAAGTAGTTCCTTATTTGCTCTTACTCACTGGCACAGGGGCTGTTTTCAGTGTGTACATGTGGTTTTTTTAAAAAGCCTGCTTCAGTCATATCCTCTTACGACTATATCCTGTTAAAACTGAGCAGGTTGGAACAAGAAATGACAGGATGATTTGAAAGGGGGAGAAAGCAGCAGACACATTCCAGGAACAACGGGACGGCAAGTGGAAGCAACTGAAAGAAGAGACAAAGTAGTGTCATCAAAGGTGTTCTGGGATGCCCTCTTGGGCATTTCCATGTGGAACAGGAAACAGGGGATATTATATAATTAATTAATTTGGGACCTAACGGAGCTCTCTCTCAGGTGCTTATGTACGTGTGTGTTTTATTTTAAAACCTTGCTTACTTTGCAGGAAACTCATGATGGCTCAAAAGTCCCGATACAAAACCAGTGTGGTGTTAGTGGATAGAGTGTTGGACTAGGACAGGCATCCCCAAACTTAGGCCCTCCAGATGTTTTGGACTACAATCCCCATCATCCCTGACCACTGGCCCTGTTAGCTAGGAATCATGGGAGTTGTAGGCTAAAACATCTGGAGGGCCGCAGTTTGGGGATGCCTGGACTAGGATGTGGGAGGCCAGAGTTCAAAGCCCTGCTCAGTCATGACCTACCTCACAGGGTTGATGTGAGAATATTCATATGAGGAGAAACATGTACTTTACCATGAGCTCCTTCGAGGAAAGGTGGGATATTAATAGGGTTGCCAGACTCAATAGAGGACAGGACTTCTGTGCCTTTAATTGCCCTGCTCTCTTTTGAGTCTGGAAACCTTAAAGAGAAACCAGCAGACCCTTTGTTTAATTTCCAAGCAAAGGGTCTGCTGGTTTCTCTTTTAAGGTTTCCAGACTCAAAAGAGAGCAGGGCAATTAAAGGCACAGAAGTCCTGTCCTCTATCGAGTCTGGCAACCCTAGATATTAAGGTAAGGTAAAGTTAAAATTTTGGAAAGTGGTTTGTCTGTTCTCCATGGGTTCGGCCACCTCCCAAAATATAAGTTACAAACTTGGCACAAGAGTTTCCGAGCTGAGGGCAGCATTTGTCACTGACATCCGGATGCCAGGTGCCATTTTGAATCAAGATGGCAGACGAAAATGTCACTTTGATGTGACTTTCACCCATTTTTTGGCATAGGTTTGGCCACCTCTCAAGATAACTTGGCACAAGTATTCCTAAGCAGTAGGGGTAGCTGTCGTTGTTTGCTATTTTGAATCAAGACGGCAGACCAAAACATGACTTTGGCTTAGATTGATATTTGATCCAGACTCACAAACTGCACTATCCATTTAAAAACCACTTTTTTATCATAAAAAATTATACAAATCCCCAGGCACTTCCCACTAGGAAATAAGTAAGTCTTTTTCGAACAGCCACATCCATAGGAACCAACTCCTTGGGGATGAGGGGTCTTCGGCCCCCTCAATAAAATATTTGAGGGAGCTGCCCACCCCACAATATTTTGTTCAAGTTGGCTCCCCTGGCCACATCTTTACCAGCTGTCTGAAGGGGCTTGGTGTGCCTTACTTGGCAAGGCATTCCAGAGAGTAGTTGGCTTAATGGAAAATATCCCAGCCCAGACAGAAGGAAGTATTTCTCTACATAGTACATAGTTAAACGGAAGAATTTGCTACCACAAGCTGCAGCAATGGCCACCAACGTGGCCAGCTTTGAAAGGTCTTTTAAAAATTCACAGGAGATAAGGCTATAAATGGTTATGAAGTATTACTGATTGATTGATTGATTCAATTTAGATTCCACCCTCCCTCCCAAGAGGGACCCAGGTGCATAGCTGCCAAGTTTTCCCTTTTCTCACGAGGAAGCCTATTCAGCATAAGGGAAAATCCCTTAAAAAAAGGGATAACTTGGCAGCTATGCCCAGGTGGCGCTGTGGTTAAACCACTGAGCCTAGAGCTTGCTGATCAGAAGGTCGGCGGTTCGAATCCCTGTGACGGGGTGAGCTCCCGTTGCTCGGTCCCAGCTCCTGCCAACCTAGCAGTTCGAAAGCATGTCAAAATGCAAGTAGATAAATAGGAACCGCTACAGCGGGAAGGTAAATGGCATTTCCATGTGCTGCTCTGGTTTGCCAGAAGCGGCTTTGTCATGCTGGCCACATGCGAGATGAGCGCGCAACCCCAGAGTCGGTCACGACTGGACCTAATGGTCAGGGGTACCTTTACCTTTACCTCCCTCCCAAAGCAGTCCAGGGCAGCAAACACACCAATACCGTTAGAAATATTCTATAATCACATTCTCCCAGCCCAAAAATGTTCAGGGTTGCCAGGATCAGGATCTTTCAGCCGTCAAATGCCTGTGTGAACAGGGATGTTTTTAAATTCTTCCTGAAAGTCCGAAATGAGGGAGACAGACACACCTCACTAGGGAGGACATTCCAAAAATAGGGGCCTGAGGAGGTTGAGCTTGATACTACCTCCAGTGTCAAAGGCAGTAGGCCTCTGAATACCAGTTGCTAGAAATCCAAATTGGGAAGAGGGCCATTGCGCTCATATCCTTCTTGTGGACTTTCCTGAGGTGTGTGGTTTGCCACTGTGAGAACAGGATCCAGGACAAGGTGTGCCTTTGGTTTGACAAAGTAGGGCACTTCTTATGCCCCCCTACCATTCCCTTCCAATGTTTCAGGAGACCCAGGGGGGCCTGTACCCAAGGAAGAAGAAGAAGAATAGTTTGGATTTGATATCTCGCTTTATCACTACCCGAAGGAGTCTCAAAGCAGCTAACATTCTCCTTTCCCTTCCTCCCCCACAACAAACACTCTGTGAGGTGAGTGAGGCTGAGAGACTTCAGAGAAGTGTGACTAGCCCAAGGTCACCCAGCAGCTGCATGTGGAGGAGCGGAGACACAAACCCGGTTCCCCAGATTAGGAGTCTACCGCTCTTAACCACTACACCGCACTGGATCAAAATCCTTTTCCCACATGCCAGGCTTCCTATTTTCTCAGGTGATGCAGAAAACGTTCCCTCAAGAGCTGGTTCAAGACATTTTGCCGCCCAAGGTGAAGCAGGAATTGCTCCCCAAGTCAGGCTGTGTCGCATCCAAGACCAGGCAATATAGTTCAGCACCTGAGGCAAAAAAAGCAAAACCCACCTCTCCCATCCTCTGAGAGTAAAATATAATAATAATAATAATAATAATAATAATAATAATAATAATAATAATAATAGAAGAAGAAGAAGAAACAACTAACCATTCGCTGCTCTTTCACGACACCTAAAATTGGTCATCTCACTGTGTTTTATTCCTGAAAGTAGACAATTTAAAACCACTGTCTAACGGTGCAAGGTTCTAGGGGAAGACTTTTACAGGATCAGCACCCACTGAAAATAAGTTACTGCAATTTCTGGTGCTTTGTGGGGTAGAGGGTGAGATTGTTTAGCTACAAATAAGTAAGTTGAGCAGGGAGGAGACAGCAGACGCTCAGTCAGTCTAAAGAGCCAGTCCTAAAGCAGTATTAATTCCCAAAACAATCATTTTTCCATTTGCTTCCCTTTCCCACGGCTGCTTCCAGCCAGCCAGCTACGGACCTTGGGTTCATGTGTTTACCCAGCCCTGCATAAGTGGATGATGCAGTGTCCGTTGCAAATCCCAGCGCAGTAGCCACCAGCTATCAATGGCCATTAAGCCAGGACCTCTTGCCATCCATCTGCACAAAAGCACCAAGAGAAGGTGAACTCTGCAAGACAGAATAGTATGCCCTATAAGCAGGGCTGGCTTTGAGACATTTTGGCCATTTTGGCCTGGCACTCACTTATATCAAGGTAAGAGTAATATTTGAAAACACCCCCCCCCCAAACTGCAGCCTACAGCAATGTGTCATGAAAGACCTACATCCCTGATTCCCCCACTTCTGTGGTTAACGTGCAAAGTGGGGTGCAAAAATCTTCCCTACAGCGAGGCCCCTGAATCCCATGTCTGTTCTTGCTTAAATAGCAGTTTATGGCTCCCCCCCCCCCCCCCGCTTTCCTCTTGCTTCTGGGGCAGTTCAAGGGAACTGGCAGCTAGCACCAAATGTTCTTCCTTTTTAAAAAGATTTTTTATGAAGAATTTCCCATAATGCAGTACAATTACGACTGCTCCAAGTGTTCTTTCTGACAGGGACAGGAGACCAAGCTCCCATCAGCTGCTCCTTTTCTGGGTCACGGATGGGGTCCTTTTGGTCTTCCCCAGGCAGCAATGCTCCTCCTGGGAATTTGGGGATCCAGCCTCACAGTGGTCTTTGATCCTGAGGCCAGTGGCAGAGACTGGAGTGTGCTTTTACTCTAGCTTGAAAGACCAAGGTCGTGCTCTCGATGAATGGATTCTCTCTGCATCGCTTGTAACATAGCTGAAGAGCACTCCAGTGGACTGGAATGATGAGGGTGTTTAAAAAAAGAAATCCAGCAAATAAAAATAATAATTCATAATGTATTTTTTACTAGGTTTAAAAAACACACAACCAGCTTCCTAAAAGCAGTTCCCCACATACAAAAGCTAGCATATCAGGGAGAAAGATTCCAGCCCAGTCCATTTGCTGCTGGGCTAGTTTTCTACTTGCAATTATTATTATTATTAGTAGTAGTAGTAGTACTAGTAGTAGTGTTTCTCTTTATGAAGAAGGTGAATTTACATAGAGAACTGTTAAAACAAAGAAGAAGAAGAAGAAGAAGAAGAAGAAGAAGAAGAAGAAGAAGAAGAAGAAGAAGAAGAAGAAGAGGAGGAGGAGGAGGAGGAGGAGGAGGAGGAGGAGGAGGAGGAGGAGGAGGAGGAGGAAGGATTCAGTTGTCAGTCTGAAGTGGACACTGAGAGCCAGTGTGGTGTAGTGGTTAAGAGCGGTAGACTCGTAATCTGGGGAACCGAGTTCGTGTCTCCGCTCCTCCACATGCAGCTGCTGGGTGACCTTGGGCTAGTCACACTTCTCTGAAGTCTCTCAGCCCCACTCACCTCACAGAGTGTTTGTTGTGGGGGAGGAAGGGAAAGGAGATTGTTAGCCGCTTTGAGACTCCTTCGGGTAGTGATAAAGTGGGATATCAAATCCAAACTACTACTACTACTCCTCTTCTTCTTCTTCTTCTTCTTCTTCTTCTTCTTCTTCTTCTTCTTCTTCTTCTTCTTCTTCTTCTTCTTGGGTAGACCTGGCCACTTCTTTAGGTAGGAGGGTGAGATTTGGGAGGTAATGTGATCCTATCCTTATGTTCACACAAGTTCTTTGATAACACCTGCCCCCCCGAAAAGCCCAACCTAGGTATAGAACAGGAGAACATCAAAGCTAAACTCCTCCTCTTCATTCTGTAAGCTAGCTGTTAATATATGGAAGAGAGAGAGAGAGTGAGTGAGTCTGGTTAGATATCTGGTTTATTTATTTATTTAATACAAAACAATTTTTATACTGTTCTTGAAAACAACAGAGACCACAAAAATGTATTACCACCCCACCTCACCCCAGAAACCAACAAATAAAACCAAAGGCAGACTAATGTTTAGTTGTCCAATGGTGCCCATGCCATGAATGAGAAAATTTGAAGGTTCCTAGAGAGAAAATCACAGCCACATTGCCCCGTACTCCTATCCTGCTGCTGTCACATTGCTGTGAGCTAAGCCATGGTTTGGCTCAGCATTCCATCCAAACGTGGGCTTATAGTATATCTCACTCCGGAGAAACCACAAGCCAAATCTTGTTCTATGGATAAGCTGTAGCTAAGGTTTATTCTATGGCTTACTGCTCATAGGTTGTCTGGGAGAGATAAACCATGAGCTTGGGTTCGAAAGTAACAGGAAAGCAAACCACAGCACCATGATCGATGGCGGCAGCAGTACTGGGAGAGTGAAGTGGCTTTCTAGGAACCCACATCCTTACTCACTCATGCGAAGCCACAGTTTGGCTGAGCATTATGTACAAACTGGACCGGTGAGCATCATGGCTCAGTGGGGGGATTCGAACCCTGGTCTCTGACACTCTGATCATGATATGGCATTGGCTTTCCATGCACTTAGCTACAAATCAACCATCATATCAGGGAGGGAACTAATTAAGACAAACTCTGGACAACGATTATAAACATGGTTTGTCTAATTTATAAAGACTGGGAAGTAGTAGGGTAAATTTTGTAAACTTGATTTTAAAAAAGCAGCTCTCCAAGTGAAATTATAGATAAAAACACAGCTGAAATCCATAAACCAGGTAAAAGCAAATACACATAAAGCCATCATAGTGCAAAACAAAGATAAGACCAATAACCAACAAATCTGGGAACTAAATCATGTGTCTTGCTGATAGGTTTCCTGAAATAGAAAAAGTTTTCAGTAGGCATCTAAAACAACATAGTGAGGGGGCCTGTCTGGTTTCAATGGGTAGCATTTTCCAAAGTACCAGTGCCGTCGCACTAAAAGATTGACTGCTCATAAATGCGGCGTGGACAGTATATGGCACTTTAAAAGTGCAAGTTCCACAAGCCAAAGCAAGACAACCGCTTAAGTAAACTGGTCCTACGTCATTAAATACCAAAGAGGAAAAAAATTGAGAACAGTCCAGTAATGAAACAGTAGCCAATGCAGATCGTTGCAAGGAAGTAAAAAATGCTGGTAGGATCTTACTTCCTGATCAACTTCAAAGGAAGCCCCACATAGAGTGCATTGCAATAATTCGGTGGTCTTGCGAGTTCCCAGTGCCTCCCGTGATCAAGTTATCCTGATCCAGGAATAGTTGGACCAGCTGAAGATGGTGAAAGACACTCCTAGTTGCTGAGGCCACTTGAGCCTCAAATGACAAAGCGGTACCCAGGAGCTAGGCCACTTGAGCCTCAAATGACAAAGCGGTACCCAGGAGCACCCCTAGGGGCTACCTGATGCCCTCAGGAGTAGAAATCACCCAGGCAACAGACCAGTTTATCCAACACAAAATGTAAAGCAGTTTTAAACTGCTGATTGGTGGCAACCTTGTGGCCAGTCAAAAGCTTCCCGTTTGTTTAACTGATGAATCTGTAACCTCTTGTAATAAGTCAAGTGTTGGAAGTGCCTTAAAAATGTGGAGACAACCGTACAGCGGATTTTCGCTTCAGCGAACGTGTTTTGGAGTTAAACCAATACCCAGATAGAAAGTTGTTTGGCATATTCTCTTTACCTAGAGGCATTACTAGGTTTTAAAACCATGTATGTAAATGAGCTAATTCAACTAAAGACACAGGGGTTTTATTATACACCAGCCTCTGCTTTATTATATATCAGATGTTTTGTACTACAGTTCCCATCGGCCCCAAGGCAACACAGCAGCCTATATAACTGTGACTGTGACGATACTGTATGCAAGATAATGGATGCAATCTGTTGTATCTTCTTAAAGAGAGCTAGCTGCTTGAGGGGATGTGAAGTATGAACTGGCACTAATGTCAAATCTGGTCAGCTATGTGAAAGTAAGGAGGGATCTTAAATAGTTGAGAAATGGTCTTTTGTTGAGAGACCACTACCATTGATTAATTTCTACTATTGCAAGGTTTTAAACACATGTGGGTGTTTCCTTAACTTGGTTACTATTTGTGGTGTGTTTTCTGCATTATTGTTCTAACAATTCTTTTTTCAAAACAGAAGGGCAACAGTTTTTAAATCTAACATACATTTTAACCAACACAGGTGTTACATTTCAACCACAGAACCAGGAAATGCAATCAATTTAAATCAAATTAGCAAAACACCTGAAAACAGCCCAGGTCACTGAAACTCCCATTCCGCAGGAGGGGGGATGAAAGGAAGTTCCCATTGCACAAATAAGGTTAACTGTGAAAAGGTAATTGGAGCCCTGATAACTAAAAACTTGGATTTTTTTTTTCTTTCCCCAAGCACATTATGAAGATCAGAGCCCATTACTCTATTTATTCATTGACCCACAGGAAATATATTTTTTTTTAAAAAAAAAATTACTCCCCTTTCTCAATTTGCGTTAATGGCCACACCTTTAATTCCATCGGAGGAATTTCCCCAAACTTCCTATAAATACCCCTAATGGCTGGAGGATCTTTTCACACTCCCCTTTGGACACAGCAGCAGCCAAGCCTCTCCTGCTCCTGGTGTGTTCCTTCCCGGCAGAAGCGCAGGCAAGCCAGCATCCGGCATCTCGAGAGGAGGAGAGAGGGGGGAAAAGTGGGAGGAGGTCCAGCGCAAAGAGATTCAAAGGTCTTTGAAGGATGAGCTCAGAACGAAGTAAGTAGAACTTTGGTCAGCCCGTTCTAGGCACCTGGCGCAGAGGTCGACCGAGCTGGTAAGTTGCATGCTTTGGGGCAAGCGCGGCTGGATTTTGTTATTTATAAGGAGGGTAAATCTAGTTACCTATTCCCTGCTGAAAGCCTGTTTCATACATTTGTGGGGCGGCAGATGGGAAAGGAGGAAGAGTCCCAGGTTTAGAAGAGGAGTTCTCTCCCGACCCCGAAACTCGGCATTCCGCCTAAAATAGCAGGTTTTCTTATGCAAAGGATGGTGGGCTCTTCGGTTGAAAGTAGTTAAGCTAAAACCAGCTTGGAGAGATTTTTAAGGCTAATAAACCTTGGGCTTGTTCGTTTGTTTAGGTCTTCCTTTCTGAGTAAGGGGCCGATTCCTGTTTTTGGTCTTAAAGGGGCAGGGGGACTACTCTTCGCTCAGATTTCCTAGCCTCCCTATTTATTCCACGGGCTCAAGAAGAAAATCCAATTTCTATTAAAAGTTATTTTCGGTTACATTTCGTATCGTTCCTCAAACGAGCTCGAAGGAGACACTTTTTAAGTTTCACAAGAGGGCACTGGCCCTGTGACTTTTAGGAAAGGCGGAACAGCGTTAACCTCTGGAACTGCCTGCCGCATGATTCCCTGATCTCCACACTACTTTAGCAGTCCTTTCCGGGGTCTTGGAGTTGCTTTCTAATTTACTCTCAAATCTGCGGGTGGAGATCTTGGATCTCCCGGCAGGTTGCAAAAAAAACACAAAAAACCGGCCAGGACTCACTCCGGGTTGCTTTAGTAAACAAACAACGGCAGCTAAACTCCACCCTCAGTTGCACTACAGAGGTGGGTCTTTGCGCGGAGGACTGCGAGCGCGGTTTAGTTTTCGTCCTCGAAACAACTTCCTGGGGTAATACGGTAGCTAAATTCTCAAGGGGCTTTCTTTTCCACCCGGCTCAGATTATGAAGTCTGCCGCCTCTAGTAGCTAAAAAGTGATTTGCCACGGGCCACCCAATCGAGCCGAAACCACGCCCCGCGCCCAGGCGCGTCTCGGCGGCTGCCGCTCCCTCGCCGCTTTTTAAACCAAAGGGCGGCGGGGCAGAAATTTCGGGATGTTAAAGAGATAAGAGAGAGATTGATCCTCGGGGTGGGGTGGATGTTCCACCGTGTGTCCCCCCCCCGACTTTCCCCATCTCCAACCCTTAACAGGAGCATAAACTAACGCGCGCCAGTTCTGTTTTACGCTCGAGTAGGGACTTCTGGATTTTTTCCCACGCATCCTAAATGTGTGGCGAGGGGGCTTTAAGACTCCACGGGGCGGCGGCTTCTTATTTGAGAAAATAAATAGTGTATGCGCGAGTTGCCAGCCCCGCCTCCCCCTCTCCAACTAATGAATTTCTTTGCAAAAACTAAAAAACCGCAAAAATGGGTTGAGCAAGGAGATGACTTACTGCGAGGAGAAGGGAGAACAAAAAAAATAGGCAAAAGTAGCCTACCCGCTGCGGCCCGGCAGCAACACGTGGAAACGGGAGTGCTCTAGCTACGGTACTTCCTCCGCCTGCCTGAAGATAAACGTGACCAAGGGGAGATTCCTCCAAAGGAATAAGATCCTTTCATTTACACCCCTCTCCCATTTGTGTGTAATCAGCCGGTAGAGCATGAGACTTTTAATCTCAGGGTTGTGGGTGCGAGCCCCACGTTGGTCCCTGCGTTGCAAGGGGTTGGACTAGATGACCCTGGTGGTGCCCTCCAGCTCTACAATTCTATGATCTAAATACAGGACTTCTCCATCTCCTCCTTGCCTAGTGTGGGCCAGGCCTTTGTGGACCGAACTCCAGTTAAAATAGAATGCACTGTTTGGGCTGAGTTGCTAGTAAGGGCAGCTGTGTGGTTTTTAAAAACCAGGTTTGCATTTTAATAATCTTTGAAGTATCAACCCATATTGGGCAGGATACTTGCTGTATCACACTAGGTCGGCCAGCAAAAGCCTTTCCTTTTGTGTCTCTTATTATGGATTAAATTGAAATCTTAAAATTCAGGCCAGGCTCAGCCTCCCATCCTCCCTGTAGCCATGGCTCTGAGATCAGTAGCACATCCAGTTCCCCAGTTTTGCATGTGTTTCTCATGCTTTTTCTGAGCTTGTTTGAAAGGTATTCCTTCCCATCATATAGGAGGGTGAAATGACAAGTGGGGAAGACGAGCTGCCCTTAAAGGTGGGAGTGGGAGCCTGGGAGATCTGACCTGCAGGATGCAGCTCACTGGGAAGTTCTCTCGTACAACCTCATGGAACCAGTGATACTAGTGCTGGTTTAATTTATATCAATGAAACTATTCTTTCATTTTTCCATTGACTATCTTTATGACCTCATTCATTCATTCTCTCTCTCTCCCTCCCTCCTCCAGGTGTTATTTTCCCCCTGATCAGCATTGCACTGTGGTGGTGGATGTGCTCAGCTACACCCCTGCCAGAGACTTCCGGGTACCCAGACTCCGTCCTCGGCAATTTGGAATTTGTGCTTAGGATTAGGAAGGATGTTGCTAAAACGAAGAATGATCTGGTGAGTTGTTGCGAGCAAAAGAGGAAAATGCTGGGCAAGGAATAGTGCAGAGATGAAGTTTGTCTAGAGCAGCCTTTTTCAACTTGGTGCTCTCCGGGTGTTTTGGAACTACAACTCCCATCAGCCCCATCAGGGGTGATGGGTGCTGTAGCCGAACAACACTCGGAAGCCAACAGGTTGGATAATGTTGCTTACGATCAAAGCCTAAATCCACAGCTTATGCACACTGGCAGAAGCTGTGGATTTAGGCAGTTATCTAAAAGGGATGCCTTCGTCAATGATATAAAATACTTCCTGAGAAATCCTGAAGGACCAATTCCAGTTCTCCATATTATAGCCCTTTCCCCTCACCTTTTAAAAATGTGTCAACTCTTTGAAACTGCCACTGTGAATCTCAAAGTACAAGTATGGACCATAGCTGCCAAGTCTCCCGTTTTCCCCGGGAAACCTCCGTTTTTAAAGCCGTTTCCCACTGTCATCCTGAATGGCGAAATATCCCGTAATTCCCCCGGATTTCTTCTGGTGCCGCTCTGCCCATGTCTGGGCACCGGAAATCGGGCAGCGCCAGCACCGGAAGTCGCTTCTACGCATGTCCATGCGCCGCTGCTGATCCCGGATTTTTCTAACCAGGACTTGGCAGCTATGGTATGGACTGATGATCCTCCCAAATATTGTGCCAGGGTGGGTTTGAGCAAAAGGTGGAGCCCGCTCCTGAAAAACTGCCTACTTTATCCTGTATATAACACACCTCCCCAGTAGCACAACAACTTTGAAAGTGATTATGCCCTGACAGTGTGCAGCTCCTGACTTTGAACCACTGTAAACTCCAGTACAAATAACTCGTTCCCATCGGGCTGAGTTCTTGGATAAACAAAATAGTTGGCAAGTTGTTCTGGTATGGGACTCCTTTCCAGGCATTTCCTTGAAATTGCAGCTTGTCCCGGAGAATTAACCTCATAGAGAGCGTAGCTTTCTCCCTTCTAGCATTGTGGAAGTCTCTCCCAGCCCTGGCCCCATTTAACCTGAACAAATGCATTGAACTTACCTTTCCCAGCATTTGTGAGGTTGTGCCAACCTGGAAAGGTCACCTCCCTCAGTGACAAAAGGAGAAAAATGGTTTGCAGACAACAAATAAAGCTTTGGCATTCTCATTGGCTTCCCCTCAGAGTGCAGAGGGCCTAGTTTGACTAGATCTGTCAAATTAACGTAAAAATGCATTTAATCCTCCTCTTATCCAAGCCTAACTTAAAGCAGAAGAAAAATCACGTTGTGATGAATTCCAGTATTTGCTGCTCAGTCTGCCACCCTTTAGCTAGAATCAGATTCTTTGGTTTGGGTTTTGGGTGTATGCTATTTGTGTGCTGGTGCTTTCAGTAGTTTCAGTGTGGCATAATTTACTCCAATTTTGTTATGAAATAAGGCAGAGGTTTCTGCAGGTCTCTTTCCAAACACTAGAAGTAGTATTCATCAGTCTCTTCCTCTGACTTCTGAGAGTTCATGCACTTGAGAGCATAACTTGGCTTCCTGTCATAAGGACTGGAAACTTGGTGGTTTGCAAACACTGCACTCATAAGTTATAACCATTCTGTACTATTGTAGTGTTCCTATAGAATTCACACCTCCCTTTATTCTATGAAATAATTTACTGCTGCATTCCAAGTGACCCCATAAATGTTGATCTGTCTATTGACGTGTAGTCCTTTAATATGGACTCCTTATTCAAGTGAAGGCACTAAATAACAGGGCAGATTAGGTTCTTGTGAGGGCAGGGCAGAGACAAGGTCTTGCATTAACAGAATGAGTAGATAAGGTTTCTGTACTCTTATGAACTGCAAGGCTGCGTGGTGGGCAGCAAGTATTGGGGAGCCCTTGCCTTCCTGGTAGTATAACCAATGCCTTTTTATAGTATTGTAAAATATACAAGGGGTGGGAGCTCATGGCATTGCCAGTAAGGAGCAAGCATGCTATATGTCTGTATTGGCTACTGGGGCCTTTGTCTCTTCTGACCTTAATTCCTTGTTTCTCCCTCCACCTGCTGCCCACAGCGTAAAGAATTCAGGATTGGCAGTGACAATGAACTGCAACTGGTGCAGGAAATCCTGCGCATCGAGCAAGTTGATTATTCCCATTGTCGGAAAGAGCTCTGTAACAAAGTGAGTAGAAGGCACCATCCGGTAACAAGCCCTAAAGTTATATTTCCCGTTCCTGTTAACATGCAATTATATTTCCCGCCCACTCCCACTGCCCCAGAAAGTTCCAGGAAAAACCCAACAACAATTCAATAAGGTGGGAGCTTTGCAAAAACCTGATTACAAATAATGCAGGTAGCAACAGGTGGAAGGAAGCCAGAACCAAAAGGAGTGTTGGGTCCTCAAAGAAGTGAGCAAGCGGCTTCCTGCTTGCCTACCAGCTATGGAAACTTCTTGCCAGGTTCCACACCTCCAGCTTCTTCCCACATTTATTTCTCATGCCTGCTATAAGAAACAGCAAGTATCTGTCATTTCTCCATTTTTCGTTTAGCTATAAAGCTGTAGGGAAATTCTTAGATAACCGAGGCCATTTCATTTGGGGGACAAAACGATAGCACAGCTATAACATGGACAATGGCCAGTTTGTGATACCCTTTGTGAGCTCCATCCTTGAATGAGCTTGGTCTAGGGGGCTCTTGCTAATGCCCCCCACCTTGCTTGGGTGTGGTCCTTCAGCAAATGCCTGACTCTGCCTCCAATGCAAGGAGACGTGTGTGTGGACGAGCAGGGTCTATGACAATAATTCTATGTGTTTTGAATGCCTTATCATTCATTCATGTCAAAATCTTGGTTAGGATTGGCAGTCCACGCCTGACGTAGTAGTTGGCCGACTGCCAAAAAAATACTTTTGAGGGTTAAGGGGGAATTCCTGTCGGTAACCAAACCAGATGTCGTCCATTTCCCCTGGTGCTGCAATCCTGACTCGACGCATTTGCAGGTTAAGCAATGAGCTAGCAAAGTAAAGGATTCTGAGTGGATAAGATTAGCTATGTACTTAACAGAAGGGCTTGCTCATGAGAAACAGAAGGATCTGCCTTTTCTGATTGCAAAAGGCTGGGGTTGGTGGGAACATAACTTTAGAAGAGGAAAGAATCTCAGGGGCATCTAGACAGCCATCTAAAAATATGTAGCAATACAATTTCCAGGGGGTAGCTCCATTTATTGGAAGCAGTAAAAGGAGTTTTATGGCACACTTAAAATATGCTGTACTTGACTAATTTTGGACAAAATGGTTGCTATGTGGAGGGGAAGCTTTTTAGGGGGCAATGTGTATTAACACGGCAAGCTAGCCACGATGCTTTGCCCAGGTGGGGGCTCCTTCTCATTCTGCTGAGCATAGCACTGGACCTCTGCCCCCAAAGTCCAGCCCTGATGGCTTCACTGCATTTATAATGGATTAGAGCCCACTGCACCAGAATATCTAGCATTACTGTAGTATGTTCACTGATATATTGGACAACTTTATTACAAATCAACCAGGAGCATTTTTTTTCTCTACTGGGCTACTGACTTATAGTAATGACTGCCCTCCCCACCCACACAATAAAATTGCTGGTTATAGGTGCAGTCTTAGTTGTGCACGCACACACAGACAACCCTCTTCCAAAATGAATGCCTAGGTGCCACATGGATTCTCTGTTTATATTCAATACATGCTTTCTCTTTAGAACTACATATGCACATTCAGTTGAGCGTGGGCTATGAAATTGGTAGCCATCAGCAAATTAAAACAAATTGCACTTTAAGGCTAGCTGTTTAGATACATATTAGCCTCAGTGATTCTTATCTAGAAGCCCTGCCCATTCATTACAAAGTTTGGTTATAGTTAACCAGTGACGAAGGAAGAAGACTCCATACATGCTCAAATACCCAAATACTCTTCCCTAGGTCCCCTCCTAGCACTCAAAATGAGTTGAGGCTGATAATGGGCTCAAATGAGGTTTGGTGAGGGGTACCCTTATTTCCAGGGGATGTTCAGGGCATACGTCTGTAACATGTGTATTCAACTTCTCAAGAAGAGAGGACTATTACCAAATAGTTAAGTATCCCTGATAAGAACATGCAGAGAAAAAATCCCCTTCATGTTTTCTTAGCACATAGCAAATATTTCTTAACAATCTTATTGCTGCCGGCCTGCTCGGCGAAAGCTTGAGCAATAACATAGATGTTGGACTGCTATGCCTTTGTACGTAAGGAATGTCAATGTCTTGGCTTGCCTACTATGGGAAAACTTTTTATCCTCTTGCCACTTCTTCTGAGTGACCCTCTTAATTTTCCCACCTTAAGTTAATATTTAAACCTGTAGCCTCTTTCTGCTTTGTTCTTTGGCAGGGGAAACTGAGCATTCTCCTTTATACCAACTTGAACTTGTTCATTTGTTCTTCTGCTCTCTCCCACCACCACATATGATCAAACTGAGCCACTTCTAATATCTCACCTCACATGGTTTTACTTGCACTCACAACACACCCTAAATTGGGTTGTTGTGTATAGTGTTTAAGAGTTTAAACTGGTTTGAGAGGCATTGCTTTCATTGATCCACATTAGGTGTGAAGAAATTTGTGTCCCTACTGAAATGGCTGAACTACAGCTCCCATAATCTCTGGCCATTGGCTGTGTTTGCTCAGGTTCATGGGAATTGTAGTTCTATAAAAGATCCTCATCAGCCTACCTGGAAACACATTTCTGCCTCACTGTAATGATCTTGCTCTGTAGACACAAAAATGGATTGACTGTATCTTAACTGCCCTGAGAATGAATGTCCTAAATAATTTAAACAAGTCCCCTTTTTAAAATACTGTCAACACTCTGGATATGAAAAATTGTGGTCTCCAGCCTAAATGGGAACCAGGGAAAGTTTTGTGTGTGAGCGAGAGAGATCAATCCAGACAAAAGCTGTAACCCTTCTTCCCCACCCTTAAATCTTGTTCTTGCAGGAAGATTGCTTCAACCAGATACAGGCAGGCCTCAGCACCTACCTGCACAGCCTCTCGCACGTTGCCCAGATGCTGCCAAGTTTCTCTAAGAGAGTGACTGACCTCCAGCTGGACCTCTCAAACCTCTCCACCAACATCCAGTGGCAGGTGAGAAGCTGGCTTACTACTTGCTCAGCTTGGGCTGAGGGAGGGGGCAGAACAGGTGGGAAGGAGATGGGAAGAAGCCCTTGCATGCTTGCACCAAGTTCTGTGGGAGCAGGAATATCTGTAGCCATTTTAGCAGGGTCTGTTGTCTGCACTTCATAGTTGCTTCCCCTCCTGGAAGAGTGGTGATGCCCCTAGCGCAGTTGCACCAACCCAGATGCCTATTCTGGCATGGCTTGTCTTGGCTGCAATTGTATCAGTGTCTGTTCCACCAAATTCCATGGGCAACGCAGAGACAGAATATGGAAGACTAACTGCAGATGAAGACTGTTTCTGAGACAGGTGGCTCATCCCTTCTGCTTCCCTTGGCCTCATTCTTTCTTGATTTCTTTTGGAACATATTGATTAGCATGTCAGGGTATTAACCTTAGATACCTCTAGCTGTCATTGTGTCCTTTCTTCAAGGATTGTTAAAGGGTGTACTGTAATTGTTTAGGATAATTCCTGCTCATGGAAATAGATGATCCACAATCCCCTCCTCCTTAAGACACAGGCCCCGGAACTTCAGTTCTTCTCCCCTTCAGTGTTCCCAACTTGCAGGCATGGGGAGCTTATAGCCCCATAGATGCAAATCCCATTATCCTGAACTACTTGCCATGCTAGCTGAGGCTAATGGGAGTCCCACCCTAATCTAGAGTTCTCTATATTTAATGTTGTGAAGACTGGTACTCTGTATTTCAAGGAATGTTTGATCTCTCTTTAGAAAGCTTCTTAGCTTCTCTAAGCTCTGGGGGAAGGTGCAAAAGGGTACCAAGTTAGGCCATCCAACTGTAAAGAAAAAATGATCCTCTAAGCACTTGGCCAACAGCCGCATTTCAATAACAGATGTGATTTCTCTTCTCCCCACCCCACTTTCTATCTCCCTGCTTCAGATACTTGAGAGTGTGGCGACCACTGTCACCTACCCCCAGGGAGAAACCCTGGACCTGCAAAATCAGAGAGCTATCGGAAGCTATCTTGTCATCCGCAACCTTGAGAAATTCACGGAAGCGATTGCCCGGGCATTGAGGCATTGTTATTCATAATGTGAAGGGATTCTCCCGTAAGACCCTGGAGTAGAAGGGTCCTGTGCATCCTTTTTCTGCCTGGACTCCTTCCCAACCTACAGAATTCCAGCCTCCTAACTTTTTATTATTTATTTATTGTATTTATTGTAAAAATTTAAAAGCCGCTTGTTATCGTGCAAAAGCAAGAAAAACAAAAGGCACAAGAATATTTAGAGAAAGAAGCAGCAGGACACCATACGCATCATTTTTAAGAAGTCACTTTGTGCTCAGTTTGATGTTCTGCTGCTACCAGCAGGAAGTAACTCTTGTTAACTGAACTAATCTTTCTTTTTTATAATCAAAAGTCAAGTACAGCACCATATTCTGATGTCCCTCCAAATTTATTGGACAGCCTTCTCCATGTTTGGGCATTCAGCATTTCTGTTTGTGCCAAACTAAATTCGTTGGTTTTTTTTAAAAAAAACCTAGCCTTTTTAAGATACTGATGTAGGGCATCTTTAGCAATCGGGTGTTGTTGTTTTTATCAATGTTGACTTGAGACTCCTGCAGCAACTCCATGGCTGAACTTTTGCTATCCTCCAGATGTTGGACTCCAGTTCCCATCAGCCCCAGCTAGCATGACCAATGCTCAGGGATGATGGGAACTGGAGTCAACCCAAGACACTGGCTACTTCTGGAATTGGCTCATCTCAAGCATTTTGTAGAATTGCAATTTTGGATTCGACTTTTAATAAAATGTACTCTTCCTGCAATGCCAACTTGACATTTGTATGGAAAGATCTTGTTTGCTTTGCTGGATTTCTAGTGAAATATCCTTAAGAGTCAATTCCTACAACTGCGTGTTTTTAATTTATTGTGCTTATTTATTTTAATTTTAATTTATTGTATCTTAAAAACAAATAATGTTCTGCATCTTAAATTTTGCCCTCAGACCTTTAGTCATTTCTCTGGTATTAAGAGTATTTATTACTTATTTAATATTTATACCTGTCAGATTAACTGTTTGATAAGAACCTTTGTTTATCAAAGGCAAGGGAGTTTCAGCAAGTTTTACGTGTGCATCTTGCAACACTTACAACCTTGCTGTGGCACACATGCCAAGATGTATGCAATGTTAAATCACTGTTTAATATTTAAACATTAAGAGTACTGGCTGTTGGTAGTCGGACCAAACTGCAGGAGGGCGGGGGAACAACAGGAGTATCTAGTTCCCACCTCTGGCAGTCTCCTGGGTACATGCTGGGCTGTGCATCTTCTTGTACTTGTTATAGATAAGTACCACTGAATATGAACCATAAGCACACATACCTATTGTTGGAACAGCACCAGTAGATAATTCTGAAACTGCTACGAACAGTTGCTGTATAATCAGTGGATCCCTGATTTGACCAGAGGCTGCCATCTAAATTTCCCACAATCCTCTTGTTGAGGGGAATTGTGAGAAACTAAAATGGCAGCTAGACTCGGCTGCCTGGTGAATTGTGTAGTACTGGGCCGTAAAATAAAGTTAACACAAACATATGTATCAGCCCTGGCAGTTGCATGAAGCAACCCGCTTCACCCTGTTGAATGGTAGGGCTGGTCCTGCCTTTACACCACTGATGGTGAACATGTGGCCAGCTATAGGCTGCTGGACTCCAGTTCCCAGCAACCCTAGCCATGGTAGTCACTAGTCAGGGTTGCTGGGAGCTGTAATCCATCAAACCTCTCTGGAGAGCCATATGTTTCCCCACTCCTGCTTTAGACAGAGAGATGTATCTAGAAACCAAAGCATTAATTGCTCGTTTGCTATCTGATTTATTCCTGTAACGTTTTATGCTAGAGGATGTTTTGTTGTTTTTACTGAGGTTTTTAATAAATGTTAACTTATGATTGTAAATTCTGTTTGCTATTTAAATTGTTTTACACCAACGTAAATCGATCTGTGCAGAATTCCATTTCGTATTTTGTTTAAAATCGCTTTGCAGTTTGCTAGAGGTACGATCCTGCTTGTAGATTTTAGTCTACCACTGATGCTAACTGTTCTTCAAAACTGATGCTAACTGTCCTTCAAAACTGGACTGGAACTCTTGCTAGCTTCACATTCTTCCATTACAAGCCTCTGCAACAGAAGGCAGTTGGAATGATATGACTTGTAATTGTCATGAGGTGATAGAGAAATATCTGGAATTTGGCTAAGAGCCTAAGCTCAGCTGAAGCATTCCAAAGCATTTGTTTTTAAAGCTGTTTAGGTTTTCTGTCGTATCACTGCAGGAGTAGTTGTGCTTTTATTGTAACTGTACACTGCTCTGAACACCCCACATGAGTAGAAAAGGCAGGATATAAATACCTATTTATTTGACCATGACACTAAATGGAATGGACATGGTACTTTTAAATTGTATTTTTATTTTAAAAGGTGGAAATAATTGGCCACTGGGTCATTGATTAGTGCTTAATATTTCTATCCATGCTTCCATTGTAATACGAATCGGGTTTTAATTCTGCTACTACCGGTACTTCTTCCAAAAATGAATTTGATTTATTATTATGTGGTGTATGCAATTTCTGAGGAGGAATAAAAATTAACATTTGTTCAATCAAAAATGTGGTGTTGAACTTTATTAATGTGTTGAGACCCAACTGAAACATGAATGAAAACAAATGAAGTATTGGAGTAACTAATTCATATGATGCGGGGTGTAAGTTGGGGGAGCTGAGATGTCACTTTTTAACTGGCGACATTGTTCACATGCCAAAGACAGGTCTTATGTCTAGTTTCCCCATCTGTAACTTAGGTATAGGCCATGAGGTATGAGCAAGTGAAGACATAAAACTGGAAACAAAAGGAATCCTTATCCATTACACTCTGTAACAAGAGGCTGACAAGGCATCAGATATTTTGTTTAGTGGGTTGAGGGCAGAAATGGGTGGGTGGGGGTTGAAATTAAGGCTTGGCAGGGGCGTTTTCTGAAGAAGCAAAGCAAGGGGCTCATTTTTCAGCGTGAGGGTCATGTTTCCCCAGGGGTAACCTTCCAGGGGCCAAATGCTCGTGGTGAGCAGGGCCAGAGGCAAAAAAACCTGCCCTTATGGGGTATCCAAGAGCCCGTATAGAGTCCTTAAGTGGGTTCCTTATCGGTAGGAGAAAATAACAGAGGCCAGCCAGATAATATTGAGAAGCAAAGCAGCTAGTAAGCCTGATCTTTATTGCAATAGAAACGTACTGTGGCAACAGGGTCCCCACTCCCCACACACAGGAGGGAGAAGAGAACCCAGATCAATGGTGCGCAAGCCCTTATATGTATAGACTTTGGAAATTGCCCATCCTGTAGCTCAAGACCAGCCCAAAAAAACATCAGACATACATCACAGAAGGAGGCAGTCTACAACAGAAATGCATCACAGGAGGAGGCGGTCTACAACAGAAATCCTGTCTGCCAAGATACCTGATAATGGTCATTGATTGCTTTACCTGGGCAGTCTGGCCATTCTTTTGTGATGGTTAATAGTTTAGTTCCCGAATCCAGGAGGTCACAGGCTCACCCTATTCATACACAAATACGCCCTTAGGATTTGTAAGCAAACGACAGTGGGGGAGGCTTTCCCATTTCCTTTCTCCTTGCAGAGAAATATTTGAGGTCACCGGGAGAGTTCAAAATGGCTTCAGGATTGCTCTCCTGTACTTATTTCAGACACGTGGTTTATATACTTATGTATGTGCTTGCCATGTACATTTATGAACATTGAATTTGTATCTGAGACCTTAGAATTCTTACAACACCAGAGGCAAAAGTGAGCAGAGCAACGGATGCGACTCTGACCTTTGTACCAAAGGCAACATTCCAGTTACACAAAAGCAGAAAGTTTCTATGCACACCCTACACATATCTCACTATACAGGAAACCTAGAGGCATTGTCACAGTTAAAACACTTTCTGGCTAGGCAAAAGCGCCTCAGGGATGTGTAGGAATGATCCCATGAGTGGCTGTGGCGTGAGGAGGCCTCTGAGCGCCACTTAAGAGCTCTGAGGCTGTTCTCAGGCTTTGCTGAACTGGCTTAATTCCTGTGAGCTGGTGCTTCTGTGTTTTATTCTGTCCTTATATGGCTTAATGCTGGGAAGCAGTCTATAAATTTCTACATAATTAATATGAAAAATAAACAGGGAGGCCCAGAGCGCTACATTGGGCCCTGAGGCTTGAGGCGTCTCGACCCTGCCATAAAAGTCCCTTCAGAGGAGGCAAAATAACCTGCAGAGGGATTGCCACCATACGTTTAAAGCACATTTAAACCACTATAGCAGTCATGGCTCCCAGAGATGTATCCTGGGAACTGTAGATTAAGGGTGCTGGGGGTTGTAGTTCCGTGAGGCGTAAACTACAGGTCCCAGGATCCTTGGGGGAAAGTTATGACTGTTAAAAGTTTTAAATGTATGGTGGCACATAACAAGCCATATCCCTTTTTTGTCTGTAGTTTGTAGTACTGTAGTAAATACAATTTAGGCTGTGTACATGCCATAAATCCATTTTTTTATTGGCTTTATATTTTCCTCCTTCCCTCTCAAAGGAGCCCAGGGCCGCCAACTGATCCAAAGCGAAAACATTCTAAAACAATTACATTTAAAAGCATTAAAAACAGCGGCCGCTATTCCTTCTGGCGATCCCGGGATTGCCAGGAAACCAAATTCTTCAGTTACCAAATGCCTGGGTAAATTTAAAGAGCACTGCCTCAAAAGAATTGTGGGAACTGTAGTTTGTTCCTCACAATTCCCAGCACGCTTAGAGAGAGCTACAGTTTCCAGGGTTCTTTGTGAGGGTGGGTGGGGATGTAGGCTACTTTAAACATATGGTATGTACACAGCTTTATTTTGGTTCTTCAAGTTGTGTTTGGAACATGCCAAATATATGAAGGGGCACTATTAAAAAGGTATGGCTGAAGAGAAGATGGCTGCAGGGCCAAGGATTATTATTATTATTATTATTATTATTACTACTACTACTGCTGCTACTAAATTTTTTACCCACCCTTCACAAGCAGGTTCCAAGGCAGGTAACAATAATATAAAATTCAGAATTAAAACCATTTAATATAGAATTGCCAAAAAATTTCTCCGTACACTTGACCTGCATTTGATGGCTAACACGAAGTGTGATGGAAGAATCACTAGGCTAAGAAGCACGGCTGGTCCAAAACATTTTGCTGCCTGAAGGACGAAATGACACAGACACAACCTAAAGTGGCTGACTGCAGCTTTACCACACCTGAACACAGTAAGAAAGCTTAGGGCAGGGACTCATCCCTGACCATTGGCCATGCTGGCTGGGGCTGATGGGAACTGGGAGTCCAGCAACTTTTTGAGGGTACCATATTGGCTACTTCTGGCTAAAGAGATGCAGGGCAAGGCACTGTAGTAGAAAATGGAGTTCTTGGTAAAGTCCAGAACTAAACAGTAAATTGCAAGAACTCGGGCCAGGCGAAAAATGGATTTCAAATATATCTTCACAAGGTTTTATTTGTGTGATGAAGAGTTCAGATAGGAATCAATCCCAGTATAGAAGGCAAATAAAAATAAATTCCAGTAAAAAATCAGGACAAGGCCCTGTTTCGACAATTCTTCGTCAGCAAAGATTCACAGGTCAGAGTGTACTGTAGACTTCAAGTCGTTCTCATGTTCCAGACTAGCTGAACCTTCTCTGAAGGCAAACACTTCTCCTGGGTGCTGAGTTACCAGCTGGATCTCTGCCAGGGCCATCTTGCTCCTTGAGGTGATGGGGCTGGTCTAGAATGCGTCCAGACTTAAATCTGAATTTGTCACACACCTGAAATAGATTTCCAGCAACACATTTAGCATCACATGTAGCTACACCCCCAATAACAGCGAAAGAGGGGGCGGTTCCACCCACAAACTTCTCCAGGTTTCCAGTATAGTCATCTTAAAATCTTATTGACTTGATTTGAAGGGAGGAGGACCCATGACTCAGCTCTCCCACTGCTTTGTCTGCAGGCTTACAATCCCAGTTTCTGACTCTGACCACAGATCTCGTCACATAGACACCATACCTTTAAAAACACATCCCTCCCACTCCCAGAATCCTGGGAAACCAGGGCTGACCCAATATATTTTGCCAACTGAGGCAAATCAGCAGTGGCAGCAGGCAAGCCCCCTGCCCAGATCTGGGTGCGGCCAAGCTGGTGGCCAAGGGTGGGAGAAGGGGCAGCAGCTGAGATACTGAGAATTGTGAGGAGGTCTATATTCCATTCACAGACCTACAACTGTCAGAGTTTCCTGTAAGGAAGGATTGATTGGCAGACCAGCCCTAGAACTGTAGCTCTGTGGGATGAATAGGGGCCTCCTAACAATTCTTAGCACCCTTAACAAACTGCAGCCCCCGTAATTCTTTGTGGGGAATCCACGGCTGCTTAAAGTGGTATCATAGCACTTTAATTGTATGGTGTGGAAATGGCCTGAGCCTTTCAGAAGTGCAACACATTCGCGTATGGTTCCTGAGGCAAATAAACTTTTGCACCAGGATTACCCAAACTTGGTCGCAGGGTCAGATCTCTGTTGAAGCTTGTTGGTTCATACCTACTTTTTCCACTTCCTGGGCAGCTTGCCATGACATATCAGCCCTAGACCAGAAAGTTTTCCGAAATTGCTACATTATTCAGTAGCACTTCCTGCTTGCCTAGGTTGCAGGACCAGAGAGGTGCAGAAAACGAAAGGTTAAGAGCTTAGTGTTGGAAGGTTAAGACCAAATACTGGAAAAACAGAAAGAAAGCGGGGGGGGGGGGGGAGAACGGGACATAGAGAGTGGGAAAGCAAACAAGGAAAAACCTTTAAAATGCAAAGCAGAAAGGGGAGATGGGGACACTTGTTTCCAAACATCAGGATTTAGCATTATGTTGAATATCCCAAGTATGTAATCCAGACAGCTGTGCAGTTAAGCAACTTACAGCGGGTGCCTTTAAATGTTAACATGTACTACTTCACTCCCTTCAACTGATTTTGAACCACCAAAAAAATAGCCCAAAAGGGGGATGTGTTCCAACTGTGTTGGGTCTGGCATTACAGTATTATTTCAAGCTGCTAGCAATCTTTTCACCCTGACAGTGGTACTTTCTGAGTTTTGTGGTTGGTCACACATTCCTTGAAGGGGCCAGTGGAATGTTTAAAATAATTGACTGCTATGAACCCAGGTGGCGCTGTGGGTTAAACCACTGAGCCTAGGGCTTGCTGATCAGAAGGTCGGCGGTTCGAATCCCTGTGACGGGGTGAGCTCCCGTTGCTTGGTCCCAGCTCCTGCCAACCTAGCAGTTCGAAAGCACGTCAAAATACAAGTAGATTAATAGGAACCGCTACAGCGGGAAGGTAAACGGTGTTTCCGTGTGCCGCTCTGGTTTGCCAGAAGCTTCTTTGTCATGCTGGCCACATGACCTGGAAGCTATACGCCGGCTCCCTCGGCCAATAATGCGAGATGAGCACGCAACCCCAGAGTTGGTCACGGCTGGACCTAATGGTCAGGGGTCCCTTTACCTTTAATGAAGGAAGGAACATCACTTTGGTTGGGGAGGCAAGGAAAGCTGGATTTCACAGATATGATTCCACATACAACCACTCTAGTGGGTTAGCGGAAGTTGAAAAGTTGGGTACCATGAAGTTGTTCACTCTCCCTCATTCTTGGCTTCCTGCTTGAAATTTGGGCACCAAAATGAGTATGACACCCTACCCTACTTTGAGGTCCCTCAGATATCTGTGGGATTCTTTGAAGTCATTCCTCATTGTTGCCAAATTCTGAATTGATGACGTATTCTGCTAGGCCAAGTTCTTAGAAAGCGAAAGGATTTCCTTCTGCTTTCCACACGTTCAGACAGATCCCTGCAGAAGTCACATTTTCCTAACCTCAGTTTTGACAAGCACATCTGCATGACTTAGCTTCAACAGGCTGGGCCAAGGGAAGTCTTGAGTTGCAAAATGTTGAGAAGTGTCTGCAGCTACCAACAAAAGGGACTGAACTTCTCAACAGGAGAGCTCGGTTGTCCCACAAACCAACATTGCTTTCAGTTTGGGTCAACAGGACAAGCTTGTGACTCTGGCCATGAGTTTTTGGATAGAAAAAGCAGTTTTGGAAAATGTGTAAGTTTCACACAGGCTTGGAATACTCCTTAGTTATCCATTTCTATTTGTGTTGACTATTTGTCCCAACTTCATGAAATCTTGCACAGAGAGTCTGCACAATGACAGCTGTAAGATGGTAAAATTTTAAAATGTTTGGATTCTGAATGAGACAAGACAGTTCAAGAGTTTTTGCTTGCAATTGTCACTTGTTTTTCCTCGGTTTGTGTGCGTCAGTCATCTCTAGTTTTACCTTCTGCTGGTTTAGAGTGTGTCCAAATGCAAGGGAAATAAAACAGCTGCTGGACTTTCATATAATTTTGCCCCTGTATCTTCAATAATCATCTACAAACATGAGTTTGACCAAACTGCGGGAGGCAGTGGAAGACAGGAGTGCCTGGCGTGCTATGGTCCATGGGGTCACGAAGAGTCGGACACAACTAAACGACTAAACAACAACAACAACAATCTTCAATAAAAAAAAACATGTAATACACTATAGAAAAACAGAACTCATATAGCAGGCATCCCCAAACTGCGGCCCTCCAGATGTTTTGGCCTACAACTCCCATGATCCCTAGCTATCAGGACCAGTGGTCAGAGATGATGGGAATTGCAGTCCAAAACATCTGGAGGGCCGAAGTTTGGGGATGCCTGTCATATATCGTTACTCAATATAACATAGTATCAGGTGCTACTTCCGTAATCTGAAAGCATACACTGTTCTGATTACAAAACAATAAACATGCCCGTTTTGAGATGTAGCTATTTTGGCAGCTGTTTGGGTTTTCAAATTTGCTAATTTGCTGGGGGCGCATGCAGATATGGCCCACAGGCTACTCACTTCTACTGTTGGGCCACTGCAGTCTCTAACATGAAGCTGGGGCGGGAGAGGGGCTGGTAGTTTGCTTCATTTGGGCTATGTTCTTTTCACATTCTTATCACACCCTGTCATGCTAGAGCCTAGGCTCTGCAGACGTACTTTCCGCATGCCAAAGGCCTCCATCATATTTCAACTCCTAGATTTACAACTTTGGCCTCTGTAGTCCTTTGCTATACCAACGTCAATCAACTGCTGTCACAGGCAATAGACCTTGATCACCCCCTCCTTGGGCTGTGGGATTTATGGCCCACTCTTTCGTTTTTCAGAAGTCACTCCAACTCTAGGGGGTTACATAAGAATTGGACAACCACTCATGCTGCTATTTATATCTTGTTCACAGGAAACAAGAAGGAAAAAAACAGACATAAGCACTCTCCAATACAGAGTGTAACCACTTTACTTTGAGTCACCCTGAGATTAATTTCATGCGTACTTGCTCCAGTGCAAGTCCTGGCAACCAACAGTGGTCTGGACAATGATCTGGGGTCAATTGTTGCTTCCTCATCCAGCCAAACAGGAAGGAAACACAACCCAGGCTCCAAGAACAGAATCCACTTGGGTCCCTTTTACATGTTTCACCAAGCCAACCAGGCAAAAGGCTGACCATCCTACCAAGTTCAGATCACAATTCCCATTAAAATTTGTATGGACTACATATCAGCAGAGTCCAGTTTGCAGAGATTGGTTGGCAATCTCTTTCAGGCTAGCTGTGCGCTGGCTGTGCGCCTGTGTGTGATTGAGACATGGGGATGTTGCCATGCGCCAGCCAAACAAAGAGTCTAGAATCTGATTGAAAACCCTGCTCGTTCCCAGTTTTTCCTTTGCCGTCTTCTTTGTACATCACAGGCAATTCCCGCAAGCATGGCTTGCAGGTGGTGAGGTTTCCTTACCTCATGCTTAGGTCCTGCTCATGTCTAGAATGCCTTGGACTCTCTGGGGTTTCATGATTCATATTGGGAAACGCTTGACGCAAATGTGAAAGAGCTGCTATGACACCCAGGATATCCTGAATGAAGCGGCTTTGTGAATACCTGTAAATTACACTCAGATATTACTGGATCCAATGGGAGATCAGGAAGGGCTTACTGAAGATCCTGGGAATTTCCCTAGTCCCCCTCCCTATAAGGGATCAGGGACTTCTGAACCACTAAACATATCATTAAACTCAGCCCCAATAATATTTGGATCTCACACAGAAGGACAGAGGGTGGGGTGGGGAAAAGAGAATGCAAGTGTGACTCTTCTTTCCATGCCTGTGGGTTATGTCCAGTATGATGATTTGGCATCTTAGCTGTGGGAACACGCACAAGTTTTAGATGTGCATCCAGCTCAGGCTTGGTCTACACATGCAGCACAATGAGGAAGGAATGAGGTGGCAGAATGGATTGTATCACTTTAGTCACCAGGATATATGGATGCATTCATATAGATAGGTAATATGTAGCTTTCATCGGTCCGTTTCAGGAGACAATGGAGGAGTATGCCTTTGGGGGCGAGGTCAAGCTTTGGCAGGTTGCAGTGCCTGACATGGCTGTAGAGAACACAACTAAATATTAAGCCCCCTGCAACATCTTTCTGCAGGCGAAGCAGATGGCGTCTGATGCATTGGATGTTAGCTGGAAGTGTCGGAATAAGTTTCACAAGATGCTCTTTTCGGCCCTTCTGCACTGACATTGCTTTTAGCAAACAAATATTGGCTCAGGACAGGAATGGTACTTGTGGTGGGGAAGGAATTATCACCCCATCCCTCAGGTTGAACCATTCAGTGGGCAGGGGTTTTCATGCAGCTTCACCAAGCAACTACAGCTTCATTCACTCGCTTGAATTTCCTGCCCATATTTCTTCTGTACGCACTTAATTAACCAGTTTTGATCTGGAGGGAAAACCACTTCCTTACAGAACTGGGACAATTGAATTCCACCCCCACCAAATGAGCAAAGCCCATTCATCTTCATGAATGGATTCTGGACAACTTTCCCCTCCACCCACAAGTTGCTTGAGGCTAGGTGGGAGTCTATCTGACATAGCTGCAGTTTTGCCAGGATGATGCCACCCTACAATGTGTAGGGTGGGGTCAACGTCGTCACAAAGGCTTAACTGTTTTCGGCTTTGAAAACCCAGCATGAAAATGGTTGGGTTCTAGATCAGCAACCCCACCACTTTCATGAGCAAACTGTCCCAGCTGTGTGGCATATAAGTGCATGACACAAAGCCTCTGGCGGAGTCTGTTGGTCAGACTCTTCTTCCCCAATTTGTAAGCCACCCAGCTCTCTGACATCCCACGTCCAACTTGCTAGAACTCATACGCTACACATTGGGCGGCAGGTTCAAGCCATGTCACAAAGAATTCAACTGGTGGTGGCAATAATCTTTACAGCTATCTCCTTAATGATCCTCACCAAGTCTTCCATGGTATATTGCAAGGAAACAATCCCAAAGGTAATTTTTTAAAAAACTACCACCCCTTGACCTTGCCACAAGGATCAGAAGGAATGCAGGATGAAGTGCCTATTACTCATGTGTGCAATAAAATAAGAAAAATGGTTTACGATGAGCGATCACATTCACAAATTCTGGAATTTCCAGGAAACCATAGGTGTTTAGTGGCACTTCCTCATCTACAGCAATCCTAGATCAGGAATGTAAAGGCAAAACATATTTCCATAAGGGTAACCAGGTTAGGCTGCTGTAGCAGAATAATCAAAGTCTAGTGGCATTTAAAGACTCACAAATTTAATATGGTATAATATTTTTTTGATGGTAGGCTCCAGTTCATGAAAGCTTATGCCATAATAAAGCTAACGCAAGACTCCCTTTTAATTTTAACGTGGTGAGGGCTAAATAAAATGAGGTTGGGGGTCTTAAAACCCCTGCTTAATAGTCCAACACTATCCTATCTGAGCTCCTGGGATTCCCACCAAAAATAGTCTCCTTTTCAAAGCCTATTTTTGCATTCATTATGATTAGGTAGTGAGAGATTTTACTTTCTTGGGCTCGTTGATCACTGCAGATGGTGACAGCAGTCACGAAATTAAAAGACGCCTGCTTCTTGGGAGAAAAGCAATGACAAACCTAGACAGCATCTTAAAAAGCAGAGACATCACCTTGCCAACAAAGGTCTGTATAGTTAAAGCTATGGTTTTCCCAGTAGTGATGTATGGAAGTGAGAGCTGGACCATAAAGAAGGCTGATCGCGGAAGAATTGATGCTTTTGAATTATGGTGCTGGAGGAGACTCTTGAGAGTCCCATGGACTGCAAGAAGATCAAACCTATCCATTCTGAAGGAAATCAGCCCTGAGTGCTCACTGGAAGGACAGATCCTGAAGCTGAGGCTCCAATACTTTGGCCACCTCATGAGAAGAGAAGACTCCCTGGAAAAGACCCTGATGTTGGGAAAGATTGAGGGCACAAGGAGAAGGGGACAACAGAGGATGAGATGGTTGGACAGTGTTCTCGAAGCTACGGACATGAGTCTGACCAAACTGCGGGAGGCAGTGGAAGACAGGAGTGCCTGACGTGCTCTGGTCCATGGGGTCACGAAGAGTCGGACACGACTAAACGACTAAACAACAACAACAACATGATTAGAAATTTGCTGAGATTCCCAGAATGTTCAGTTATGTGTGCAATCCCAAACTCTCTGCTTCCAAGGTATGATCATGGAACCAGGGGATAAACATAGCTCTGTGCTTCACCATATGAATTTATTAAGAGGGGACAAAAAGGATTCTCCCCAGAATTTATACAAAAAAGCAATTGAAATTGTCTAAACTTATATGCACAAAGACAAGGAGGGGAAGCATGTAGGATTGTAAAGATTCTCCTGTTTGCAAAATTCAGCCTCTATATTCCTGAAGAGGAAAATAGTGTTATAGAATAAAGCTATTTGATAAATCAATAGTACAAGATATTTACCTCTGTGCTAGCCAATCATATAAAACACTTCTTGTACAAATTGGTTGCCCCAGACCAGGCTGGCTTTGTTCCATGATGAAACATAATGGACCTAATTAGAAAGCTGTTAAATGTAATTATAATGATGTCTTGATCAGAAACGTTTTTTATTTGTTTTTGTATTTTTTAGATTGAGAATACATGTTATACATTGTTAAACTGCTATATTGTTGAAATAGAATAAAAACTATACATATATATATATACACACCCATTATATATATATATATATATATATATATATATATATATATATATATATATGAATATAGCTGTTTTCATAATGATTTCTGTAACTTTTTTAAACATACTGCTAAAATATCTTGAGACATGGCACTTCTGAGACACCTTGTAAATGTAGCTTCGTTCAGGTATTTGACCATTAAAGAGAAAATATATACACCCAGGTGTTTATAAAACAAGACAAACGAAAGGGGGGGGAACATTAGCAAAAAACCGATGGACACATTCAAGATGTCACAGGTGTGAGAAGTGGGGAAGTGTGGCTTGAAAGACTTGGAACGCCAAGGATCCTTGGTAAAGCTGGAATGGCAACCACGGGAACTCCAAACCGACTAGAAGGACACTCTTGAGATGCCTTGGAAACCGACTTGGGGGTCTGCCCTGGCATATTTTCTCATCACAGCAATGCCCACTTCTGTAGAGCATGTGCACAATTCAACACACACCACGTGGCAGCTTCCTTGGAACAGAGAGTGTTCTCCATTATCCCATCGGTGGGATTTTGGTCCTAGGGTTCTCCCTTTCACCTGCAGCAGGGCCCGTGGGATGCTCACAAGGCAGCGATGGCTTTGGCAGCCACCCTGCGTCCCAGAGGCAAGCTGAGATCCGTGATGGCCAGCACAATTCTGGGGCTAGACATGGTGGATGCTTTTACCAACTCCGACACCTGCCCAGAAGTAAAGAAGGGGAAAGAGGTCAAGGAGGGCATGTCAGTGGCATGTAGATACTAGCAGAATGAGCTCTGGGGTGTAGTGTAGGTTCCTCTTTGAAGCGACCCATTTCCCTCCATGGCAAAGCAACAACTCAAGAGAGTTTGTGGCACTAGTCCAGATACACTGCCCTAGCCTGTGTCTCATACCACGTGTAGGGGTGTTTATATTTATTTACTGCATTTGTAAATATTAGCAGACTTGGGCATGATTCACGGAATTGTAGGCTATAAATAGCTACAAAAGGTCAATAATATATATATTTTTATTGTCTTTCTGCCAAGACATTCTGGGCACTTAACAGATTTGAAATACAGGGGATAAGGATAGTTACAAAAGAGAACAGCAGGCATAACTCAGGCCACTGGGAGTTTGTTCAGGAGCTGATGACCTAAACTCCCTGGCCTGGGCTTCTTCCTTTCTGCTTTCCCTCAAGGCATGAAAGTCTTTAATTGGCCTTTACACAACCCTCTTTTCCCAGAGTCTTCTGGATGCTGAGGAAGCTGGAAATTCCAGGGTGGTGGGGGAGTAGATTTCCCCATGAAATCTTTTTCCCGTTAAGAAGAGGTTGATAATGAGAATTTATACCTTCTGGCCTGGGCACTCCCAGCATAGGTTTAACAGTAGCTGAGGAGATACTGGAACCTTACCTGTTATACTCAAAGTGGAATAACAGGTAAAGCAGAATAACAGGTACAGCAGAAGTTCTGCTTGAGTCTAAACCAGGAGCAGGAACTTGTTGTCTTCTAGATGTTGATGGATTACAAATCCCATCATCCCCAATTAGGCACACTGGCTGGAGCTGATGGGAGGTGGAAGACCGCAGGTTCCTGAGCCCCGGTTTAAATATTAAAAGGATGCTTTTAAATATAATAATGACAACAGTTATTATTAGTAGTATTTTGTTCCTTTCACAATTGCTCCCTCTTAACTGTTTTTCTATACACATGATTTGGTTGATTTTGAAAAGTCTGCAGGATTACATTCTACATCAACCCCAATGTTCTGTAATGTGCAAACTCAATAAAGCTTTAAACACACAGGTGAAACTCGGAAAATTAGAATATCGTCAAAAAGTGCATTTATTTCAGTAATGCAACTTATTATTTTTTATTTTTCTTTTAATTTTTACAAATGCTTTCTTTTGGAAATTCCACAGTAATAAAACAAATAGTTAAAATAATACAAAAATAAACAAAAATAAACATCGCTATTACATTTCATTAATTACATTCCATTTATAATTGACCCGCCTAACGACAAATAATTACAATTACAACAAATAAAGGCTTGACATATCTTGCTTTGCATGTCATGCATCTATCTCATATATTGGTTTCACCTTTTAAGTTGCATTACTGAAATATATGCACTTTTCGACAATATTCTAATTTTCCGAGTTTCACCTGTATAGTTTTACATGCACATAACAGACACCATCAAAAGCTGGGGACAATTCCCACATTCATATTTCTGCAAAACTCACATCTCTAGTGCTTCTTCAAAGAGGAAGGTATGTGCATGAACGAGTCAGAGAAAGGGATCAATTATGTTCCTTGAGTACATTTTCTCTCAACCTAAGACATGTGTTTAATGGTACATTCCTATGCAAGCTTACTCAGCAGTTAAGTCCCACTATGTTCAATGGGCTTTACACCAAGTAATTGTACACAGGATTGCATCTTAGGGTGACCGTCACTTACTCCTCTGTCATTGTCTCTGGAGCTGTCATTTCCTGCCAACAGACTCCCTCTAGCGTTTGCCTTTCCTAACAACAGGGACCAAAGAGACTTGAACTCTTAGGATTCATATGGATCATCTGTACCAGCCTTCCTCCATCTGATGCTCTCCAGATGTCCTATACTATGTTTCCCACCAGTCTCAGCCAACAACACCAATGGTCAAGGAAGATAGGAGCAGCAGTCCAGCAACATCTGGAGGGGACCAAGTTGGAGAAGACTGGTCTACATGCCATTGGGGAACTGCAAAGGGGAGATTTGCTTGTGCCTTTCTGGGCCAGGTCATATGACTGTTGGGTACTTAGAAGGCACCCCCCCCAACCTAGCTCATAGTAACACTTTTGCTGGCATATAGTGCATCGTCGCCAAACACGCAAAACCCACCTGTTTTGTACACCACTGTTTAGCCACTTTGGAAGCAAACACCCCTAACATTATGTGGCTCTGTATCTGTTAAATTCATCCAAAACTGAACTCTGAAGTGCAAAGAACCAACTAGGACCAAGATCCAGGTGACAGTTTTTCCCCCACATGGCTCAGAAGTTCAAGGGGCACCCAAAGGGATGGAGGTGGCTTCCCTTAATGATTCCTTACTTCCTAGGGGCCATGTTGAATTGTGACTCCTGAGTGAGCAAAACTGCAGGGAATGGGCCTTTACTCAGGTCACATGGAAGAAGTCTCCCTGCAACCCCCTATCATAGCTGCCAAGTTTTCCCTCGCGAGGAAGCCTATTCAGCATAAGGGAAAATCCCTTTAAAAAGGGGATAACTTGGCAGCTATGCCCCCTATAAGCCAAAAGCTTTGCTAGAGAGCAGCAATGGACCAAGAGCCCGAAGAGAGACGACAGAAATCTTCAAGAGGAAAATGGGAGTCGCTCACCATGGTGAAGGGCATGAACTGGAGGATGCTGCCACGGCTTCCTTGCTCCAAGCAGTCTACACACTCCTCCATGAACCACTGAACAAACTGTGTGTGTGTCCCGGCTGTCTTGGCTCCCAAGATGGAAGAAATCAGCAGGAAGAGGTTGGCTGGGGAGCAGAAGGAGAAGGAACTAAGCACTGTCTTCCTCTAAACCCCCATTCTGAGGCCTTTTCAGTTTTTAAAAATACAGTCATACTTTGGTTTTTGAATACCCTAGTTCTCAAACATTTTGGCTCCCAAACGATTGAAACCCGGAAGCGACTGTTCCGGTTTTTGAACGCTCCTTTGGAAGCCGAACATCCGATGGGGCTTCCGATTGGCCGTAGGAGCTTCCTGCAGCCAATCAGAAGCTGTGCTTTGGAAGCCGAAGGCTTTGGAAGTTGAACGGACCTCCGGAACGGATTCCATTCGACTTCCAAGGTACGATTGTAATAATGTTCATAGTAGTATTTACCATACTTACATGCATCTATATCTATAGATAGAATTTCAAGTGCATCTTTTCTCTGTGATCCTTACAAGAACCCCACAAAGTGCTATTGTTGCAGTTATATCTCCAACAGGTTTTTGTTTGGCAGCCACGAGGTCCCAGATTCAGTTCATGCCAACATCAGTAACCGCACGCCGGCAGGCTGTGGCTTGCCCAAGGCCACCAAGCAGGGAGCTCATGGTACTGGAGAGATTTAACATAGTGCTGCCTGACAGTGGAACAGACTGCTTCAGGAGGGGATAGGTTCCCCTGCTTTGATTTAAGTGAAGTCTGGATGACCACCTGGCAGGGATGTCGTCGTTTTATTCTACACTGCAGATCGTGCATTGATAAAAGGGGGGTTGGACTAGATGACTTCAAAGACCCCTTCCGCCTCTATCATTCCATGAAACGTTCAAAAGCAGGTTTCACAGCTGAACCCCTAGTGATCACCAAACGAAGCCCCACATAAGCTGAGCTACATTTCAACCAGGCCAGCTGGGTGCCTGGCCTGCTTCTATAACTTTCCCCTCCACTTAGCTAGGACTGAAGAAGCTTACCTAGGACTCTGTTGAGAGGATCTCTCATGCTGACTGTGTGCAGTTGCGAGGCAGACAGTGAAGTGCTCATCGTGCGGTCTGCTGAAAGTAGAGAAAATACCAGAGTTTGGTTGACCAGTACCTCGGCATGCAAGGTTAACTACTTGCGTCCCAAACAGGAAATGCCTTTGAATTGGACCTTCCTTCCCTTTTCTAATGGTTGCCTGAGGGGCTCGGGATGACAAGATGGAAGAAGCAGCAGCAGGTTTTGGCCTACAACTCCCATAATCCCTAGCTAAGAGGACCAGTGGTCAGGGATGATGGGAATTGTAGTCCAATTCTGTAGTCCAACACCTGGAGGGCGGGCGTTTGGGGGTGCCTGCACTAAACTAACAGCACCACAATTTAGTATTTCCAAGTGTTCAACGTACATTACCTCCACAAGGCCTCAAGCCACTTTCTCTTGGGAAATAGCCCCGCATTTGCATTATGGGGATAACAGCACTGACCTACTATGCACGACTATTGGAAGGATTACAAGCTAGAAATGTACGTGAAAGAATTTGGGCATACGAAAGCAGTCTGTCAGGGGTGGAGAAGCTCCAGGCTGCAGCCATAATTAGGCTTTGCCAGCCCACTGCTCCCAATTTGTTCTATGAGGCCGTTTTGGACAAGCCCTGGGCACCTGTCCTGTGCCTGATGTAATATATGGTGTCAGGTATGGGAGGCAGAAAGACCTGGCTCAAGCCAAATGGGCGTTTGCAGCATTGGCGATCAGCTGATTGGTGGCACCAGCAAAGCACTGTGCAAGGCCTTTGCAACATTCAAGAATCAGCTGATCATCGAGTCCTGTGAAGAGTTCGTCAAGATCCAGGAAGATCATCAGGTCTTCCAGAGCGATTTGCAAGGGGATTCCCAAGATCCGACAATCAGTTAATCACTGGCACTTTGAAGGCTGTCCCTCTGCCAGCACATTGATTCAAACCATGTGGTCAAATAAGGGTCACTTGATGTCACTGTGTGATGTCAGGTGAATGACAGGAGGTGGCCATGCCCACTTGTGAAATTTGGCCCTGGCTGTTGGTAGAGAGGGGGGGGGAATGATCTGGCCCACTAGTTATAACCAGTTCCCCAGCCCTGCACTATATAAATGTAAAGATTTAACTTCATCTTACCACATTGCACATTAGAACACCAAAAAAGAAAAATGAACAAGGTGTGATTGAGCACCTGCTGCAAATATCCCAAGAGGACTAGAAACTTCTTCTTCTTTAAGAGGAAATGAACACAGAGATTGGTCAACTGTTAAATCTAGTGCCAATTGTGCCCAGATCTGTTCTACATGGCATAACTGAGGAATGTACAAAGATACGCTACAAAATCAACTGTACCACCAAGTGTTTAAAAGCTAAGCAGTCCAGCCTTGGACGGTGGGTTTCACAGACCTTCTCTATCCATTTCCACAATTCTTCCATGGAATTGCAGAGAGTGAAATCGGATGCAATGATGCTGGAAGAAAGGAAGTTAAATTCCAACACTCCCTCTGATTCATAGTTGGATCAAGGATAGAGGCTTGGCTGTAAATAATCTCATATGCAAATCAGAGAGGAAACACGGGTGTGCCAACTCACTGCTCTGACAGGAGGAATTAGGGGGAGAAAACTCCCCAATTGCATTGTTATGTCGACAAAAGTAAAACCACAACAAAAGGATAACGAAATAAAGGGAAATCACGGGCCTCGAGAGCAATGGAAATATACAAAAACAAGATCTCTGAATCACCAGGCAAGAATCCAAGGAGATGAGCAGTGATGTTCTCCATAACCATAAACAAGAGGTCACCAGTGTCCCCTACTGACAAAGTTACTGATCATTTGACCTCCTGGTTCTCATCTGTGAGCTCTTGGTCCCCCAGAACACAGAAAGCCCAAGTGGCATTTGTGGCATGAAGCACCTTTTACTAGCTTTTACAGCTCCTCCTGGACACGGCCCACCCATGTCTCAGTTCTTTCCAAGTAATCTTTAGGTTTTTTTTAAAAAAAATTATTTAGTTTTTCAGTTTAAAGTTTTACAGTCAATTATCCAGCAACCAACATAAAAACAAAGAACCTCCTGAACTTCTCTCCTCCCCTTTGTGGGTCCTTGTGTTAACCATTTCCTCCTGCTGCGTCTTTTATATTAACCCAAATCTTTTACATCTCCATTATATCCAAAACTCAACATTATTCCAATCCTACTAATGCTTTAAACTGTTTACACAATGGTTTTTTAAGATAAATTATACATTTCCCTCATTCTTTATTGAAATTTTGGTCCTCCTGATTTCTGATTTCTTCCGGTCATTTTTGCCATATCAACTTAACCTGCCATTCTTCTCTGGTAGGGACTTTTGTCTTCTTTCCATTGAGTAGTTTTTGGTTTTTAGTTCCTGCACCATCTCTTCCTTCATATCAAGAGATTCTTCCATCCGAGTTGGATGCCTACGCTGTGCCAGACACCATTTTGGACACTTCCACTACTGACAGTGTGCTGCAATCCTTAACTTTTAAAAAGTCAGCAAGGTAGGAAACTTTACCTTTACATGCTCCTGGTAGCATACCCATACCCAGGCACAATTACAAATCAAAATTATGTGTAGAAGCTTCCAATAAGGGCCAGAATTGCTAGATAGCTGAGGAGCTGCATTGGCACATGACCTACATTGAGCTCTGTCGCCTCCACCCATTCCAAACAGCACACCTAAATTTTCCCTGAAGCAAACAAAGTAATCCCCACATTCATTCCCTGTGGCTAATAATAATAATAGTAATAATAATTTATTATTTATACCCCGCCCATCTGGCCAGGTTTCCCCAGCCACTCTGGGCGGCTTCCAACAAAATATTAAAATACAGAAATCCATCAAACATTAAAAGCTTCCCTAAACAGGGCTGCCTTGAGATGCCTTCTAAAGGTCTGGTAATTGTTGTTCTCTTTGACCTCTGGTGGGAGGGCATACCTATTTACTTATAATCTTGGAGGAAGCACAGTTCACAATAAATAACTTTTTTTTAAGGCAAAATATTAATTTTTAAAAAATAGATCCATCTTATCTGAATCCTCCTAGATGGAGAGAAGTTGTTGTTTTGAAGTGATTAAAAGGAGAGAGAGAGAAAGAAAGTGGAATGACCTTTAGTCAGGTTTAGAATAGATTCAAGACTGGCCAGTCTTTTCCAGGGAGCCTGTTTGGACTCACATTAATTCCAGGAAAAGCTTTCTCACCATGATTCCACTTACTGGGGCTAGACAGGATGCTGGTGTCTTCCTCATTGGAGCTGAGCAGGCGCATCAGTTTGGATGGCTGGGTATCATCCAACGGGAAGAGACTGGTGTAATCCTGGAGAGGAACCAAAAGGACAGAAAAGAGTTCCATCACGGTTACTGATATACACAACCATTAACAAGGCAGGCGGTCTGGTCCTGATTTTGTCATTCATGTATGGACTTGTACTCTCCTACCTTTGCCTCTCTCAAAAAAAGGATGATTCACATACTCCATTTCACATCAAGATGTTTAAAAGAAGGAAGTAGAGGTGCCAGAGAGCCATTGTAGTGTGATGCCTGAGCTGTGACCTACAAGCCCCCAATTCAAACTCCAGTTCTAACCTACCTCACAGTGTTGAGATACTCCACAATGGATGTGACACACTGCAGAAACGAAATGCTATCCTTCCTCTTGTTTGTAAAATGTCTGTTCCATTTGCAAATGTGACAAGCTGCTTTTGCACACTGACCTCATGGAAACAGAGGAATCATAATAACAATTATTATTATTATTATTATTATTATTATTATTATTATTATTATACCACCCCACCCATCTGGCTGGGTTTCCACAGCCACTCTGGGTGGCTCCCAACAGAATAATAATAATATTAATAATAATAATGATGATGATAAAGCAATAAAACATCAAACATTAAAAACTTCCCTAAACAGGGCTGCCTTCAGATGCCTTCTAAAAGTCAAATAGTTGTTTATTTCCTTGATATCTGATGGGAGGGTGTTCCACAGGGCGGGCGCCACTACCAAGAAGGCCCTCTGCCTGGTTCCCTGTAGCTTCACTTCTCGCAGTGAGGGAACCGCCAGAAGGCCCTCGGAGCTGGACCTCAGTGTCCGGGCTGAATGATGGGGGTGGAGACGCTCCTTCAGGTATACTGGGCCGAGGCCGTTTAGGGCTTTAAAGGTCAGCAGGAACACTTTGAATTGTGCTCGGAAACGTGCTGGGAGCCAATGTAGGTCTCTCAGGACCGGTGCTATATGGTCTCGGTAGCCACTCCCAGTCACCAGCCTGGAAGCTTGCTTTGTACCAAGGTCAGACTGTCAGTCCGCCTGGCACAGTATTTTCTACCCTGACTTGCCGTGTCTCTCCAAGGATTCAGGCAGAAGTCTTTTGCAGCCCAACCAGGAGATGCTGAAGACTGAAACTGGGGTATTATTTTTTAAAAAATGAAAAAACCATAATTAAATTTTGCAACTGAAAATTGTACAAGTTTGCTTTTTCTGCACAATTCTCCTTCCCCTCTCGCCTCTTCAAATCCAGCCACTCCAATTGCACTTATCAATCCACTGTGGCCTGTTTTCCTTTTCCCAACATCTTTGTGGGAACAGTTTACCTCTATATCTTCTCGGTGCCTCTTGCGCTGCCAAGCCGAAGTCTGCCCCTTGTTGTGGGAGGAGTAAGAGCTGGAGGCACACCACACAGACAGCCTAATGGAAAAAGAAACATACATCAGCTCCAAAGAAGGACAAGTTATTATTTATTTATTTATTCCTTTTTCCTACTATGATGCGGATTTTTCTGAACCACGACATTCTCATACCGTATATGGAGTACAGGGAAACTAGCATCATATTTGGAGGAGATCAGTAATCAGAGAATGTCTCCTTAAGTTTACATCAATAAATGCATTCTTCCACTCCCACTCCGCTCCCTGGACCCCATCATCCCTGGTACCCCAGCACACAAGATGTCACGTGAAGCTTGGAAGGCATCCCCAACGGGGGGAAGCAACATATTGCTGGGGCAATATGAGAAAAGCCAAGCTTGTGGTTTAATGGAGTGAACCCTAGAAGCTTGCATTTGGGTTGTGAAACTGTGCCATTTTTACCGCCTTGATGCATAAAGAGATGTTTCTTATTAGTGTTTGTGGGAATTCAGCTTTGAAGTTCTAGGAGGGCCTTGGAGATGGGCTGGAAGGACTCCCGTGTTTCATTCCCAAAGTTTGCCTCTAACAGCATTTGCAATTTGTGGTCGTTTTTCAACTTCCCATGTCTTATTGCTTCCCCGCTTCTAGCTTTCAGCTATCATTATTTGACTTTTCTTCAAAGTGCTCAGCAAAATGTTTTCACAAGAAAGAAAGAAAGAAAGAAAGAAAGAAAGAAAGAAAGAAAGAAAGAAAGAAAGAAAGAAAGAAAGAAAAGAAAAGAAAGAAAGAAAGAAAGAAAGAAAGAAGGAAGGAAGGAAGGAAGGAAAGAAAGAAAATGGAGGAAGGAAGGAAGGAAGGAAGGAAGGAAGGAAGGAAGGAAGGAAGGAAGGAAGGAAGGAAGGAAGGAAGGAAGGAAGGAAGGAAGGAAGGACTCTAGTTTTCATGGCTTGAAAGGGTACAGGGCAATAATAATAATAATAATAAATAATAATAATAATAATAATAATATATTATTTATACGCCGCCCGTCTGGCTGGGTTCCCGCAGCCACTCTGGGCGGCTCCCAAATGAATATTAAAAACTTCCCTGCCTTCAGATGTCTTTTAAAAGAAAATAGTTGCTTATTTCCATGAAATCAGATGAGAGGGCACCACAGGGCAGGTGCCACTACTGAGAAGGCCCTCTGCCTGGTTCCCTGTAACCTCACTGGTACCTGGTAACTACTGAATGCAAGATTCCCAGGAAGCTGGAGACAGAGCTTCAGCACTCAATATTTTCCCCTTTCTCATGGCAACCAGAATAAACTGTACAAAAAAAAAAATGGCGCCCATGTCCTTAACTTCACATCAGGTTTTGGCTTGTAGATTTCATACCGGCACAGAATTGGGGCTCATTAACACCTGTCTGCTCATCTCTTACTTGGCAAGAGCCTTGCCCGGAGGGTCCATCAGCATATGCCACTTGGAGGAGTCTGTGAGCAGATTGGGCAGGATGTGTCCGAGGAGGGTGAGCGTCAGCTGCTGCATGTCCAGGCAGAAAATGGAGTAGAGCAACTCCACAGCCCGCATTGCGTGCTCTTTCCGTGTCTCTTTCAGCAGCTCCTGAAAGGGAAGAGAGGGCGACAGAAGTGACAAGGAGCAATGAGCAGTGACATTTGCTTCCTCGCTTAATCCCATGAGTGACGAGCTACTCTGGAAGCCTATGGCAGCATAGGGCTGCAGACAAAACTCACGCAGACTCTCTCTTGCCCACAGTGGTCAGAACAATAGAAAAGCACTGTGCAGCTAAATGCAGAAGAAACATTCCTACTATAGTATCCCCAACATGAAGAAGTGGAGGGGGTAGGTAGAGAGGCACAATTCTGACCCACATAAGCTCACCTCTCAGATGTTTAGGAGCAGGGAATCTACTTAGGAGGCATATAGTCCACCACAAGCAGCTACAAATACCCCCAGGGCTGTGTCTGTCATGGTCCTGAACCTTTGGAATCAGTCTGCTCTGCAGTTCCACCTGAGTCCATCAATGTGGACATTTAGTTTCTGTCTCCATCGCTCAGCCTGGACACTGAGGTCCAGTTCCAAGGCCCTTCTGGAAGTTCCCTCATTGCAAAATGTGAAGCTACAGGGAACCAGGCAGAGGGCCTTCTCGGTAGTGGCACCTGCCCTATGGAACGCCCTCCCATCAGATGTTCTGAAGACATCTGAACACAGCCCTGTATCGGGAAGTTTTTTAATGCTTGATGTTTCTCTTTGCTTTTTTATATTTTGTTGGAAGCTGCCCACAGTGGCTGGGGCAACCCAGTCATATGGGTGGGGTGTAAGTAAATAATAGTAGTAGTAGTAGTAGTAGCAGCAGCAGCAGGTAATGTAATGAGCGGGGGGGGGGGGTGAGCTTAGAACTGCGTGACTTGACTACTCCTAATTAGATCACAGGTCTTTCTCAAATATGCATATAGGGAGGCATGCAGCTGAGGCCAGGCATCAAGAGACTGCAATTCTGAGTATCCTCATCTAGGCTGAATGTAGCTGCTAATGAGCTACGAGGCCAAGAATCCAAATCATGGCGTCATCGTAAGAATCCCCTGGGTGACTTAGAGGTAAGCCACTCTCTCTGCTTCAGTCTTGCCTCACCCAACTGGGAATGCAGAAAGAAAACTTTTCTGCCTTGCAGGAGAGTGGGCGAGGGTTTTCAGAACAAATTCAGAGCCCTTTGACCAGTTAGGTAAAGCAACCTGTATTATGAAAAGCAAAGCTATTCCACTTATTTATTAAGCATTTACAACCCACATCTTCTGCTAAAGCATGGCACCCACAATAACTTCAGGAAAACCATTTACAACATAAGCCTCCAATAGGTGAAGTCTTTTTTCTAGCTGTTGAAAAAGTGCAGTACTCGCGCGCGCGCCCCGTACCTTGACAAGGTTGTTGCAGAACCAGTAGACTCCACCCATGTGCAGAAGGGTGTCGAAGATGTGGATGGAGCGACTGTCCACCCAGCCTTTTTCCAGCACCTTGGAGAAGACACCCATCAGCACCTCTTTGATTGGCTTCTTGGCAGGAAGGAAGTTCCAGTAGGGCATAGTGACGACTCCTGTGGCTGAGAACTTGATATTAGCAGCTGTCTGCTGCAGGACATCAGCACACATGTGCTCAAGGATTGAACTCATGATCACCACTCTAGAGGGGAGAGAAAAAAGAGTAAAGTATGACCACCCTAAACCTGCATCCTTATCAAGGCTTCTTCGGCAGCTCCAAGTTGCTGATGTCCCCAAATTCCAAGCAACGTCAACTAAAGGCATCGGGTTGAGGCTCTAAGGAGACAACAGCCTACAAAATGTGCTGAAGCAGTCTTTGACCAGAGCTTAATATTTGCAAAATGACCCTTCACAGCAGCAGTGATCGGGGAATAACAGAATTATCTTAGCGCTGCTGTGTAAATTTAACACTCGCACTGGGACAGGAAACCATTGTCTCCATTCAGACTGAGATGAATGAGTGACAATTCAGCAGTTTCACATTGCAGGTTCCCTCTGATGTTGTTTTTGTCCCAGGATGGCCACCTTAAGAACAGCGACAGTGTGGCCTGGTAGCCAGAGTAGCCTGACGTGGCTGATCAACTGCTCACTGCCCGTACTGCCTGTGGAGCCATAGAATCACAGAATGGTAGAGTCGGAAGGGACCCTGAGGATCATCTAGTCCAACCCCCTGCAATGCAGGAATATGCAGCTGTCCCATACGGGGATCAAACCTGCAACCTTGGCGTTAGCACTATGCTTTAACCAAAGAGCTTTTTTTTTTTCATGCAGCAAAAAGCCTGGGCCGCCTCCCAGTTATCTCTGATCTTTCAGGATGCTTAATTCAGTGTTTCTTATGAGACACATGATATCACCATGGAAATCATACAAAAAAGCAGAACACACACCGGGGGCACAAAGCAGAATACAAGCAGGTTATCCTGCCCTGTAGATGCAGCCTTTACCCCACATTTTTAACCCTTAGCTTAACACCCTGTTTTCTGCTACCCAGACTTTTACTTGCCTCTCACTGTAGAACTGCAGGGTGTTTTCAGCATACAGGGGAGTTGCCAACTGCCGGATCATCTGCAATGACTTCTCTCTCTCGTCCAAGCCCAGCATACGGACGTGAGCTACGAGCCAGGCCACAGCGCACACAGCCATGCTGCACACCTTCCCCTTGATGTTGTCTGTGATTTTCTGGGGAAGGGAGGAGGAGGAGGAGGAGATGGGAAAGTGAGGCAAAAAGGCAGCTGTTGAGACTCTAGATTTTTTTTTACTTTTCATTCATTGAGGGATGGTTTGAATACCAAACATACTGCAACTGCAGCAGTAGTTCTAAGATCACTTCCAACTCTCAAATTCTATGCATCCCATACATACCGACGCAAGAGAAAGAACAAGCCTAAAGCACCAAATCATCAGGATTGTGTAGTGAGTTTGTTGTTACAGTTTTCTCTTTTCAGAGAGGTTTTCTATAAAGGGAGAAACACGCAGCCTCCCTGTTGCATGGTACTGCCCACAATGTTTTTGCACCATTCCCGATTCGGATTTTTGCTTCTGAATGATGGTGGGCTTTTAAAAGGTGAATAGCAACACATCTCCTTTGTGTACAAGGCTCGCTAGAAACGCCTGCTCTTTGTCATTACCTGGACGGAATCAAAGGTGAGAACCCCGTTCTCCCAGGCGTTCAGGATCTCCAAGATAGCAGCAGAGATGCTCAGACACGCTTCTTGCCATTTCATCTGCCTGCTCAGATGCAAAGATATACAGGGAGGGAAAGAATTAAGGGAAAAACTGGTCAGGAATATAGGAGATCATTAGCCATTATCCCCCCCCCCAATTCCAAACCCACCTCCTCTTCTCTTAAAAGTGTTCTAGTTACAGGTAGTTGCAACTTATCACCAAGCTTAAAACCATGGAGAGACCTGGTTCGAACAGAGACGTTGGATTCTTATCTCATTATACATGATAAAGCGATCTCACCCCTTGCTTTTTCATGCAAGACCATTTGCAGTCGTTCACAGTCGTCAACAGCTATCAGTCAGTCAATCACCCATTTCCACCACCCTTCTGAGTGATACCCCTCCCCCACCCTTTCTCTACATTTAAGCGTCTGGGGACTTCTATTTCAGTGTATCTGAAGAAGTGTGCATGCACACGAAAGCTCATACCAAAATAAAAACTTAGTTGGTCTTTAAGGTGCTGCTGGAAGGAATTTTTTTATTTCTTAAAAGTGTATTAATGATACCTGCTAAAAGCTCAAAAGCAAGGGTTGAGCAAAGATTTTTAAGTGGCAGAGGGCTGAGCTCCAGTCTCTCCCTCCCCCAGTAAGCAGAAGCAGAATTAGGCACCATTTGCAGGTTTTGTTAGCAGCAAACTTAAATGTTGGTGAAACCATGTATACAGGATAAGGAAGGAGGCAGGAGCAGCAAGGGATGCACAGAAAATCCACATCTTAACTATCAGAGAGCTCTGTTGAGACTGCCTGCCTTGTGTTCAACCATGAGGACTAGAAACCTGCTTTAAGAAATCGAAAGCCAAGAGATTTAGGAATCCACTCTACGGCATGGACAGAGAAAACAACGAACAGCCCTGCAGCATGAAGAAAGCAACTGGCACTCAGGAGAGAAGGGAACCTTCGGCCCACTATTTTTAGGACACAATTCCTCAGCAAATCTATTCTAGCACAGCTACTTACACCAACTTCATTTCTGACGAATTGTTGAGCAAAGCAACTAGAGATTCCACCTTGGTGGAATCGGGCCGGAAGCAAGGGTGATCAGGGTTGAGGATCTTCCCTTCCTCTGGCATGCAGGTCTGCATCCAGGTCTCAAAGAAAGGCACTTCCCCAGGTGGAGCAGCTTCAGAAAGGATCACCTGAAAGAGAGACGGCCAAAGGGGTTGAGCAGGGTAGAGACATCATGAAGCCCTCGACCACAGCAACAGCACCACCTAGTGAGTGACAGGTTAGTGTTCATGCAGGGCATGAACATAGGACCTGGTTTCCTGTGCCTGGAATAAGCTCTCACTGTCAGGATTCTGGCCACCCAATTTGTTTATTTATGGCATTTTCATGGCACCCTGTTGCCAAGTTCTCAGGGTGGCTTACGACAAAACTCAAAGCAAATTAAAAATATTCCTCACAGGTGGAGGGGAGAAGAGAGTGGAAAGCTCGGAAGGTACCCCCTTTTACTTACATCTCTGTGCCTATGCAGAGAACATTTCCTCCACCATTACCTCTCCCTTGCCCCTGTATTGTACAGCGTAGAGAAGACCCTACCTCAGAGCCGTAGGTCTGGGCGACATGGCACAGCATGAGGAAGGAAATGTCGAAGAGAAGCGCTCTGACTGACGCCGCTTTGGCTAGAGAAGTGGGAGGAAACCCACAATGATAAGTTCACACCACCACCACAACAACAACAACGAGATATATCAGTACTTTACTATGATCATTAACGACATCTGATGCATAAGAAGTGCTCTGCAACTACATTCTCGTTCGTTGTACCGACACAAGAGGAGTTCTCTCGCTCTGTGCTTTTTCGTTTCTTTCCATTCCTGAGTCCTTACGTCCCACACTGATCACTGACAGCCTCTGATGTGGCACTTCTGGCAGTCCCTCATCCCATATGCCTTCACTGCGCCTTTAGCCTGCACCTTGAGCTGACCCTGCCCTGTGGAACTCCTTGCCAAGAGAAGTCCGGCAGGGTTTGACCCTGCTTTCTTTTAGACATCTTTTGAAAATGGTGCTGTTGACTGAGCTTCTGGTACATGCATCTTTCTTCTCTGCCTTTCCTCCAAACATGTGTATATAAATGACACCCCCACCCCAAAAAAAAACCCATGTGCCTATCTATTTATTTAAAAAGGATTCCCTGGATGGTCAAGTCCAGTCAAATTCGACTATGGGGTTGCGGTGCTCATCTCGCTTTCAGGCCGAGGGAGCCAGCGTTTGTCCACAGCTTTACGGGTCATGTGGCCAGCATGACTAAAATGCTTCTGCCACAACAGAACACCGGGACGGAAACCAGAGCACATGGAAACTCTGTTTACCTTCCCACCACAGCGGTACCTATTTATCTACTTGCACTGGTGTGCTTTCGAACTGCTAGGTTGGCAGGAGCTGGGACAGAGCAACAAGAACTCACCCCATCGCAGGGATTCGAACCGCCAACCTTCTGATCGGCAAGCCCAAGAGGCTCTGTCTATTTATTGGCCTTCTAGTAATCATAAAAAGCAGCAAGAACAGAGCAGTGGACACCCCTAATGAAAATCGGACTCAGGCCCCTCTTTCCAGCTCCTCACTTTTTATCAAACCCTTTTGAGGGTGTGACCAAGATTAACAGTTTCAAAGCACTCCAAACATCTTGAAAAATGGACAAGGAGGAAACAAAAACTGCCAATGGCTAAAGAGAGCTCCCTTTCCCATCAGTCAGTCCAGTGGAAGGTCAGAGGGTCTTTTGTGCATTTAATCACATGCAAAAACACATTCAGAATCCTTATCTTGGAGTAAGTGGGATTCACACATCACTCCATCCAAAGGACTTGAGGACTGTGGGGAGGAAAGGAAGGGGAGGGGAGAGGGAGGGCAAGCTCACAGCTGCAAGTTAACCCTTCCCCTCCCAGGGCCGAGGTCCCCCACCAAGCAACACAAAGTGACTATTCTCAGGGGTGGTGGGGAAACGGGAGGATGTGCACGTGGTAGCCCAAAAGACAAAGAGACCCCAGTCATAACTTGAATGCCCCCCTTGTTGCAACAGGAATGCTGTGCTGGCACTGCCTACGCTGCCAGGCACCGTGGCTCACTTTCAACTCTTCCCCACCCCCTCCAGACTCTTCAGTTAACCCGCGAAAAATCTAGAGCCTCAGGAAGGAGCTGCAGTAACATTAGACTGAAAATAAAAAGAAATAAAGCAAAACAGGGACTTACAGCCTTCTCCACTGATGTGCTTGGTAAGTTCATTAAGCCTAAAATGAGAGGTGAAGGAACAGAAAATGGGGAAAAAATGAGCTAAGGCTGCCATTTATTCCGTAAGGGACCAAATCAAGTATCGTAACTGCCCCCACATTTTTTTTTTTTTTGCTTTCTAAAATGTTGGTCGCCTTGCTGTGCAAAACACAACGCGAACTTAAAAAGTAGGTCGCAATCATTTCCATTCTACAGATGATAAGAAGAACAAAGACAGCAACTGGGCAAGACTAAATGCACATCTCAAGTGGGACTTGAATTTGGGTGCTGCCCCATCCTTTCTTCTTTGCACCAATCTAATCAAGGTGAAACCTTCCTGGCCATTCCCCGCCTCCGTTCTTCTCCTCTTAGGCTGTGCACACACTAGACATTTAATTCACATTTCTTCTCACAAAGAATCCTGGCAACTAGTGTTTGTAAAGGGTGCTGGGAATTGTAGCTCTGCTGTGGGTAAGCTACAGTCCCCCCCCTTTTTTTGAGGGGAGGGCTTGCTTTAGATATGCTCTGAGAATATACAGTGTGAGTGCAGCCTTATTCTGCCTTTACTCTTTTGGAAAAGATTCAGGCCTTTCCCACCCAGATGTGGCTCATCTAGCAAGCTAAGTTCCCATAATGCAAACATTTTTACATTCTGGCAGGGCTTTTTTTCCCTAGAAAAAGAGGTGCTGGAACTTATTTAGGAGGAGCACCCAAGTTGTTGAGCTTTTGTTAGGGGTGGGATTGCCTAAAAAGCTTCTCTTCTTCGCCCGCTCGCCCCACCACCAGTTCGCCCTTACGCCACCAACCCTCTGCCACACAGATGTGCCGCTCGCAGCCTCTGCCGCACACCGCCGTGCCGCAATGCTACAGAGCTGCTGGAACGTGCCACATGGGTGACAGAACCCACCAACTCAGACACACTCAGTTCCGGTGAGTTCTGGCTGAAAGAAAGCCCTGCGTTCTGGCATGCCACAGCCTTTCGCTTTCAACCTCAGACAGGATGCTGAATAGCATACTCAGTATCATATTCCACACTTGTGTAGAGTACCTATGGCCACAGCAGCTATAGAAATGTTCTAAAAGGAAGGCACGCTTGGCAAATCCACACCGTGGTCAACTCCCGCCCGGAAACCAATGTCCCCACTGTGGAAGGACGTGCGGATTCAGAATTGGCCTCCACCGTCACTTACGGGCTCATTGTTGAAACCGTGTTTATGGAAGACAATCTTACTCGGCTACGAGTGATCGCCAAAGAAGAAGAAGACCACAGAGCTAGAGCTCGCAATCTTGCAGCTTATACGTGGAGGAGTAGAGTAGATTTATTCAGACAGGAGTCTTGTGACAGAAATATACCATCACATGGCTCGAAAGATAGTCCAGCCCCACCTCCCACTCCCGGTTCCCCCTCCTGGCAGCAACATCAAAAACAAATCTGTCTTTACCCTGCAGGAGAATTGTTTGCTTCTAATAACGGGTGGGAGAAGACCCGCACCCTGCAATCTTGCTTGATTTGCTCAAGTACAGAAAGGCCAGAGTGTGCTTGTAAAATAGCCGCTTGTGGGAGGTTTAACAGCCTCGTGAGTGGCTACCTAATAGCCCCTTCAGCTAAGAACCAAATGGGTTCAGGAAAAAAATGCAGCACCCTTGCATGGAATTGGGGGTGGGGATGGGCAGTGGAATAAAAGAAGAGGAATGGAGACAGGGAGTTGATCTATTGTCATTGGCAGGGATTTAGAAAAGCAAAACAGACTTTCAGCTAAAATACATATACTACCTGTGTTCTGCTAGGATAGATTGGTTTATGGGCTTCAAGGCCAGTGCTAAACGTTAGGGAAGCTGCCTGGCTGTCACTGTAAGCAGCAGATCTGTAATTGGCTGCCCCAAACCGAACATCTAAGTCACCATGTCAACATGTATTTCGAGTTTCCTGACTCCCAGGGCAGAGGAACACAACAGGCAGTGGTGTTATGTCATGAGTAGTGTTTCACAAGATGTCTGGGAAGAGAAACGGGAACTGCTGATTTGACACCGTTCATGCTGCTCTTGCTGTGGGATAGCTCAGCCTACCATGCCCACCGAGGCTTCGGCCACCACCTCGGTTTCCCATCTATGTGAAATGGGAATTCTAAGAACCCGCCTCATTGTTTCTGCAGGGGGAGGAAGGGGAAGAACGAACTCCAGATCAAGAGCGATTAGTACGTGATAGTGATATTTAAGTTGTTAACAGCTGGGGGCGCTTTACTCAGACACCTCTGGCACCTTGTGCAATGGTTCCCCCGCTGAACTGTGCCTGGAAGTGCTGATGCAGATCTCAAAACAGCCTGAATCCTATGCAGACGGAAGCGAGGTGGGGTACAGCTTCCAACACACTCAACCAATGGGTGCTCAACTGCATATTAGCCGTTGCACGTCAGCCTTGCAAGCTCCTTTTGAATGACAACAGCACAATATTTCATTCTCCCAAGTTCAGAACTGGAAGTGTAAGGCTGGGTGAGACTATAGCAGGAGTTCCCAAACTAAGGCCGGGGGGCCGGATGAGGCCCAATCGCCTTCTAAATCTGGCCCGCAGACAGTCTGGGAATCAGCATGTTTTTACATGAGTAGAATGTGTCCTTTTATTTAAAATGCATTTCTGGGTTATTTGTGGGGCCTGCCTGGTGTTTTCACATAAGTAGAATGTGTCCTTTTATTTAAAATGCATCGCTGGGTTATTTGTGGGGCATAGGAATTTGTTCATTTTTTTTCCAAAATATAGTCCGGCCCCCCACAAGGTCTGAGGGACAGTGGACTGGCCCCCTGCTGAAAAAAGTTTGCTGACCCCTGGACAATAGCCTTGGAGCATATTGTTTATCTGTTCTGTTCTATTTTATTTTGCTACTTTTTTTAACTATTTTACCGTGGTACCTCGAGTTACAAACACCTCAGGTTACAAACGCTTCAGGTGTTACAAACGAAGGTGACCTCGAGTTGAGAACTTTGCCCCAGGATGCGAACAGAAATCATGTGCCGCTGGCGCAGCGGCAGCAAGAGGCCCCATTAGCGAAAGCACACCTCTAGTTAAGAACAGTTTCAGGTTAAGAACAAACCTCCGGAACTAATTAAGTTCGTAACTAGAGCTACCACTGTACTTCACTTTATTTTACTATTTTACTTCACTTTATTTTTACCTCCCCGACGACCCCCAATAATTTTTATTAGTTTTCAATTACAGTACTGTACAATAATCCAATGGTAGCCTCATAATAACAATGCCAAATCATAGTACAATTACTAATCCCAATCATTCAAATGTCAAATTATAAAATCTGTGTGGCCTCCCACGCGCTAGAACAGATGGTTTGATTATTTACTTTGTTTCTGTGTTCCAACATCTTATTCATCTCAATTACATTCCATTCAAAATAACAATCCATCATACAACAACTGCAATATTAGGACATTTATTCGTCTTAACACATTAAATGATTTATAAACCTTTAAGTGAAGCGTTCAAACTATTTCCTTATTCCTCCTGCGTGTGACAATTATTCTATCCGTGGTATTCCTTCCTGTCCTTGTAAAATGTTATGTCTATCATTCATTCATTCATTTATTATTACGGTCGAGGACCAGCTCTTAGAAGTAAAATAAAATAAGAATAAAATAAAAATAAAACGGATCCCTTTGAAAACAGTTTCCGGGAGCATAACGTATAAAAGTTGCTTTGAACAGATTTAAAAGAAAATTATTAATTATATAACAGTGCTAAAAGTTTAACCCTTAAAATAGTGGCTGCGGAAAGCTGAGCCTAGCTCGCTCGGGGTGCCATTGAGGAAAAAATCAGACGGGCTGGGAAGAAAGTCTGTGTCTGCATATTTGGGCACAGAATCTGGGGACCGCCCTGGTTGTTTTCAGGTCTTTGCCTAGCAAGAGCAGGTTGTATAATTGCTTTTCCGGGAGGCTTGCTAAGCTCACCAGTATGGGGTCCAGGATCTCCCTTCGAGCTTCTTCATATAGGGGGCATCTGAAGAGGAAGTGCTCTGGGCTTCCTATTTCCCCCAATGGGCATACGCAGAGTCTTTGGGCGTATGGGATTTTTTTGTAAAGCCCCTCCAGCACAGGCGTGGGCAATGCCGCGCTTCTGGCAAGTGTAAAAGCCCTTCTAGTGTTTTTTGACAGGAGAAAGGAGAGGTAAGGTGTCGGGGCGGCTATGTATCTCTCGATTTCTCCAGTTCTGTAAGTTATGTCTATCTTTTCCCAGCTGTTGCTGCTCCCCATCATGCCTTGGGCGGAGCTAATGCCCCATTGTTTATTTTTACTATTTTATTTTACTATTTTTATTTTACTATTAATAAAGACTATTATTTTTTTAATTGGCCAGTTGTGTGTGCTCCGGCTCTAGAGAACAGCAGAAGCTCAACCAAGCTGTGGGTGCGTGTTTTAGCACTTGCATGCTCTGTGACCTTAGTGACAGACTCTAGCTCCCCAACTTGAAAAGAGGCAGTGGCCAATCATATCCAGACCCACTCACTTGATAAATTTCCGGGCAAAGACTTTCAGCTTCCCTGTAGCTGCTGCAGCTGCCAACAACAGATCCAAGCTCTTCCCGGACAGCATATGTCCCAAGACACCCAGAAGCCCTTCTGGGGTTTTCGAGTGATCTGAATCCATTGTCTGGAGTAGCAGAGATATAAATAAAGAAGGTAATTGAGTCGACGAATGTTCCCGATTGGTAGCCAGCAGGGAACAAACTACAGAGAATTGTGTAAAGAGAAATCAGTTCTTAGCAACTTAACTACATGCCCATGGGTATTCATCACCATATCACAGAATTCAAATTGTAATTTAAAAAAAAATGCAGTATGAGAAATAAAAGAAGAAATAAAAATACAATTAAAAATCAAGGTGAATGTGGACATGCCGTGGTCCAGCTGAATGAAGCCAGCAGACCACTGGTGGTCTGCAAATCACAGCTTGGGAATCCCTGAACTAAAGAAAGGCGAAAATATTTCGATTGCTAAAAGGAATGCGAAGGCTTTGTCCAATATTAGAAAGAGAATTAACACAGAAATGTCTCCGGTTCCATTCTTTTAAAAAGAAAAAATATGACTAAGTCACAATCAATCAACACACATTAACAAAGCACCAACTAAGAGGAAAAAACACAGAATGCGCAACTTGCCATAGATTGTCTTGATTGTCTTTACAAGCAGTATCAAAACATACAAGAAGGTAACAAGAAACATAGAGAAGTCTTCAGAGAATTAACAGATATATCTGGATTGCATTTCCTAGACTAGTCATTGGATGTCATTCCAGAGGCATTTGTATACTTCAGATGAGGGTCTACCCATTGTTTCTTCGGTTACATGTTCAATAAAGGCTTGTCAGGCCTTGTAAAAATGTGCCTGGCTGTACTTAACCTTCAGAGTAGCAAAACTGGTAGTTGTTTCACCAATAAACCATACTTTCATATACCTTATGTCTAGGGTCACGCTGTTTGCTAACTTGGTAAATGTTGGTGTGCCACCCCCAATTGCTGTGTCACTTTGTCCCAGAGGGCATAGCCACTACAGATTTACGAGTGACAGCCCAATGGGTGTGACATAACAACAGAATAGTGTGTGTTTTACTGTGTTCTCTAATACAAGCACAGACAAACTACTCAAGCGGCTTCTTGCGCCAAACAGCTGACCACTGTCCCAAGATATTTTGTGCCCTCTCCCTTTGCCCAAAATGCCTTGAATTCATTTGATAAGCTTCGATACGCAAGGCGTAGGTTCAAATCCCCAGTCGTGAAGCTCTGCTATCAGCCAAAGACAAGATACATTCTTTCAACCTAATTTACAGTGCTATTCAAACCATGTCTACTTGGATGCAAATAGCACCGAACTCAGTGGGCTTCACTTCCAGGTAAGTGGGGTTGTTCCAGTTTGTAGCCTTAATCTCATAACAGCTCTGAGATGAAACATTGCTCTGAGCAACTTCAAGGGAAGATAGCCAAACATAATCATTTTAAAACACAATTACAATACTATGCATGTCTACACAGAGGCTAAAGCCCACCGGGTTCAGTGGAAGTTATTCCCTCGTGTGTCTAGGCCTCAGTAGCACCAAAGACTACTACAGCAGTAATACTAAAAATAATAAAGGTAATCCAGTTTCTGTGTTCAAGATGCCATCACAAGGTTAGTGCCTACTTTCAGGATGTTGGTGACGGTGGGCTCTGCTCGCAGGATGAGGCCTGGGTTGGGTTGAATGTTAGCATTCTCAGGAGACTTTAAACGTGGCGCGTGTTCCCGATCAGCGGTCCTGGGTGAGGTCAGAAGAAAAATACCCAGAGTTGAAATAAGAGGGTAAAGAGCTCTTCAATGAAAGTGGAATGCTCTGCTCTAAGGGCCACCCCAACAGTACAAAATTCACATATCTATAAACTTCTGATGAAAATTCAGGGCAATGAACTTTTAATTTATGAGAGTTTGACTCAGGTTAACTCGCATATTTAACCTGTGGGTTCTCAGAAACAAGACTTCCAAGTCCCCGTGGGCTGAATGCAGATGACAAACTGACTGAGTGGTAAAGTTTTCTACCATGGTTTTGCATGGTCTATACTCTTTAATCCTTTGGAAGCTTTTGGACTCCAACCCCTATCAGATTCAGCCAGCGTGGCAAATGGTCAGGGGGTGATGTTAATTGTTGTCCAACATCTGGAGAACCGTAGGTATCCCATCCCCAGTCAGTATTAAGGAAAAGGTGGTGGGATTCGCCCATCCGCTTGCCGCTCATTCTAATGTGTGCTAAAGTTTGAAGACCTTATCATGTGGCTAGGCTCCCCAACATTACGGCTTATTTATTTGAAACATTTTTGTTCTACTCTTCGGTAAATATGTCAGCGACAGGACAGTCCCTGTCTCCAGGCTTACAATCTAAAAAAGACATGGCACAGAAGAAAATGCAACTGAGAGGGTGGGTGCAGGGGTTGGGTGGGGAAGCAAACTCGGAAACTATTATTTCTTAGCTACAGAATTCTTGCAATGACAAGTTAGAATAGAAGGATTTCAAGGAAAGGAGGAGCAAAAGGTTGCAGGGCTTTTAGAAGGACAAATGACGAAGCCCTGCAGTCCCAACTTAATAAACTGGTCATCTGTATTAGTAATCTGTGACGGGCAACTATGACCTGGAGTAGGGAACACAGCCCCTGAGTTATAGCATTTCACAGATACTGCTGTCTTTTCAAAGCTAGATTTTTGTCCCCCTGCTTTTTTACCATAGGTTTTTTGTTTTTTTAAAATGAGTTCAGATATCTATTCCAAGTGCTGTTTATCATTTAAACATGCTGAAATATCTGCAGCCTCTGACAGGTGTTTTTTTTAATTAAAAAAATTATTAACTTAAGTTTTAGTGGTATTTTGTCGAGGAGCAACCTTTTAATATGCAAACAGAACTCCTACTCACAAGCTGTTTGTGGCTGGATACCCTGAGCAGAAACTGAAAGAAAATGGAAGGAAAAGTCTACGTACATCCTTGCCCAATCCATACTAATAAAACAAGACTAAATCAACACTGGTCAGCTTACTACAGTGTATGTGAGGGTTTATCTGCTAAGGCATCAGTTTGCGCTGTGTGATGAGAGGTGGGAGGGGGAGAGAGAACACAATTCCCCCACCAACCAGTTTAAAAGGTGTGAAATTAAGCACAGCAGATGCTTCGCAGACCTAAAAAGCAATGCATTTAATGATTTTGCCAGCTTAAAACAAATGCAATCTTTTTATATATATATAAAAAAAGCAGTAATTTTCCCCCTTCAGAGAAATAAAATTTGAAAGAGAGGGTGAGAAGTTTCACTGGCCTATTTGAAACAACGATACCATTATCAGTAGGAATAAACCCTTAAGATTGTGTGGAATATATTAACCATCCACTTCCCTAAAGAAAGAACTAGTGACAAAACACTGCCGCAAGGCACAGAGGGCGATGTCTTCCCTCCACTGCAGCAAAGCAAGTCAGTAAATGAGGCTGAAGCCACAGATTAAAACAAAGCCTGCCACAGTCACTTGTGTACACTTGCACTTTTAAGCTTTACATTATTTAAGAAATGGGCAAGCTTCCTTGCATTTACCACTTGACAAGTTGATCGCATGCATTCGCCCATGGTTTTAGAGAAGCTGAGAATAATGCGCGGCTGCTGGGGGAATGTCTCCAAGACGGTTGTCAGGCAGCTGAGAACTTCCTTTCCTCTTCCCCACAAGTTAAGGGGCAGAAGCTCAAGAAATGCTGAAGCAACCGCTATATGCATCTTTGCCCCTGCACTTAGCCTATCGTCCCTTTTGTGCAAAGGTAGATATGCCTACCGTTTGGCTATAAGGTTGTTCATGTTGGCTTCGGAGAGCAGACCCTGCTTGCCACATTCTTGAAAAAGAAGGCTCGTGCAGTCACAGCTGGAAGAACAACAACCAAAAGAGAGAGGGGAAAAAAACATGTGTAAAAATGTCTGAACAAACATGGTCCATAATGGAGACAGACTGTTCTCTCGCTGGACCTTTTGGGGAAGGACACTAGATGGCACAAGGTGAATTAAGGAAGAGATGGTGGGAATACAACTAAAGGTAAAAGAATATAACTGGGAGGCACAGAAAGAATCCCGTTAAAATGCCTCTCTTTGATCGGGTATAAAGTCCTTGTGTTTCAGCTGCCGTAAAAGTTGTAGAGTTTTTTATTGAGCGCCATTTTTGACATTGCAAATAAAGTAACGATCGGGAAAAGGAGGAATACAAAGGAGGATACCAGGGTTCAACCTTCTAGTCTTCGCAGTGTTAAGAAAAGGACAAACCTTGAGTGGAAGCAACCGCTGCTGAAAGGCTCGAAAGTTCAAAAAGGATCTGTGTGGTTTCAGTGATTGACACCTGCATGCTCTAAATTTCGCTTTGGGCCCAGTAAGGAAATTTCTCAACCTGTCCTGAAGGGGGTTGTGCTCCCCACTCAAGGACTGGTTAGCATTTTGAGAATGGCCACAGATCCACCTTTGTCTCTGGAGGCCTCAGTGGCCCACTGCGGTATGTTTTGCATTTGTATCTGTGCTACTCCTAAGTTTTGCTTTCATGGAGAATATGTCATTTTAGCCACACAAATGCCTTCCGGGTAGAGACAGAAGCTTGCTGAATGCTGCCCAGCCAGCTTCCTAGTTGAGGAGCAGGGAAATGAACCCTGGTCTCCTCCATCCAAGCTCAATGCTCTTCCCATTACTACACAGCTACTTACAAGACCAACCAAATTGGTTGGCTCAATTCTGTAAACAAAGCACATTTGCATGTGTACACTCACTTCCTTTGCATAATCTATGGAGTTTTTCTGCCAGCCATGATAGATAGGTTGCTAACTACTGAATGGTTACAGGTAGGTAGCCGTGTTGGTCTGGATCAAAGTAAAATAAAAAAAATTCCTTCAGTAGCACCTTAAAGACCAACTAAGTTTTTATTTTGGTATGAGCTTTCGTGTGCATGCACACTTCTTCAGATGAAGTGTGCATGCTTCATCTTCACACTTCTTCTTCACACTTCTTCTGAAGAAGCGTGCATGCACACGAAAGCTCATACCAAAATAAAAACTTAGTTGGTCTTTAAGGTGCTACTGAAGGAATTTTTTTTAACTACTGAATGTTTCTGAGCTTCTATCCACTCATTTTCAAGGCTACTTTAAAGGCATGACACCTTAAAAAAAACCACCCCAAAACCCACCAGACACCTAAAACAAACATCTGGATTCTCAAGGTGCACAATTCTGCAATTCTGCACTTCCAAGTTGAGATCACGGGAGTACAGAATGTACAGAACCCAGGAGTTGCCCATTCTAACCTACAGCTCCTTGGCAGGCAATTTATCATGTATCTAGCACAGAGCACATCCAGCCCTGGCTGAAGGATTAAGAGTAAGAAAGAACCACCTCAGGTTTGTGCTTATGCATAACAGAACAAAGCGTTCAAGAGCTGGGCACAAGAAAATTGAACCAAACTGATTCAAAATACTACTTTATGCAAGAGCGACACTGACTGCTTCACACATTGGGGAGTTTGGGTCTTAATCTATCATGCAGAACAAACAGTTCTAATTGCAACATCAGCAGCAAACCTATGCACATCAAATTCTGTTTACAAGGCTGTCCGCTTTCCTTGGCCATCTCCCCCCCCCCCCCCCGTTCTAATCTCCTGTTATATCCTACCCAGCAGGGGGGAAACAGGGAATTTTCCTTGAAAAATTCCCGTTTCAGATTAAACTGTGCTAGCTTCTACTTTTCTGTTGTCAGTGCTATCATTCTGTATTCTGTATATCCGTATTTCCAATGCTCTCTTTTGATGTTTTGAATGCTTGGTGTTAGCCGCTTTGGACACAGCTCATTGTGGGAAAGCAGCATGTAAGTAAACTCAGTCAACCAATGTTATTGTGTTAAGAAAACAGGGAGCAGGTTTGAGCAGTGAAGAAGAGGCCCAGTCCTCCCACAGGCTCCTTCTACTAACAAAACCAGTTTCTGTGACTGGTGACCACTTCAGAGAGCTTATACCAGGTTCTAGTTTGAGTAACAAACACACCTCCCGCACGAGTTGGTCCATTTAACTTCCTCTGCATGATAACCACCTCAGCAATTTCTCCCACTATCTAAGCCTGCTCAACTCTGCCTTGTCTATCAGGTTGTTCCCATCTCAACCTTGACTGTTCTCCCACCTTGCTTGCCCCTACTCCAAATAGCAAACTGGTTTTGGCCAAAATATCCCTCCAACCTAGTCTTCAACGCTCATTATTCAACTTGGTTCAATGGGGGAAAATACAGTAATGATGTGTTTATGTCCTGTCTCTAGTCACTTGCTGTATTTTTTTGTGTGTTCAATTAAATATATGAAACAACAACAACAACAACAAATTTAAAAAGCAGCCTTCATCCTGACAGTAACACTAGGGTTGCCAAGCTCCCTAAGAGTTAGACCCTGAGATTGAAGTAGTGGAGCTTTGGGGGACAAAGGTTGGTGGCTGGCAGCTAAGAGAGTGGCATCTGATGGGAGCAGAGACCATGATAAACATGGGAGTGAAATTGAGAGAAGAACTCCCAGGCCAAGCAGGAAAAGCCCTTGGGCTCTTGAAGGGCCACGAAGAAGGGGAACCTACTTGCAGCGTTGGTCGGCCTTGTCCAGAAGGGGCGTCAGCTTCAGGAGGAACTCAAAGGCACAATTCACATCTTCGGTGAAGTCCTGCAATTGCACAATTATTTTCTTCCTTACATCTAAAGGGTCTGTCAGTGCTATACTGGAATCCCCACCCATAATCCCCCTATACAAACAGGCCAAGGCAGCGCATCCCAATAAGCCCACACTGAGAATATTAGCTCCTGGTAATTTCTTTTTGGCAAGTTTCATGCTACAAAATTTGCCATTGAGCGAGCTGGGGAAAAAATCCAGCAAACTTAAAGGGTTGGTTGTTTTGTTTCTCTCCACGCCCTTCTGTGGTGTAGAAGCTTGAACCACTTGATTATGTAAACTGAAGCTCTGCAGAGACACTAGTGAAGAATTACTTCTTTTGAGCCGCTCTTTGCAAGTGGTACATTGCAGTTGGGGGTTTTATTGAGTAAGGGAGAATATGATAAATGTGTGTGGAACTGACTTTTTGTCTCCCCCAGATTTTATGCGGTATGGAATTTAGAAAGAAAAAGAAAACTTATGCTGAGGTTTGAAAGGGGAAATCTGAATAGCAGGTGGTTTTTTTATTTGTATTTTTAAAAGGAGGCAGTCTCAAAAGTTAAGCTTTGAGGCTAATTTCTTTCCATATGCTTCTCTTAAAGACCACATTAGATGACCTCTATGACTGGGAAGACAGGTTCGAATCCCACTTTAGCCATAAACTCACTCAGCGGCAGAAGAACTACTTTTTAAGCAAAAGCTCCATTTAGCCCAGCATTCTGTCTAAGACAGCAGACAGCAGTCAAATGCCTCTGTGAAGCTCACAAAGAGGGTATGATTGAAATGCCTTTCTTCTTTGACCTAAAGCATGATAATCATAGAAATTCTGGCTCTTCACCCTTACCCATCATGGTTAGAGTCACTGATGGGCCTTGTTCTCACTGAAAATCCCATCTTTAACCTAAGCACTCTTAATTGCAAAACTAAAATCATGATGACTTGCTTCCATTTTTCTTCCCAAATACTTTTTAGCAGTTCTAAACAAATACAGCGGTACCTCGTGTTACGAACTTAATTCATTCCGGAGGTCCGTTCTTAACCCGAAACTGTTGTTAACCTGAGGTGCACTTTCGCTAATGGGGCCTCCTGCTGCCGCCGTGCCACCGCCGCACGATTTCTGTCCTCATCCTGGGGCAAAGTTTGCAACCCGGATCAACTACTTCCAGGTTAGCGGAGTTTGTAACCCAAAGTGTTTGTAACCCGAGGTACCACTGTAAATAGAACACTGACGTAGCTGTTGTGATGGTGATGATGATGATGATTTGCTTTTCAAAAAGCAATATTTACCTTTTCTCCTTGAGGATATTTTTTCAATTTTACGAGTACTTGTGGAATCTGAAAAAGAGCAAAGTAAGAATTTAATAAGGGATCTCAAAGCTACCCCCCCCCCTTCATCTCCTTGTGAATTTTGCTCCCTGACTCACATGTCCTGGACTGCTCAAAACTCCTTTGCCTTTTCACTCCTTCCCCCTTTTCACAGCCCCTCCTCCTCTCCCTAGACCCTGTAAGACAGTTGTTCTTGACTTCTGTTCCACTCAGTCCCATTGCCCTTTAACAATCCTCTGGCCCTCCAGATGTTGCTGAACTACAACTCCCATCACCCCCAGCAAGCATGGACAAGGATGGTTCAGCCATATCACGAGCATCCAAAGTTTTCCACAGCTGCTTGTAGTCCTCTTTCCCAAAACCCCTTCCTATCTCTATTCTCCCGTGAGCCCTAACTGCACACAGACCCTGCGCAAACTGGCCTTCGCTTTCCTCATAAATGCCAAGCTGTTTTTCAACTTCCTATTACTATTATCTTCACACTCCGATGTTGGAACATTTCATGTTCCATCTACGAACATTCCATGACATGAAACTAGCCTAACTAATGCTCAGAAAAGGTTCGAAGTCAGTCTGGTTGTTGCTTCTGGTGTCCTTATCAACCAAGTCCAAGTCGCAAACCGGCTTAATTACTTCCAGTGACAAATCTGGGGGGGGGGTGTGCGCTAATGTGGTCAAGGGCACTAAATATTGGATTGGAAGGTTTCATATCTCAACTTGGCTATGAAACCGATTTCTCCCTTGCTTTTGAAGATAAGAAAGCATTTTGCACACGAAACTGGAAATAAATATTCAAAAAACCAACAAACTCCTAAATGTAGAATTAGGCATGCCTAATCTGATCTTCATGCTATCATATGGCAACAAGCCCCAGAGATTAACTGTTTGTTATTTCTTTTGCTTTCCAGTTTGTTCAGGAGTGTGTGTGTGTGTGTTTGTCTCTTTCATACTTCTTAATTTATTCCTCTTCGCATGGCTGATAAGTTACATGATGTACTTGAGTTGCAATGGAGATTTACTGAGCAGGCAGGGAATGCTAAGTTGCAATTTGCTGGATCTCTTTGGGGGAATCTAGCAGCGTCAGAGTGTGTTTACCAAGAAAACCAGGGAGAAGGAAGACAGAGCCATCTGGCTTATGTTTACATTGCAAAAAAATAAAAAATTTAAAGAAGTATATAGCTAAATACAGATACTCCTCCAGGCTCTACCAAGGATGACAGCCCAGAAAGAGCATAAGAAGAGATTAGTGTTTCCACTCACTATAATAGTGAATGGCATCCAACACCCCGGGCTGCCAGTAGATCTGAGAACCTCCATTGATGCAGATGGGGGAAACTATGATTACAAAGGGCAAGAATTAGCACGGCAGAGGTTACAGTGTGAGAGGAAAAGTCTTTGACCAAGACCCTAGAGGACTTTGGTATTTCTTCCTTTTCGTTCCTAATCCCTAATGTTGCAGCTGAGTTGTGCCAGGACTGATACAGGGGCAGCCATACTTGATCCTGATCAGCAGTGTGTTTTCCAACCCGGGGTTCCTGAAGCCAGAGGTGAGAACTGGAGTAGAGTTGGCAGAAGTTACTGTTCTGTTGACCAGTCAAAAGCAAAAGGCTGGGCTCCAAAGTGTTCACAAGACTGGCCAATCCAGAGGTCTCGTGCTGCCTGCCAATCGCAGGGGTCGTTGTTGGACACACCTATCCATGCCTTCTATTCCTGAAGAGAACTCCAAGGCCCAAGCATACACAGCCCCAGGTACGCATTAGGCTGGGTCCCAGCCAGAGTTCAATAAAGGTTTTAAGCACAGATTGAGAATCTGTAGCTTTCCAGATGTCATTCAATTACAGTCCCCAATTCCTGACCCCTGGCCAAACTGACTCAGGCTGATGGGAGTCTGAGTCCAATGACACCTGAAGGCCACAGGTTTAGATTCCCTGGTTGAGAACCTAGAAAGGAGCACTGGAGTGGCCAGGTTATTGAGACACTCTCCTTCCCCGTTTTGCTTAAATAATATTTCTAGACCTTAAATAATATTTCAGTTGCAGAAAACAACCACAGCCTTGAACATATAACTCACAGGTTCTCCTAAAAGTTTGGAATCAGTGTCTGAATGTTCCACAGGCATGTTTCCAAAGGTGTCCCTATCAAAAATGAAGCCAGGGACAGGGGGCTGCAGGTAGACCCCAGGGCTAATTGGGTGTGTGTGTGTGCAACCAGGCTGGAGAACCAGATATTTGGGAGAATCTATCAAGCCTATGCAATGTCAGAAAATAGAAGCAGAAAGAAGCCTGATGCAAGAGGGAGAAAACTGTTTAATTACCAAGAAGCGGGGTAGGCGAGGGATAATGAGAAACCCGTTCCCTTCACCTAGGTCAGCCACACAGCTCAAGAAGAGACATGGGCTAAGGCAACGTATCAGGAATGCAGGGAACTGCTTTCTATCAAGTCAAGACTACGGGTCCCTCTAGTTTAGTACTGTCTGCACCAACTGGGAGTGACCAACTGTCTCCAGGATTACCAAAGATTGAACTTTGGGCATGCAATGCATGCGCTCTACCACTGAGTTACTGCCCTCTCTCTTGTACATGATGCCCTAAAACGACCACAAATTTAACCAACTTCCCATAATCCTTTTGGCCTCTGTTGCTCGGTAAGCTGGGAAACTCGGATGGCAACAAAAGAACTTTAGGAAAGGGTGAGCCCCAGCTCATTTGGGTCTAAGGGTACCTTACCTTGAGGAACGTGAAGGCTGTCCATTTGAGCTCCTCTGTCCCTTCAGGAGACTCTATCAGCCCCACAAAGCAGGCTTTCCAGATTTCCAGAATGAAAAGCGGGGACGGAATGCGCTAGCAGGGAGAAGAGACACAGGGAGAGAAGGCCTCAGGATCTTCCTCAGGGAACACAGTTTGGATTCAGAGTGGCGCAGTATTGACAACAACAAAAAAAAGGCTGGATGCAAGATTTCTAGCACACTTGTTGGACTATCCAGCAGTCCCATTCCACCATCACCCCAAGTGTGTGTGCATCATGATCCTTCAGCCAAGAGCCCACAAACTGCAGCTGGGCTTGATAACCTGAAATAATTTATCCTAGCCAACAAGAATAAGTGCCTATAAGCATCGACAGTGCCTCTTTCCACTAAGCGAGTGCAGCGCCCCCCCTTCCTCCTCCCCCACCCACAAATGAATGAGAAGGACTTAGAGGACAGATGGCATGGCTCCTGTGTACTTCTCTTATTAGAAAGCAGATACGGCCCCCCCACCTCCCTTGCAAGTATAACATATGCTACTAAATAACAGAGCCTCCTTCTCCCAGAGTCTAGTCCTCGTTTTTCCCAACCCCTGTCCGACAGCTCTTTACAAAAATAATGCCTCCGTCTCAGCTCCTCCAAACTCTCTCGACTCAAATAGCTTCTTCCCTGTTCTTTGCACCCACTTCTACACAGATTCATTCATGCCCATGCACAGCGAGGTAGGACTCCATTTTCAATACCAGGGGCAAAAGGCCAGTAAATAGATCCTTTCCTATCATGGACACCCACTCCATGTTTTGCTCTCTTCCTTGCAGCAACACAACCAAACACAACCACATTTACTAGGAGCTGCACCCCTGCTCACCAACCCCCTGCCATTCCTCCCACATTAACCCCCTAGAGCTTCCTTCCCCTTCCCACCCCATACAATTGCTAAGCTTGTTTTCCACCTTCCCAAGGCATTTCTGAAGCCACTTCTCTTTTGTATTCTGCAGCCCCACCACGCACCTGTTTTCACCTTTACCCTCATGTCCATTCCTCCCTCCTTTACTGCAAGCTCCCCCATACACCACCTCTGTGGGTAACTTCCTGCATCTTCCTCCTCCTACACATTTCAACTACTAAGCACTCTTACGTCCAGTTATGAAGCCACCATCCCCTGCTACACTTGAGAGAGAAAGAGAGAAGCACCACAAGAAAACTTGGGCCTTGGTCATCAGCCTGCTAAGTGAATAACGGCGGGAGAAATTATGCTGAGGCATTCTCTCCTGAGACTAGAAGCTCCCACAGCTCTCCCAAGTTTCCAGCCAAAAGCACAGAAAGTTTGCTTTAAAAGCTTTATCTGCTTTTTCCCTCTTTCCATCCCCAAACTTATAGGGCAAAGCCAGCACTATACAGCCAGTATACTGTCATCTAACTCTCTTTAATTTTTTCCATTGTTTTAATTTGTATTTCAAAAGAGAGGTACAACAGATGCCCAGACTAGATAAACAGTTTGCCTCATGGTAAAACTGATCCTGGACAGCACCGTTTCGGAATGCATAGGAGGGACCACAAGACTGAATTCACTGCTGTACAAGCATGTTATTCATATAGAAAACTCTGTGCCAGGGGGGAGGGATCTAGCCCAGTCTCCCTGCAACATGCTAGCTACCGAAGTGCTGGACGTTCTTCTTTATTCACGGAAGAAAATTCAAATATGCAACCCGCCAGCTGCAGTCTGAAACGGAGCATTTCTACCATGTGATGAGACTGCCCAGTCCAGTCCAGTGGGAGTCAGCACAATGAGACAAGCATCCTTCCTATGGTCCAGTCCAGCCATACCTGCATCCTTTTGACCATCATGAGTTGTTCCACCAGTGGCTGCGGCTCTCCAGTCAGGTTCATTGTCCCCTCTAGCAGCACCACGGCATGGATCGTGGGGAAGCCAGTTTTGTTCAGCTGTTCCGCATGCACAGAGAGCATAGTGGGGATACTGTGCGGAAAATTGGGACAGGGAGGAAGAGGAGGTATTAGAAGTTCGGTTCCGTTTGTGTACGGAGAGGAAATCGCTCGCTCCACACTGTGCAGCTGCCATCTGCCCACCTCTTGACAAGGCCAATGCACTCCTCTGCCTGGCTTTGTAACTGGCTGTTGCTGATGTGTCCTAAATTGTCTCCCAGCTTGGAAAGAGATTGTTCGATTGCGCTCCAGGAAGCTAGAGAGGAAAAGCAGTAATTTTAAGTTCCAATCAGCTCTTAGCCCTTGGTAAGAGATTTCCCCCAATCCTGCTGCCTTGGGAGATTGCTAGGGGTTGACCCCAGGACCTTCTAAGCGTGTAGTCTACCTCTTTGCGAAACCATTTCCCCAAACTGAGGCTTTTATCGTGACCAGGCAAGTTTATTAAAGTTTGGGATCACACCTTGAATGCTGAAGATGCTGCTTCCATGTTGAACTTTTTAAAAAGGCAATGGAGACCCTGAAGTTTAAAAACAGGCATCAGAGTACTTCCAAATATTAAATTTTTTGAGGGAAAGCTGTGAAACAGCAGGCTTGCCCAATAGGGAAGCAGCAATGCAATCTCCCTGTAGGCAATAAAGAAGAAACAAGGCCCGTGAATAAAGAAGACTGGGGTGGTGCTACTTCAGATCTTGTAAAGGGCCCTTGTGGGGGGCTTTTTTGGGGGGGGAATCCATATCAAAACTACAGGAGAGTTCTGTAGCTGGCACTAGAATCTTGGATTCAAATCAAGCCCTACAGTTCTCAATGTAAATATTTTGTATCTCTCCCACGAGACCACCAGCCACGTACGTGTCTCTTCCAACTTGGCTATATGAATCAGGGCCCGGTTCTTGGTGCTGCCCAGGATCTTTGCCAGCCGCTCTAGGCACATCGTGAGCTGGTTCTCAGCAGACCCCTGCTCCAGAGGCTCCTTCATTTTCTCTGTGTAGAAGGCAGCACAGCGCAGCATCCAATTGAGGACACTCATCAAGGCACGGCAGAGGCCAATGCATTCTTCTGCCTTGCCATGGCAGCTACAACAAAAAGCAAAAAAGAGAGGGCAAATTCAGTCACATGACTTTGGTGGCCCAAAGAACTTCACTTTGGGACTCCTGCATCATTTTCCAGGTCTCATTACCCCCCCCCCCCGCACTCCAAACTCCACTCAGATGCGCGTGAGAACTTGGGAGACAACGAAAGAACCACCAAAAGAAAAGTGTGTCGGGGACCATCCTGTAACTTCTCAGGGGGAGGAGGAGGCAGGACAGACAACTTGAATGTGAACATAATCAGGGAAAGCCTTTTCCTATTTGTGTTCTGCTTTATTGTGCCAAATGAGACAAGCAGGGCAGGAGGCCTGAACTAGTAGAAACACAGTGAATGGCCACCTAAACACCTTTTCATGCCCCCACCTTCATCTTCAACTCCATTCCCATGCCTCACACTCCCTCCTTTTGTGCAGTCCCCCTTTGCCCTCTCATTTTCACCTTCATTCCCCTTTTTCCTACATCCTCCTTACTTTTCTGAACTCTCTCTTGCACAGAGATAAACCCCGTTTCCTTGCCTTATCCCCTCTCTCCTTTTGTTTACCCCCAGCTCTGCTATTTCTCCTCGTTAAAAACTAGTTTTTTTAAAAAAAGAACAGTCCCTCAGTGTTTCTCCATCCCTGCTTTACTCAAATTTCTGCTGTTGTTTGAGTACAGCAAGAAGGGAGAAACACTGAAAGGGGTTGGAAATTGTTGTTTGAAATTTTTCTCTTCTTCAGCTGCCTCATGTGAGTTTCACAGTACAGTAACTGGTTTTTCCACAGTGATGCCTGAGCACTCTAACTGCTCTTTCTGAAGAGATACGGTAGCCTCATTCCTGAGAGTCCCAATGGTCTGGCAAGTCTAGGCATACTTACTATGGGAAGATGCTGAATGCAACAGACAAGGGATTGGGGGGAGGCAGATGCATTTATGACATAAGGTGCATGCTTTCACTTCATCCACAGGAAGTAGTGAAGAAAAGCTGCAAAGCTGTGTGGTTCAGTGAAAAGAAGACCAAGTACATTTTCAGGGACTCTGTGCAGCCTATTAAGAGACTAAACTGCAAACCAGGAAGTTCCTGGTTCAAATAATATCTTCAACAGGAACTTGCCAGGGTGCTCAGGTAAGCAATTATCTCAGCTTCAACCCTCCATCTATATATATATAAAAATGTAAAAAGGGCATGTGGGGGTTTGTGTCCACTTTTATCCGAAACCGCTTCACCGATTCCGTTCAAATTTGAACACAACGTCCAAAGCAAATGTCCGAAGGCTCTTATAAAGTTTTCAAAGACAGATGTCACACCTCCGCCAGGTGAAACCCAAAAAACCCCGTTCCAGAACGCACCACTCAGCCAAAAGTGCATGCTGGGAAAAGAACCAGGTTGCAAACCAGTGGCCTCTAGCGGCGGCTACACTGGTACTGCACCGATAGAACCTTCCCTCTCAACAGCACCTTGGCTGCCGTTTACATACTAGGCCGAATCCTTTACAGACTAGACCGAATGGTTTACATACTAGGCCGAAGCCTTTACAGACTAGACCGAATGGTTTACATACTAGGCCGAAGCCTTTACAGACTAGGCCGAATGAAGGTACTGACTCGTCTGTGTGGGGGGTGGGGAGGAAGAGGGGACGAGACAGGTTGGGGGGAATCACAGGGGAAAGCCGGGGGTGGGATACGTCATGGATCGACACAGGGTGGTGGCAGTCACAGGGATCAGCCACAGCAACGCGTGGCAGGGCCAGCTAGTCTGCAATATAAGTGTAATGACACTCACCTACCTTACAGGACTATTTTAAGAATCACTGAGATAATATGTACGTAAAGCTAGTTGAATATTCACGATAATGTGGCGTATCCTTACTGCAATCCCACAGCAATACTTGGAGAATGTAGGGGCTCAAAGAATGGCTCAAGTCACAAAACTCTGTTGCCCAACCTCCTTAAGCTTGCAAGCATCTCTGCCCAATACTGTTTTACTGGGGCTTCACAGCAACCCCAGGAAGGGAGAGGATAATGGGGGATTTCTCCTATCATCCTGGGACGCCAGAATTGATGACTGGAAGAAATCAAGCATCTGGAGCTTGCACCCTGTGGCACTGCTGGGTACACTGTCACATTCACAATCGCCACAGTACTTGCCTTTGTTTAAACAAATTAAAAAAGGGGAAAGGAAAATTATCCAAGCCTATGATTAAAGTGGCCTGGCTCAGAAAGCAAACGAGGATTGAGGAAGAAACCCTCTCAACGGGACAAGCACTACTGCAATAGGAACAAATAATCCCAGACCTGAAGGGTTTTGATCAAATTGAAAAACAGAAGATTGAATTAACCAGGGAGAGGATTAAGTCGTCGGCTTTGTATACGGCTGAGAACAGCTGTTTATCACCATTCTGGTGACAGGTTAATATTCATTGTTTCTGTTTTCTTGTAGGAAGGGAGAGTTCCTGCTTCCTCCTATTTCAGTCTGCTCCATTGTACTCACCTGTTAGCTCTAAATAAACTAAGGGCTCTTATAGAAAAAAATATCACAGGCTTTGTCAAGATTTTAGAAAGACAGGCGTTTTATTCTTTGGTAAAACCAAAGATATAAGAGTTCCATGAAAAACTGTGGTTCTCCTGTACAGAGGGCAGAACTGGGTTTCCTGACAATTCTTGTGTTCTTTTACTGATACATCAGTCTGCACATTTTAAAAAGCGCATTTCTTGTACTCACGGTGGCGAATATAACATTTGCAATATCAGTCACTGCATGCAACTCAGGGGTTTAAGCACATATTGCTGCCAATTTAGGTCTTTTCATTCTAAGGGCTCTTCCTCCGCCAAACTCCAACACACTGTATTTTGTGTGCATGCATATGCGTGTCCTGTACAAACTCTGTCCCTAGCTACTTACGGCCACTGGATAAGGCTCTTGATGAATCTATATTTAAAAAGTAGCACATTGTCACATTTAATACTGTCATACAGCATGTTATATAGGCTAAAAAGCTTTCCTGTGGCTCCCCATAGCTTTACATCACAAGTCTAGTAGCTGATTTTGAGCTACAAGGACTTTTGCGGCTAACCTACCTAAGAAACCACCTTCACTCTAGTATGCCATCATAGGGTGGTATCCAACGTTGGTCATACTCAGAATAGATCCGCTGAAGTTAATGGACAAGATGAACTTTGGTTCATTATTTTCAATAGATTTGCTCTGAGTAGGACTAGCATGGCACACAGCCCCATTGTTTCCAAGATGCTATATCAAGAACATACTCTAAAGACACTCTGGACTAGCCAGAACTTGGTCTAATCTAGCAATACACTTTCATGTTCTTTTTTCTTTTCTTTTTTTTGAAATCATTTTTGACTTTACAGAGATAAAATTGTTGTTGTTGTTGTTTTGTTGTTTAGTCGTGTCCGACTCTTCGTGACCCCATGGAGCATAAATTTATAACCATACCAAATACACAACCATATAAAGATATTACTCTGAATCTCAAGACTTCTCCCCATCCCCTCCATGGGTCTTATTGTCAACATTTTCAACTGCATAGTATTTCATAATCTATATTTCAAACCTATCCATATCATCCATAGTATTTGTTACATTACAAGGGAGATTAAAACTCTGCCAGTGTCTTCATCAGCTTACAGTGGTCTCCTAAATAAATTATAAACGTTTCCCATTCTTTCTTGAATTTCTTGTCTTCTTGGTCCTTGAGCTTTCTGGTCAGTTTTGCCATTTCAGCGTAGTCTTCCCCTTCTCTAATCTTTTTCTGGTAAGCATTTTGTTGGGTGAAGAAACCTCTCATTACACTTTCATGTTCTTACACAGGCAAGTATACTGTATGTCCAATGTAAATTAGTTCTGCTTTAATTATTAGGAGATGTAGTTGGTGGCTGTTAGTTGTTGTTTATGTCTGTTGTGGGTCTATTTCAGTCTTGTAGGAGCTTTTTTCCCCTAAAAGCTAGAATTACCATGATCCAATTTACAATGCAGGAGTGCACACTTAGGATCTAACAGTCAAGGCACAGTTCAGCAAAACAGAGTACAGTACTTTTCCATGTATAAGACACCCCCATGTATAAGGGGGGACTCAAATTTAAGAAAATGGGGGGAGATGGCACAGAGTTGTTGAGCTTTTGGGGGGATTACCCAGGGTTGCTGAGATTTTTTTAGGGTTGCATTGCTGAAAATCACTCACCAGCACGTCGCAAAGTCCACTTCTCATCTGTCCCCTCACCGGCAAAAGCTGCCAATCGTCTGCCCAATTGCCGCAGCGTCAACCAATCAACCCCAACCATTGACGCAGCAACCAATAACATGCACAATAGCTGGTAACAGCTGCGGCAGCAACCAATCAAACGCCCACCCTTTTAGTCTTGTACACAGAAAAGTACGGTACATGCTCTTATTTTAGAACCTTGCCAGATCAGATGAAGGCCCACCTACTCAGTAATTCTTTTTCAACAAACCCAACAACCAAGCGGTGCCAGGTGGTCCATTAGCTGATTACTGTTTAGCTTCTGCCCACCCTGGATTATGTCGCACTACATACATGTGTACTGAAAAGTATCCCTCACTCCCTACCTGAGCCGGTCACAGAACATATCCATGATTTCCAGCAACGACTGGACACAGAGGTCACGGGAGAAGTCATCAAACTGAAACAGGTAAAACAAAAGCAAGAGCTGGTGTCAAAGGAAAAGCATGCAAAACACGGAATTGGGGTGGCTTCAAAAGGGAATGAAGACAAATTCACGGCTTGTAAAGCTACCAGCCATGATGGCTGTGTACTGCCAGTTGCTTGGAATCGCAAGCTGGGAGCGCCATTGTGCTCAGGTCTGGTGTGCAGGGTTCCCATAGGCACCTGTCTGCCCACGACAAGAACAGGATACTGGGCTATATGGGCTTTTGGTCTGATTTATAAGGCTCTTCACACATTCTAGGAGAAGAGAGAAATCAAAGCGTGAAATGAAAGGAACTGTGAGCTGGAAGTGCACACCTAGTCTTAGAAACATAGCTAAGAGTCACAGCTGGGTGATATCTGGTTTTCAATACAAATTGCAATATATCACCAGGTAAACATCGTGATAAACCAATATATCACAATGTCTGAAACATGGATGGAACTTCAGTATGTAGAAGTGAACAGTAGGGTTGGGCGATGTCTGGTTTTCAGCTTTGTAATATATCACCAGCTAAACACCGTGATATACTGATATATCACAATGTCTGAAATAAGCATGGAGCTATGTAGAGATTTTGGCTGGCTTCATGGTTTCTCCCACATTTAGATTTTTGCATAGCACATACACACACAATTTGCAATATACTGCCAGGTCAAAAAATATGAAACCAATATCATGATACGAACTTCAAACTGTTTTGAATGATATAGACCAGGCCTAGGTCAAAGACCGTACAACTCTAGAGCAGAGTTGTGGGACAGTGTTTTTAAAATTACATCAACCTCACACTTTATATAGTAAACTGACACACTGAGGAAATGGCTAGGATAAGACCTGGAGATCCTCATTTTCTTCCTACATAGGTTTTTGTTAATTCCCTTCCATTTGAAGTGGTACAGTCCAAAAATACAGTACTGTACAGGTTTTTTTCTTACAATCAAGTGCCATACCATTTTTTTTATGAAATAAATAAAATAAACAACTACCGGTAGTGCAATTAAGCTCAGTTCCTCAAATTGAGTCCAGCAGTGCACCAGGACCAGCACATTTTTTAGAATCAGTACTGGAGTTTCAGAATTATTTCAGAATTATTTAACTCCAGCGATGTTCTGAACCAGTTGCAGCACCTCATATAGCCCAACCTGTCTGTTAGAAGAGCAATGATAATTGCACCAAGGCCATCTCTGCCTAGAAGGGGCCATAATTAGTACGCCTAGCTGATGAAAAGCCGCTTCGTCCCATGTATGCAATTCAAGCGTCTAAGGAGGGGGCTGGATGTAACAGAACACCCCCCACCCCCAAGTTACAAACCTGCTCCTTAAGTGAGAGTGCAACTCAATCCAGAATGGGCAAAACATCAACTCCCCAATCCACTGAATCACCAACTATCAGCACCTTGGTTTTGGTTTGGATTGCATTTTGCCCTGGCTATCCGTTAAAGAAATCCAGAAGTGATTTTGAGTCTTCCTGGTGCAAAATGAGGGGAGAGGGGGCAAGAGGGGGGTTCATGGCAAACACCCTCTGGGGCGTACATTTTTAAACTAGGCCCACTTTGCAAATACTTTAGTAACTGAGGAAAGAAACTCTGCAAAGAAACCCTAAAGGAAAAATATTGTATATTCCATCCGTTTGGATTTCTGTTGGCTTTTGTCTGCTAACCTCTACTCAGCCTACACTTATACAGGGTTGGAAGCCCAGCAGTGAAGAGGATGCTTTTATATATGAGAGTTCAAGTTCAACTCCTGGTAGCTGCAGTTAATGGATCTCAAGTAGGGGGTGAGCAAGACTACCATTTGAGAGGCTCAGGAGGGCTGTATGCAGATCTGCTGCCTGTTAAACATCATGATCTTTTCCCCCCTCCAGTTTAGAAAGGGCTTTGTAAGTCTTTTAAAATCTCAAATTCTGTAAAGAACCCTGGATTCTGAAATAGCAACAAACCACGCTGTTTCTATTTTATTTTCTACCATATTGTGAAGCGTATACTGATTCACTTGTGAAGGACTAGGAAAGAAAGGAAAGGTACATGTCTGAAAAAGAAGGCAGGGATAAACTCAGAGAACGCTAGAATGCAAACAAGCCTCATCTCCTCTCAAAAGTTCAGTTTAGCAAAACCTGCAACGTATATTCTGACAGCTTTCAGCCATCAATAGTAACTACATTTTGAACATAACGATGAGGGGTAGAAACACGCCATTGCTGTGCTTCTCTCCTGAGCTTACAAAAGCTGCTGGTTGTATATCATACATAATGCTGCAGTGAGGTTCCCACAATCCCTCAGTATTGACTGATGCCTTCTATCAAGGGATATTAGGGGGAAAAGCGGTGCTCAGGATTTAGGTAAAGGTGGAGAGAGAAATGCTTGAATGCTACCTTGCTGATGGCCATCAGAACTGAAGAATAGGACACCATCTGTAAACAATACAAACGAGAGAGAGAAATGGTTACAAGCCAAAGATAACATTTAAACAAACCAATCCACAAACAAGCCTTGCCATTTCGACTGCCGAGGGGGGGCGACAAGGTCACTTAACAGCGACGCAGCTTGTTGCTCAAGCACTGGTCTGGCACAAATTTAAACAGACATTTTTAGGTGATGGCATATTTGCTTCACATCAACTTTACAGTGAGCAAGTAGAGGAGGAAAGAAGTTAAAAAGCAACTGAAAAGCTTCTCTCTGTGGCAAGGGGTCTTGCAAGCATCTTGTATGCACAGAGCCAAGCACCTCTGGTAGTAAGAGGAAGAGAGGGGAAAGGCCATTTGTCATTTTCATCTTGGGGAAATTGCTATGTGGGAAAATGCACTGTCAGTATCAACTTGGCGTAGTAAGGTGAACAAGATATCCCAAGATTCTCTTTCAGACCCACGGGGCCTTTAGTAGCAACTGCTTAGTAAACATTCACTTATTTTTCTTTCTAATTGGTCCAACGGCTTGTAACAACCCTTGAACTCCTAAACCAAAAATGTAACATTCAAGACTACACTGGCACAGAATTCTGCTTCTTCAGATGCACATGTTTTGCTTTTTTAAAAAAGCAAGTGTCTAGCACTTGTGGTTGCAAAGATGTGCCCGGAAGTGTGTGGGTAACTTACAGTATTTTGAAATTTCATAATCTAGAAAAGGCACTTAATAAGATTTCCAGTGGTTTGGGGTAGAGTTTCAATGCCCTGCATATCACCTTCCCTACAATTTAGCAAAACCAGAATAAATTATGCAAACAAGTAAGAACTACAGAATCATGCAAAATAAAAAAATATTTATTTATTTCATAAAAATTCTGCATTATAAAAAAAGTGGTCAAGTACTTCAGAAAGGAAAAAAGCAGGAAAACTTTGTCGAGTTACTTAGGTCATGGTTCTGTAAAAAAACCCACAATTTTTTTAAAAAACGTACAGATTTCCTAACTAAATAATTCACCCATTAATGTGTTCACACACACTGAAGATAAAAGGGTCTACGGTGGGATTATTACCTGGGAACTAATGGCATACTTCAGATAGGACAGGAGCAGTGGGTTTGGCGATGGGCCAATCATGGCTTGCTCAAGAAGTGCGTCTGCAATTTAAAAAAGAAGAAGAAAAGGAAAGAAATTCAATCTGGGAAATGTATATACACTCTCATGAAGAATAAAGACTATTATTGCAAAGGCGTCTCACAAAACGTGGGGAACTCTCAGGAATTGCAAGGATGCTATAATATTGCATTCTGTGGCGGCGGCGGCAGCAGCAGCAGAGTAAATAATTCAAGAAAGAAAAGAGGCAGTTGGTGGCATTCTGGATAGGAAACGGACACCGTGGCCACACACTCTCCCCATGTGCAGAAATTGCTGCAGTCGATGCAATGACCTCTGCCTGACCTCTGCGGCCTCAGATGGAAAAGGACATGTACACAGACTCTTCTCAGACCTCACCTCTGCTCACTGGCAGTCGCAGCATATGCAGGTGCTTTTCCCTAAGACTGAGGTGGTATGGAGGGAAAGGGCTTTGGAGAGATGGCAGGCGAGATCGCTCAGCAGAACGAGCACCAACTGCTGGCATGCGCTTCCCAGTGGCAGCCTGCCAACATGCCAGATTTGGCAAGGCTGAAAGGGGCAGCATACGTCTTATCTGGTCAGTCAAGCTTTTGATTAACCATCTGAATAACAACGGGGGTGTAGGGTGTGGGAGGGGGATTTTCCAAGTCAAACCCATTTTGCAGTGTGCCCTTTAACTATTACTCCCCACTCCCTTTTCGAATCAGACTGAAAAAAAGACCACAATCTTCCGTTGCATGGTTGGCCCTCTTTGCCTACGGGTGTAGAAAAGACACACCCCTTCCACCAGTGCACGTATAAGCTAAACAAGCTATAGCTTAGGGCCCCACTCTCTTGGGGGCCCCAAAAAATTTTAAAGAAAAAAACAACGGGATGTACATTTCCAAAATATAAGATACAAAACCAGGCATCCCCAAACTGCAGCGCTCCAGATGTTTTGGCCTACAACTCCCATGATCCCTAGCTAATAGGACCAATGGTCAGGGATGATGGGAATTGTAGTCCAAAACATCTGGAGGGCCGAAGTTTCGGGGTGCTCGTACAAAACAAATAAAACCTACATACAGCAACAGTGTTTTGTGTTGTTTATGGACCTATTAGGACATATCTATATATATAAAGTCCATGTTGTCCCTGCGTCCAGTTGTCCCGTGTGTCTCTGGGGTACTGCGCATGTGCCCCAGGGATACAGGGATTGGACAGCAGAGACTGCGCGCGCGCACTCTCCCCCCACTCTGCCTCCTCCAACCGCCGCTCCCGCCGGACACCGCCTCACTGCAGGGCACGTCAGGGAAGCGAGGGTGGAGGCCGGCAAAGGCCTCCTCACAACCCTCCCTGGCCGTGAGGAGCGGCGGTTGGAGGAGGCGGGGGGGAGAGTGCGTGCGTCCTTCCTGTCGGCGGCTGGGGGAGAGGAAGGAAGGAGAAAGCAGCGCTTTCTCCTCCTCCGTTCCTGTCCCCCTGCCGCCGACAGCAAGGACAGGTCCCAGGGTTCGGAGAAGCGCTGCGCAAGCGCTTCTCCGAACCCTGGGATGTCTGCTTCCTGTCGGCGGCTGCGGGAGAGAAACGGAGGAGGAGAAAGCAGCGCTTTCTCCTCCTCCGTTCCTGTCCCCCTGCCACCGACAGCAAGGACAGGTCCCAGGGTTCGGAGAAGCGCTGCGCAAGCACTTCTCCGAACCCTAGGATTCTAGCGCCCATTATTGAACGGGCTGAAAACCACTAGTAGCATATATTCAACACAAAAAACAGTGACAATTTGTTGTTGACAAAGGACAGCAGGACATATAGAGCGCCCCATTACCTTCAGTAGCTTAGGGCCTCATCAAACCTAAATCTGGCCATGTGTCCCATCAACATCCACAGTGTACTCAAAAGGTTGCCAACCACAACTAGAAAGAGACTACGCCAAAGGCAAACTAACAATTCAGGCGATGCACACCTTCACAGTGAATTACACCCCTACCAACAATTTAGGCTGGGGGGGGGGTGCTACCCCAAACAGCAATCTTAGCCATTAAATTGTTCCAGTGTTAGCAATCGCTAGGCCTAACCAGTGGTGCAGCAGCCTATGTCTACTGCTATTGCTTACAATGCATCATTTCTCAGTTATCTGTATTCTGGAGTTGCCCGTAGCAGCCCACTCAAGGCCCAGTTTATTACAGTCCTTCCTAAGGTATCCTTCACAGTGTTGCCTTAGCAACTGCTAGGCCTACTCACAGTTCCATCTGCCCAAACCAGTTCACAACATGAGGACCAATGGGCATGTCCTTCATATCCATCTTCTATGACCTTTTGAGAGTTATCAATGTCAACACCATGATTCATAGAATCATAGAATCATAAAGTTGGAAGAGACCACAAGGGCCATCCAGTCCAACCCCCTGCCAAGCAGGAAACACAATCAAAGCATTCTTGACATATGCCTGTCAAGCCTCTGCTTAAAGACCTCCAAAGAAGGAGACTCTACCACACTCCTTCGGAGCAAATTCCACTGTCGAACAGCTCTTACTGTCAGGAAGTTCTTCCCAATGTTTAGGTGGAATCTTCTTTCTTGTAGTTTGAATCCATTGCTCCCTGTCTGCTTCTCTGGAGCAGCAGAAAACAATCTTTCTCCCTCCTCTATATGACATCCTTTTATATATTTGAACATGGCTATCATATCACCCCTTAACCTTCTCTTCTCCAGGCTAAACATACCCAGCTCCCTAAGCCATTCCTCATAAGGCATTGTTTCCAGGCCTTTGACCATTTTGGTTGCCCTCTTCTGGACACGTTCCAGCTTGTCAGTATCCTTCTCGAACTGTGGTGCCCAGAACTGGACACAGTACTCCAGGTGAGGTCTGACCAGAGCAGAATACAGTGGTGCTATTACTTCCCTTGATCTGGATGCTATACTCCTATTGATGCAGCCCAGAATTGCATCGGCTTTTTTAGCTGCTGCATCACACTGTTGACTCATGTCAAGTTTGTGGTCTACCAAGACTCCTAGATCCTTTTCACATGTACTGCTCTCAAGCCAGGTGTCTCCAATCCTGTATTTGTGCCTTTCTTTCTTTTTTGCCCAAGTGCAGTACTTTACATTTCTCCTTGTTAAAATTTATCTTGTTTGCTTTGGCCCAGTTGTCTAATCTGTTAAGGTCATTTTGAAGTGTGATCCTGTCCTCTGGGGTATTAGCCACCCCTCCCAATTTGGTGTCATCTGCAAACTTGCTCAGGATGCCCTCAAGCCCATCATCCAAGTCATTGATAAAGATGTTGAATAAGGCTGGGCCCAAGAGAGAACCCTGTGGCACCCCACTAGTCACTACTCTCCAGGATGAGGAGGAGCCATTGATGAAGCACCCTTTGGGTTCGGTCAGTCAGCCAGTTACAAATCCACTGAATGGTAGCATTGTCTAGCCCGCATTTTACCAGCTTCTTTATAAGAATATCATGGGGCACCTTGTCAAAGGCCTTGCTGAAATCAAGATAGGCTACATCCACAGCGTTCCCTTCCTCCAACTACTACAGCTACTCACAAAGTCACCCATCTTTGCATTCCATCCATGGCCTTTGTGGGGAGGAGAGTTTCCACAGCTTACGCCGACATAAAGTTGTCATGTCCAAACAGAGAAACCAAATCTTCTGTGGTTCAGCTGGAAAACTCCAGAAGTCACGCAGGAGTATTAATGATGATCACTGCTGTTTATAGTTCATCATTAATCCACATGGTATGTTACAAAATTAAACAAAACAGATCCCAGCCGTAAAAGCTTTGCAGCAGGTTTTTTTTTTTAAGTGCTGTGCAAACTTAATTCCAAAGCTTGTACCATACAAGAAAAGAGAACTAAAATTACCATTAAAATGTCAACTGGGTTTTGAAAAGAAATTTTTTTTATTAAAACAGAGGAGCCAAAAGAGCAACAGCCAAAAGAGAGGGAAGCCCAGAAAACTAGAGGGAAGTGGTAACACAAAATTCAGTAATATAGAACAATTCAAAGTCTCTCTCATATATATATATAATTATTTTTCCCTAAAAAGAAAGCTTTTAGTCCTTAATGTTATGAAACCAAGAATGACAACCAGTGGACAGCGTCTACTTAGGTCTCAGGTTTCAGGATCTAGAGGGCAACATGGTCTGAAGGTGTAACTGTATTAGGAAATTAAATCTGAAACTAGTTTAATTTTCACTGTGGTCCCACTCGGATGGAACAGCGAACTATGGTTTATCATTATATGAACAAGCCAAGGAGAATCTCGGGCTTGCATGTCGTCCTCATCCTCTGGTGTGACCATGAAGAGGTGCTCAGACACTTCCAGTTCTGTTTGTAATTTACTACAGATGTGGATTAAACCACAGAGCCTAGGGCTTGCCGATCAGAAGGTCAGCAGTTCGAATCCCTGCGATGGGGTGAACTCCCGTTGTTCAGTCCCAGCGCCTGCCAACCTAGCAGTTCGAAAGCACCTCAAAGTGCAAGTAGATAAATAGGTACCGCTCCAAGCGGGAAGGTAAATGGCGTTTCCGTGAGCTGCTCTGGTTCGCCAGAAGCAGCTTTGTCATGCTGGCCACATGACCTGGAAGCTGTACGCCAGCTCCCTCGGCCAATAACGCGAGATGAGCGCGGCAACCCTAGAGTCAGTCACGACTGGACCTAATGGTCAGGGGTCCCTTTACCTTTAGCATTATGTTCAAATCCAGACCAACAACAGATAAACTATGGTTTAACCATAGTTCTCTACTTGAGAACTGTCAACCTAGCAGTTTGAAAGCACACCAGTGCAAGTAGATAAATAGGTACCACTGCGGCGGGAAGGAAGCTAAATGGCATTTCTGTGCACTCTGGTTTCTGTCGCGGTGTTCCGTTACGCCAGAAGCGGTTTAGTCATGCTGGCCACATGATCTGGAAAGCTGTCAATGGACAAACGCCGGCTCCCTCAGCCTGAAAGCAAGATGAGCACCGGAACCCCATAGTTGCCTTTGACTGGACTTAACCACCCAGAGGTCCTTTACCTTTACCTTCATGACAGCATGATTTGAAAACAGGCTTGCTCCAAAGTTTAAACAAGACATCAGATTCATTTGAACTCTGCACTACACATTCTTGCTCCAAAAAGACAACCGGGAGTTTTGCTCTCATAACTCCACCCATTACTTCTTCTCGATCACTCCAGTTCTAGCAATCAGAACATTAACAGACCCCAGAATAGTTGAGTTGGTCTGACTTCCCTTAGGTCCCTCCTTCTGCCTTTCTTCTTCTTTAATTTTCAATGCGCACATAATTATTATAACTATATGCTCTATAATTCATTTTGTATCCCACCTTTTGGCCTGTATCAGAACCACACATCAGCCCAACGGCCAAAAAAACACACCCAATTTAAACTTTCCAAAGCCAACTTAAAACATTGTACAAGTTTTCAGATTTGTTTTCAATGACTGCAAGATGTGCAATAAAACTGAAGAACCATTACGGAGATAGACCTGGTTAAGTTACAGCTCATCAAAAGGTCTACCAGAAGACAGATGAGTCTTAACAAACTGTTTGAAGGCCACTGCAAGCCAGTCTGACCAACCTCAGTTTAATTGATTGACTAATCAACAAAAACTTTAGGCAAAAACACTGGCAAGAGCCTAAGCAAAGACAAATGTTAACAGATTAGAGAATGCTCTGGCTTGCTCATAACACTAAGCCGAACTATGGGTTAGCATGAACACAGGCCATAGCTGCCAAGTCTCCCATATTCCCCAGGAAACCCCCATTTTTCCAGCTGTCCCCAGAAAAAACGGATTTTTTTGTTTTTCCCCGGTTTATTCTGGCGCGGCGGCCATTTTGGAACTGGGCGGAGCATGCTCAGAAGCGACTTTTGATGCTGCTCTGCCCTGTTCCAAAATGGCCGCCGCACCTGAAGTCGCGCTGCAGCCATTTTGGAACTGGGCAAAGTTCCAAAATGGCGGCAGCACTACTTCCGATCTGCTACTTCCGGTCCAATCCCTTATTTCTCAGGCCGGAACTTGGCAGGTATGACACAGGCGTGAGGGTACCCAGAGAGGAACTTGCAGTCACTTTGTTCCTTCTCTGGGCCTGCTACTATGAGGTAATCCATTGTTTGGCTTAGCATGTCATCTAAACCCAGGCTTGTAGTTTGTCTTGCTCCACACAAATCACAAGCTGTAACCAAGGTCTGTTCTTGTTTTCGCAGCCCATGGCTTCTCTGAAGCAAGGCAAACCACCATGCAACATCAGATGGCTGAGAGGTGTATGGTTCCACGCACCCACCAGTGTGGCCTGCAGAGAGTTGAGGGATTTTTGGATCTGGCCTACCAGCGAAATTCAGTCCCCCACCGCATAATAAATCATAGTTTGTTGAACACAAACCATAATTTGCCTGCAAACTAGGCTGGCCATAATGCTAAACCATGGTTTGGTATTATGTTTGAAAAATGGTACTGGGGTACAGCAAAAAAAAAAAGATATGTGGATATACATCCTTTACGTGGGCAAATGGTGACACAAATCAGGCACACACAGACAGATCGGTCTCTGTCAAATTATCTGCACGCATCTTCATAACAGGAGTAGGCAGAGGCAATGTCAGTAGCAGCCTCTCTCAAAACTGCCCACAACTTGAGTTTTAAAATACAAAATATAAAACAATTGATGAATCCAGAATATTCAGTTGCATGGTGCCCATTCGGCTTAACTAATTTTCTTTTGCAGCACCAAAATGTACAACTACATTGTGATTTAGCCATGTTTACTGCCTTGTATTCTGACACAATACACATGAAATGATTTTTTGTGGTTTTTTGTTGTTTATTAAATTTCTATTCTATTCCCAGTGGAGCACAGGGTGGTACACATCAAAACAGAAAAACAATTTAAAACATCTGAAAGCAAACAAACTACACACACACACCTTCTTACTCATGTGGAGGCATTTGGAAAAGCCGCAAGACTCGAATATTACTTTTTTTATCCATTTTGTAATTTGTAGCTGTCAACTTGCTACAGTTCTTTAGGCAGCACCCAAACTACAGAAAACATATTTCTTTTCAGGAGGAAAAAGGTAGTTACTCCAAACCTGCAGCACCACCTGCATCATCTCTTAACATGATGCAACTGATGGATCTCCCTGTAGCGACTAAACTTAATATAATGCAGCACTAGAAAGAACTAGAAACCACCGCAGTGGCTGGGGCATTTTCAGCCAAGTGCTAATATCTATGCTGTCAAAACAGTAGGCAACTGCAGTTTATTGCTTATAGGTCACAAAGTTAACTTTAGGAAAAACAAACTCAACACTTATGATTTGTACGAACTTTGAACCAGACCTGCTAAATTCAGGATGTCCCATGTAGTCCCCCGGGGAAAGAACTTCTTCATGTTTATGGCCCACTGGTAATCACTCCACCGCTCCTTCCAAGCCTGGAGGATGGCCTGTTTGAGGTTGACCACTTTCATCATCTTCCTGTCCTAAAGGAAACAGAAAAACATGACGCAGCAACTCTGCCATATATCCCTGTCGAGTTTCCAGCACTCCCGCTATTATTAAACAACCCTATAACATTTTTCAGTGTGCACAGAGTAACCCCTACATCCTTTAGGCTAAGAGAACCCTTTCTCAGTGCCTTCCATGTACTTCCTGTACACAAAAAAAACTGTGTTTCCCAAGCCCATACTCTTATCCCTCCCACCTCCTGTATGCCATATACAGGCCCCATTTTGTTCAGTCATTTAGCTTATGGCAAGCTGTTTCCCTCAAAGAGCAGTACAGTACTTGACATTCAAATGTGAGAGGCAGCCAGATCCTGCCCCTCAGCGCAGCATCCCTTTCCATTTCCACCTCCACAAACTACATTTGAAAAGCAGCTAGTGCCATGAGGTGCTACCTGAGTTAGGGAGGGAAGCATTCACAATCGTTCATATAGTTTGTGCACACACATAAACATGTCCAGGTGTTAGATAGGTTGTTATTCTACAGGAGCACCTCTGACCAGCCCACTGGTTTTAAACAAGCCAATCCTATACATGTTTTTAATCAGGATGTAAGTCCCTCTGTGTTCAAAAGAACCAATTCTCTAATTATGTTTATTATGACTGCAGCCTGAATGACTATGTCAGGCACCCCATTTAATTACTGATGACCAAAGGCATAAATTCATTTGCTTAAAATATAGCGTGATTTTGCAATTTAATGTTGCAAATGATCAAAAACAAGTCTCTGAACTTTGCTTCAAATGCTGCATGCCTATTCAAATGCAGCAAATATGAAATGGCACTGGTAGGTCCTGCAAATTTTCTACCACCCACCCAATCTTACAAGCACAGCTTGTAAAGTTGGGTGGGTGGTAGAAAAAGTGGGAAACCTGAATTCCTGGTTTATACTCCCAAGCCTAGGAAGGAAATCATTTCCGCCTGTCAAATTCGAATGCTTTTTTTTCTAATAAACAGAAGGGCTGAGCTACAGAAAGCAGAATATATTTGGTAAATCCCACCATTCCATCTGGTTTGCCTGACCCAGAACCAAAATTAAATGAGATCAGCAGGGCAGGTAGACCACATTTGCACATCACTCCAATCCAGGCTTCCTCAAACTCAGCCCTCCAGATGTTTTTTTGGCCTACAACTCCCATGATCCCTAGCTAGCAGGACCAGTGGTCAGGGATGATGGGAATTGTAGTCTCAAAACATCTGGAGGGTCGAGTTTGAGAAAGCCTGCTCTAATTCACCCCCCATTTGCTGCAGGTAGGAGAGAGAAGGATCAGGCCCAGGTCAGGTCTCCCTACCCCTGTGGCATGCATTCTGTTAAGCTCATCTCAAGAAGGAAAAGGTGCAGAAAGAGGCAACCGAAATGATCAAGTGGTTAGAGTACCTTTCCCAGGAGGAAAGAATAACTTGCTTGGGTGGGGGGGGTTTTGGGGGGGGGTTAGGAAAGAAAAAAATAAATAGTGGAGAAAATGGCAACCCATAGCACTAGAACATAGTCACACAATGAACTTGATTTGTAGATGATTCCTGTCAAAATTAAGTCCTTCATCACCACAATGTATAATTTATTTATTCTCACAGTCACAAGATGTGGTGATAGTTTTAAAAAGGGATTAGACAAATTTGAAGAGGAAAAAATATATATGAATGCCTATTAGCCATGATGCCTATAAGGAGCTTCCATATTCTTGCTGTCAACCACTGAATATCAGTTGGAAGGTGGTAATAGCTGGGAAGGGCCACTATCTTCAAAACAAGCTGGCAGGCATCCTAGAGGTATCTATTGGCCACTGTGGGAAAGCAGATGCTGAATTAGATGGACCTTTCATCTGATCCAGTGGCCTCTTCTTATGCCTCTTTTGGAAAAATCCCAGTTTACTAGTAAACCAGCAGAGCTGGCTGGTCCTATGTTTATAAGACCAGGAGAACAAGCACACCTATGCAGGGATTCTCTCACACAGAACAGGTGAGAAGCAGGCATGCACACCAGCTTACATCTGCTCAGAAAACAAGGGCTTTTTCACAAGCCAGTATTTGCTGTTAAATATACACTCACAGAGCCATTACTAACCATCGCTCCTGAATGAGCATATGTTTATGAGACACGTTTTAGGCTGTAAGTGCCTCAGCGAAGAAACCTGTCCTCTTTAAAGCACAATTAACACTGGATGGTGCACTCTGAAGACACAGCAACACATCATAGTCCCCACTTTACAGTTGTACTTGTAAAGAGGGTTGCCAGACTCAATAGAGGACAGGACTTCTGTGCCTTTGCTTTGTTTAAGCAAAGGGTCTGCTGGTTTCTCTTTAAGGTTTCCAGAATCAAAAGAGAGCAGGGCAATTAAAGGCACAGAAGTCCTGTCCTCTATTGAGTCTGGCAACCCTACTTGTAACATGTTGAGAATCCATTCCTGTGCATCATGGTTATTTGGACGTTCCACTGAGTCTAACAGTGTCAACCTAAGGCTACATTACAAAAAGAAAAAGAAAAGAGTAATCCATGAAGTGGTTGTTAACCAATGCCTGAGACAAGTAAAATGATATGAAATACCTTCATTTCACATTTTAATAACTACATCCAACTACTCCTCATCTATTAGCGAGGTCTGAGAACCCAGGTCAAAGACACTAGTCCTCAAAAAAAATCCTAGGAAAATATTGTAGACTAGAAAAGAGATTGGGAGAAGGCAGATCACAGTGGACTGTTAGTTAATTTATGTTGGACCACCTGGCACGTGCTAGGATTCTTACAAATAAATAAATGATGCTGCACCTTGGTCTAAGCAAGCAAGACACTTTTCATACTTTGAAACAAGAAGAAGTACTCAAGATCATTTAATACACACCATTTATGCCTGATCTGGAGATCCTGAGTGTATACTCTTAGGTTACAATGTTAAACATGCTTACTTGGGAGTAAATCCCGTTAAACTCTGAGGGACTTTAATCCATGTGCACGCAAATGGGATTCCCTGTTACATTCTGAACACATCGAACCTGGTGTATTCATTCAACAAATAAAGAGATCGCGCAAAGCTGAAGATAATTAGCCCCTGAATTAAAGCAAAGGTGGGAGATTGGGATGCCCGGGTTCTATAACTAGCTCTGGCAAGGAGACCTGGTTGGCCAAAGCGGGATCTGGCCACTAAAAGGGGAGAATGCGCTGCCAACACTTACCGATTTCCTTCCCTGTACAAAAGAAACACAATTGTCTTAGTTCCTGGGCTCCGCCATCTTTGCACCTAACAAAGAACCTTGCCCGGATTGGCTGGGACCAACACCTAAGCCGCACAGGCTTCTGGGAAGTGTAGTTTTAGGCTGCGAGACGGAGAAGGCGAAAAGGCTGTTGAACAGACCTTGTTAATGAGTTTACTTTAGCGTGATTATTTGAGTCTGGCTATAATTTCCCTATAATCTGTAGGCTAAATCAACACTGCGAAGAAACAACTTAGGGCGAGTGGGTTTTCAGTTATGTTTTCCCTCTTACTTATCATTATTTTTTTTCTTTATTTAATGTCTCTCATTAGCCAGTTGAAACTTACGAGCTGAAGTGCAAATGCAAAACTACACCACCTGAATTTATGGTTGTCCCCATGGGCATGTAATCCTCTACATGAGAGAGTGCTGCCAGGGAGGAAGGTGTTGTTTGCCTCAAGTCTCTGGCAAGTGAAGCCTCCATTTAACTATTATGACCAATAGCCATTGTCAGAACAGTTCTTCAAGTCTGCAGCTTTATGAGCAGGCATTGGAAGTTTATAAAGCTTATCTCTGTTGCCATCAAGGAGGCTAAAAACAGTCTAGGCTGCTTCTTCCTGGTCAGTTGGCAACCTGAGAAGCTCCTGTACACCACTTTGGGTTCTAGGATAGAATAAAGGCAGGATATAATTGCAAAACAGCAACAGCACACATAAAAATATTTTAGCGGTCATATTTATGAAGTCCCGGAGTATATTTCATTCAAAAATAACTTGCTACAATGATCTGAGAGAGGCACTGTACTATTAGAATAGTACAAATCTTTCTTCACCTAAAAGTACGACAGAACCATACATTAAGTCCAACAGAAAGCAGGGGTCAGCAAACTTTTTCAGCAGAGGGCCGGTCCACTGTCCCTCAGACCTTGTGGGGGGCGGACTATATTTTGAAAAAAATATATGAATGAATTCCTATGCCCCACAAATAACCCAGAGATGCATTTTAAATAAAAGGACACATTCTACTCATGTAAAAACATGCTGATTCCCAGACTGTCCGCGGGCCAGATTTAGAAGGCGATTGGGCCGCATCTGGCCCCTGGGCCTTAGTTTGGGAACTCCTGCTATAGTCTCACCCAGCCTTACACTTCCAGTTCTGAACTTGGGAGAATGAAATATTGTGCTGTTGTCATTCAAAAGGAGCTTGCAAGGCTGACGTGCAACGGCTAATATGCAGTTGAGCACCCATTGGTTGAGTGTGTTGGAAGCTGTACCCCACCTCGCTTCCGTCTACATAGGATTCCGGCTGTTTTGAGATCTGCATCAGCACTTCCAGGCACAGTTCAGCGGGGGAACCATTGCACAAGGTGCCAGAGGTGTCGGAGTAAAGCACCCCCCAGCTGTTAACAACTTAAATATCACTATCACGTACTAATCGCTCTTGATCTGGAGTTCGTTCTTCCCCTTCCTCCCCCTGCAGAAACAATGAGGCAGGTTCTTAGAATTCCCATTTCACATAGATGGGAAACCGAGGTGGTGGCCGAAGCCTCGGTGGGCATGGTAGGCTGAGCTATCCCACAGCAAGAGCAGCGTGAACAGTGTCAAATCACCAGGCAGCCCCCACAAATAACCCAAAGATGCATTTTAAATAAAAGGACACATTCTACTCATGTAAAAACATGCTGATTCCTGGACCGTCCACTGGCCAGATTTAGAAGGTGATTGGGCTGCATCCGGCCCCCGGGCCTTAGTTTGGGGACCCCTGGAATATGTCATAATTTTTGACACAGAGGCGGCTGATCACAAGGAGGCAAGGCATTGGCTGCAAATATAATTACTGTATCACTAATTGTTTATATGGAGTCATCCATTGAAAGAATGAGTGGACAGATCACTGCCCCAGGAGGTCTACAATCTAGAAAATAACCCAAAGGAGACGAGAGAGGAAGGAGGTGGGGAATAGAGGTAGGGGGGGTGAAGGGAAAGAATATGCAATTACTGTGGTTGCATGCACTTAGACTTAGTTGTAGTAGGATGTAGGGACGAGGTCTAGGTGTTTGCATCAAGGAAGCCACAGGAAAAATGAAACATGCAGGGGAGAAAATAATCGTGGCAGGGCAGGCAGCTTCTCTTTACTAACACCTATTACTTTTTATTTGCGTTTGCATTTTCAGTCGATAATATCAAGCAACTCATTAAAACATCCAGCAAGCATCGAAAACACCAATAAATTGCAGGTGTAGGCTGTGTACACACTACCGGTATACTTTCAAAGCACATTATTTGCTTCAAAGAATTCTGGGCAGTGCAGTTTATCCTTCACAGTTCCCAGCAAAGCCTTATAATAAGTCTTAATTTTGTGGGGCAGCAGATCTTAGCCGTTCATATGTTTGTGAATTGATCTAAGTGGCAGAGAGCGGGTGGCACTGTGGTCTAAACCAGTGAGCCTCTTGGGCTTACTGATCAGAAGGTTGGCGGTTCAAATCTGCATGGCGGGGTGAGCTCCCGTTGCTCTGTCCCTGCTCCTGCCAACCTAGCAGTTTGAAAGCACACCAGTGCAAGCAGATAAATAGGTACCACTGCGGCGGGAAGGGAAACAGCGTTTCCGTACGCTCTGACTTCTGTCACAGTGTTCTGTTGCTCCAAAAGTGGTTTAGTCATGCTGGCCACATGACCCAGAAAGCTGTCTGTGGACAAACGCCAGCTCCCTCGGCCTGAAGCGAGATGAGCCATAGTCGCCTCTAACTGGACTTAACTGGCTAGGGATCCTTTACCTTTTTTACCTTATTGATCTAAGTGCTGGTTTTTAAAAACCCTCCTTGTGGTACAGAATACACTAAGCCTTGCCAAAAGCCAAGACCAGCCCCACACCAGTCTCCATTTCTCAATAGTTGCAACACCTATTCCCCAATACAGTACAATTTTTTAAAAAAGGTGCTGCTTGATGAGGGCTTAAAACGGCAGATGGTTAATTGAGATACCACAAAACAGTTGTTTGTAGCAGGCACTGCTATTTTTCTAGAAGAATAGCACTGCCTCCCTTTCCTCTTAGAATGCCAATGGTGCCCACCTGAGAGATGCCAGAACTGAGTTCCAGCAAGTTCCAGCTAAAAGAAAGCCCTTTTGTTTAGCTTTCATCTTAAGGGGTGAATCCAGATTAAATGGGATGACTCACCGCAAAGAATACTGGGAACTGTTGTTTACCCCTTCCAGAGCTACAATTCCCAGCATTCTTAACAAACAACAGTTCCCAGGATTCTTTGGGGGAAGTCATTTGGATTCTGCAAAAAATAATAATTACCAGTACGGGGCACCAGTTCCACAATAAACACCCATCGGAAGCACCCAACGCTGTCAATGAAACAGGTAACTCACATCCAGTGTGGGTTTGGGCCTAGCTTTAGAACTGAAATGGCATTTGTCACCCAGGTAGATGGTAACAAGCTGGATGTTGGCCAAAAACAAACTTGGCCCCAGCAAGACGGAAGTTCTGAGGTTGGATGGGTTACGTGTTTGAAAATAGGTCTTCATCCAGTATTAGATGGGGTTGCATGGCCTCCAAAGGATCAGGTTAGTAGTTTGGGAGGTGGTTTTAGATTTAGCTTTGTCACGAGATACCCAAATGACCTCAGTACATTTCTCCATCTTGGCTTGATGTTCTAACTGCAACCTCTCCCAAGAGACAGAGTGAGGTGTCTGTCACAGACAGCTGACTTTGCTTGTCATGAAAGGGCAGCAATTTGAGAAGGATTTGATGTTTTATCGTGTTTATAATATTCTGTTGGGACCCGCCCAGAGTGGCTGGGGCAACCCAGTCAGATGGGTAGCATACAAATAATACTAATATGTACTGTACTAATAATATGATATTGACAAGTTGAAATGTGTGCAAAGGAGGGCAACCAATATGATCATGGGCCTGGAAACCAAGCCTTATGAGGAACGGTTGAGGGAGTTGTAATGTTTTGCTCAGGGGAGAGGAGACCGAGAGGAGATATGATCTTCCAATATCTAAAGGGCTGTCATATGGAAGATGGAGCAAGCTTGTTTTCTTCTGCTCTGGAGGGTAGGACCTATACCAATGCATTCAAGTTATAAGAAAGGAGATTCCGACTAAACATCAGGAAGAACTTTATGATGGGAAGAGCTGCTTGACAGTGGAATGGACTCCCTCGGGAGGTGGAGGACTCTCCTTCCTTGGAGGTTTTTCAGCAGAGACTGGATGGCTATGTGGCACAGATGCTTTAGTTGAGATCTGTGCACTGCAGGGAGTTGGACTAGAACAGGCACCCCCAAACTTAGACCCTCCAGATGTTTTGGACTACAATTCCCATCATCCCTGACCACTGGTCCTCTTAGCTAGGGATCATGGGAGTTGTAGGCCAAAACATCTGAAGGGCTGTGGTTTGGGGGTGCCTGGACTAAAATCAGGCATGGCCAAAGTTGGCCCTCCAGCTGTTCGGGGACTACAGTTCCCATCATCCCTGACCGCTGGTCCTGTTAGCTAGGGATGATGGGAGTTGTAGTCCCAAAACATCTGGAGGGCCAAGTTTGGCCATGCCTGGTCGCTAGATGATCCTCAGCACCTCTCTACAATTCAGTTTATTTTTATTTTTACTCCTGGAGAGCTGCTTGTGGGATTTTCTCCCTCAGGTACCAAAACAACTTACTAGAAACCTACCCATAAATGTTGCTAGCTTTGCTAGGACCCCATACAGTTGGCTGATTTGATGATGGATAGCTTTAACTGAAGATTCAGGTAGGTGGCCGTGTTGGTCTGATGCAGTCAAAATATATAAAAAATATATTAAAAAATAAAAAAAATTGTCCAGTAGCACCTTAGAGACCAACTAAGTTTGTTCTTGGTATAAGCTTTCGTGTGCATGCACACTTTTTCAGATACACTACAGTGTACTAAGAACAAACTTAGTTGGTCTCTAAGGTGCTACTGGACAATTTTTATTTTACATATTTTAACTGAAGATGGTAAACTTTAATTGGCAGGTAATGGCCAAGCTTCATTTTCTTATGCTGGCTCAGATATAGTACTGTAATCATAGCTGTCAACCCTCCCGTTTTTCGCAGGAAACCCCCGTATTAAAATCCATTTCCCGCTGTTATCCCGAATTGCAAACTATCCCGTAAATCCCCCGGATTTATAAGAAAGCAGCTCCTGCTAGCCAGGGAGGCTCCTCAGCTGCGTAAATGTCCTGGCTCCCGGCTGGCTGCTCGCTCACTTGCCGATTCTGGTGCCCGGATATGCAGACACGGGCAGCCCGGCACCCGAAGTCGCTTCTGCGCATGTCTGGACATGCACAGATCCAATTTCTGGTGCTGCTCTGCCCATGTCTGGGCACTGGAAATCGGGCAGAGCCAGCACCGGCAGTCGCTTCTGCACATGTCTGGACATGCGCAGAAGTGACTTCCGGTGCCGCGCCGCTGCTGATCCCTTATTTTCCAATCCGGAAGTTGACAGCTATGACTGTAATATAAAATTAAAATGTTATTTGAGTGGTATCCCTTGTTTATTAAATTGTTAAGTCATGTTTTGCTTGCGTCAATCTCTCCGAAAGGCACCGCTGTGTAAATTGTGTCGGTATGCAAATCAATTAATTGATTACATTTCAAAATAGTGAATTTAATCCACTAATTTTGTTAACAAGTTGACAGCCCTAGATAATGGATCTTTACCCACTTATAGAACGTGGGCTGAGATCCAATTATCCCATTTGCTCAGGCTGGCTTCCAATGATTTCCCTCCAACATATTCTGCGCGCCCCCCTCTATTCCCACAGTCCCAAATTACAATCTATATTCTAAACAGCTGGGCAGTTCTAAAGCGCATTCTGCAGATTTAGAGCACAAATTAGAGGGAGAAAACAAAATCTGATATACCCCCCTACTTTCCTTTTTCAGATGAAGCTGCAGGGAAAATGTGTAAAATGTTTACTCAGTTGCAACATCATGTTGGGAATAAAAATAATATTAAAAAATGAAAGAAAGGGGGAGGTCTTGATAGGTCTCCAGGAAAGCTGTAGGAGGTGTTCTCTTCTTAATAGAACAAGGATGGAACAGATATTGTCCAATGGATGAAAAAGTTATCCCAAGGATAATTGGGGGTTGGGTGGGGTGGGGAGAATAACTGGATGATATGAAGGACAAGGAGGGGCTTGCATCATGGCATAATAATGCACAATAAACAGAAGACTTTATTTATTATCACTGCAGAATTTTTCCATGGCAAAGCTACATCTGAGTCTGGGAATGGGCCTCAGAATCTGTTTTTCTGTGCCATGTTTTCAGCACTGGAACATGTGAAACATTAATAAGGCACACAAAGGAGGGGGCAGAGCTTAGCAGTACAGTGTATACCAGGGGTCGGCAAACTATGATCCGTGGGCCGGATCCGGCCCAATTGCCCTCTGGATCTGGCCCACGAATGGTTCTGCAATTGCTGCTTGGATCGGCATGGTCGTCATTTTTTTCCAATGGTGCCATTTTTTGCCATCCCCCCCTTCCCTCACCGCGGCGGCGGCGCCTCCTCCTCCCTTCTCCCTCCCTCTTCCTGGCTGGGCTTTGATAGGAAGCCTTGCCAGCTGCCCACCGGCCTCTCCCCATGGCCACGCTGTGTGCTGGAGCTTGGCGCGCCTGCTAGCCCTGCGCCTGGCGCCTGGGAAAGCTGTCCCAAAAAGTAGAGGCGCTGCCACCGCTGCCCAACCGCAGGCAGAGTGGCGGAGGAGGTAGGCAGGGGGAGGGGAGGGGCTGGGGGAGAGAGAGGGGAGAGAGAGAAGCCTCCTCCACTGCATGCGCGCAGTCAGGCCCACCACAAGATCTGGGGGATGGTGAACCGGCCCCCTCCGAAAAGTTTGCTGACCCCTGGTGTATACTCTGCATGCATCAAAGTTGCGGGTTCGATCCCTGCTATCTCCAATCTGAAAAGTTAACAGCTGGAAGAACTGGGAACTACTTTTACCTGAGGCCTTGGGAAGCATCTACCACTAAATAGGCAATACAGTATTGGACTAAATAGCAGACCCTCAAAGTGTCCCTATTTACCAGTCCCAGATTTACAGAAGCCATCCCAGTTCCTGATTTGATCCTGAAATGTCCTGCTTTTCCTTAGGACGTCCCTATTTTCATCAGATAAATATTGCAGGGTATAGAGTTATTCAACCCCTTAGCCAAGGGGGCAAGTATACAACCTTTAGAAGACATCTGAATGCAAAACCTTGCCAGGAAGAAATTCATCAGGACAAGCTTCCCCCCCACATTTCCATAACTGCCGAATTTCTGGCTGCTGTGCAGTTGTTAAAAGGCACAGCAAGCTTGCCAGGAGCGAAACCGACAATGACATTCCACGCCCATTCACAAAAGAGTGTGGGGAAAACAGAAGCTTTGCTCCAGGTGAGCAATTGAATCCAGGCCAGGAATTGCTTGAGGCCTTACCTGAACAGGTATGGGGGGGGGGAAACCTCATCAACAGGAATGTGAGCCAAAGGGACCCCACCCACATGCCTTGAGGCCTGATATCCTTCATTGTATTGGAAAGGAGCCAGAGAACTTGGACTGGACAGGGTGAGAGAGGTTGATGGCAGCGAGAAAGATATGGGGCAGGGTGCAAAGGGCTTTCTAGCAATTATAAAAGCTGTGCTCCAGATAGCTCTGCACACTTCTGAAATCAGTCCTGGCAGCAATATCTGAGGCTGGGAGTCATAATGTTGCAGTGCGATTCTCCCACCCCTTCTGCTGTGCCTCAAGTCGCTCTCTGTTTCTTTGAACTATCATTATTAATAACTAACAGAATGCCCGTAATTATGGCAGACTCTCTCTGTGTGTGTTCGTGTGTGTTCATGTTTGGAGGGAGGGTTCATGCCTCGCAAGGCTGTCTGGTGGGTGGTTACTTGTCTTTGAGGACCTACCAGTCGCCCACTCTCGGGAACGGTGAGCACGTTTTTAGTCCATTTTTGTAAAGCCACCCCTTAAGGACCAGATTCGAAGCGTTTCAAGGGGTGCGGCCGGCCCTTAGGGGTGGCCTGTCCTGTTTTGAGGCCTGAGATGAAATGGGAAGGTGCTGCCTTGTGTATGTGCTCTGCGCCCCCTTCCTGTCCTCACCAAGGCCTTGCTTTCTGGGGTTGCATGGTTGCGGCTTCTGGGCTCCTCCGCTGAGATTTCTCAAGAGGTCTGTGAGATTGCACAGAGGTCTCACACAACCTTCCTGAGACTCCCAGTGCATCGCTTATCGGGGTTTCGGGGAGGTTGTATGAGGCCTCTGGGCAACCTCGCAAGATCTCGCCAAAATGTGGAAGCCACCAGAGCCGCCTCTCCTCACTTCTCTGGTGCCCCCAGAGGCTGAGGCGGCTGTCTCAGTGTTGCCTCATGGGCAGGTCAGTCCTGCCTTGGGCTGCCAGCTGGCCTGCTCTGCTACACAACCATGCGCAATAATACCAAAGAAATTGACCAGAGGGATAATGTCCTTGTGTGTGCTGCCTCATTCCTAAACTAGAGGCATTGTACGGGGAGCCTCTCGCTAGCAATCCCCTCAGCCCTTTAGCTGATGTTCATCTTGCTCCCTTAGCTGCAAGTAACCAGCCTAGTGATGGTTTGGTCCCCTGAAGGCTGTTGGTTATTGTTTGGACTGCAAATCGAGCTGCCTGCCCCTGGCTCTGGATGCACAGCTGGTAGTGAAGGACACCACGTCCTTCCTTCCTTCCCTCTCAGGCAGCAGCCCAAGCAGTGCCTGCTGCGCCAGCTAAAGGGGAAACAATGAAGGGTTTTGACACAGGAGATGGGTGTGTTGCAGCACTGAGAGCCTAACTTACTGGGTCCTTTTGGTGCAGAAGTGCTGGAATAATATTTTCAAATTCTTAGGCACCTCTGCACAGATATTTCATACGTGCATTCTTTGGATGCCAACACCAAATGTTTTAAGAATCTGAACAACTGGGCACCTGAGTATTTCTCAGGCCCGCTTGTCTTTATTTCTCTCATTCAAGGTAAGTGAGTGAGTGAGTGAGAGATGCAGGCGTGTCTATTTGTGTGCAGTGTTCATGAGATGATGGTGTAGCCAGTTCATTGTTTCTTGTACTGAGAAATGCTCCCTATTGTTATTAGCAACAGCACGTGTGTGTGTGTGTGAGAGAGAGAGAGAGAGAGAGATCAGTACAGTCAAACCTCGGTTGACGCCTAACTCAGCGAGCAACCGCCGCGGACCTGGAAGTGTTTACATCCGGGTTCCACAGCGTCGAATGCGCAGACGCGATCTGCGCAGCTCGTGCATGTGCAGAAGCGCTCTATCGGCGCTTTGTGCACGCGCAGAAGCATGCCTTCGGCGGGCGACCGCTTCGGCGAGCAACCGCCTCCACGGAACGGATTGTGGTCACAAACCGAGGTACCACTGTATTGTATCTCCAGGAACAGGACCAGCGGGACATAGCTGACTCCCCTCAGGAAGCCTGAGGTTCTCCAGGTTGCAGGGAGCAGAAATGACTGTACTCTCTCTAATTTTGTGCCATGCCATGCTCCATCCTGGCATGATCCCTCCCTGTCCCACTCCATTGCTGATGCTCAGGAGACCAATGGGTGGGACTGATTTCTCTTGAGTGAAGAGCAGACCTCTTATTGTGTGGTGCTTCAGAGAGCAGGCCTAAGTTACAGGAGGGCACATTTTGGTTGAACATTATGGGAAGTCTGTGGTTGGTAACAGCAGTTGGACAGTGGAACCAGCTGCCTTGTGAAGCTGGGCTACTTTGCAGACAGGCTACTTTTGGATATACAGTATATATTTTTGCCTCAATCAGGAAGTTGGACTAGGTGACCTACAAGCAGGGATGTAAAGAGGCTGCTATTTCCATGTTTCCTGTGTTTATTGCAGTCAGCACTGCCTACATTCCATTTCAGCTTGGCTGCTGCTAAAGCCTATGATATTTATCTCGCTGTAAAGTATGGCCGAGACGAACATAATTAATTATGTAATTAACGCCAGCGCATTTCAGTGGAAGGGAAACAGTAACAGAAATGCAAAAAATAACAAAATTACTTATGCAACCTTCACAGACAGAAGAAGAAGAAGAAGAAGAAGAAGAAGAAGAAGAAGAAGAAGAAGAAGAAGAAGAGTAAATATCGCTTGTGTTTGCTTGGTGATTCTCTGCTCCTGATCTCGAGTAAACATGCAGATCGCAGCAATTTCTTCTCCCATTTCCATTTCCGATGGAATTATCCAGAGTCCCTGCCTACAAGGTACCCTCTGTGATTCTAAGATTATTGCCTGGGGCCCCAGCAAATATTCTGAAGGCACATGGTGCAGTTCTCATGTTGGGGAAAAAAACTAATCAGACTTGGCCACATTAATTGCCTGGCTAGAAAGATACTTGGGAACTATATGTAAGCTACTCCGAGCTATTTGGAAGAACACCAAGTTGTAAGTGTAATGAATTTATTTATTTACAAAAAAAAAGCACCTGGAGATGGCCCTGATAAGACCTTAATTAAATGCTCAAAACTAAAAGGGAAAACTCACTCACGTTCACTGAGAAGACTCAAAAGAGTTCAATCATCTTACAGGTGAAAGGTTTGCAGTCGTATGGAAGGGCGACCTTGCCTCTGGAAGCAGTCCTTGTTTTTATCTGTAAGCTGCCTTGAGTCCCGTTAGGGGAAAAGATGGGGTATAGATAAATATATAATGATAGGAACAATGTTGGCTGGAGCTGATGGAACTTGCAGTCCTAAGGATCTGGAGGGCACCAGGTTGGAAAAGGCTCTTCTATTGCATATGGAGGTGTGGGCTCACTTACTTTGGGAGAGGTGGGGCACAGAAAGCAAGAATCATAATTATACCTGTGGGCCAAATTAGATGTAATAGCAGCAGATGTGACATTTGTGTAATCTTGGGTCTGCCTCGTCTATTTAGAAAGCGGAGAGGTTGAGCGTTTGATTTTACATCAAAAGGGGAGTGTGAGTAAAGGCTGCTGAACCCCTCTCTCAACTCCCCACAGTCTGTTGCTCCAGGAATTATTCTCACTGGAAAATGAGCTTAACTGTGAGAAAAACGCCTGGAACAAAACAAAACCCCAACAACAACTGTGGGGCGCTGAGAAGGGGAAATATGTCCTTACCTTTTGAGAACCCTTTTTGAAGTTAAAATTAGACACACTTCACTTTGTACATGAACAAGGGAGACTAAGCAAGCACAGATCCACCATTCACATCTGTTTTTGAAATTGTGGCACAGCCGGGGCAATGTGGACCCTTCACTTGGCCTGAACTCAGGCAGTCCAAGCCATTTTGCTGCCTGAAGCAACATACTGTACAAGGTGTCGCTCCCTCCCATTCCATGTAGCGGCTGCTGAATCTCATCTTCACACTTGTCAAAGGAAGGCCTCTTCCACCACACCTGACAGCAAAAAGGCTAAGTTAGGAAACACAGGGCACAGGTAGCTGTCCTCCAATGACTCCCCACTGGTCATTTCACCCCCAGCACCTGTTGCCTGAAGTGGCTACCTCACTCTGCCTAATGGTAATTGCAAAAAGGACAATCTCACCAGCCTAGGAGGAAAACAACAGCGGTGCTTCCCTGTGAGCAGTTATTTATGTTTCTCGCTCTTTTCCTTAAGCACTGTTAACAATAAACATGTGCATATTTTTGCATGTTGGTAATATTTGATCATTTTATTTCTGTCAGGATTTGATGGGTAGCATCAAAAAAAAATATGGGGGGGGATTACAGGGCAATGTCATTGGGAAAAATCCAATAGAACTTCATTCATTCATTCATTCATTCATTGGAAGCGCCAGCTTGGCTGAGCCCTGACGGTGTGGAAGTGGGTTATGGTTCCACCCGTCAGGGTGACTGCGATTTAGTTCCATACCAAGAACAATGCTATTATGCCCCCTGCAATGAGGTCGTTCAGCAGCCGCCTCACCAATTTTGTCTTCCGGGGAGGCTCTGACCCTGTGGAGACCCCGATGCTGCTCCAGTTTTTTTTTATTATTGCTCCAGCAACTGAGGTGGGGGGATGGGGGAAAGCTTGTCGGTAGGCAGCTCTTCCATGAAACTGCGGGAAACTGGGGAGGGGAACGTCATGTCTTGTCAGACCTAATCCACGGAGCGGGAGGAGAAATCTCTCAAATTCCCCGAGTAAGAGCATCAGATATTTAGAGGCCAAACCTGAACAGAAATGGAGCAAAACATTAAATTTTTCTAGCCACATGTAGGAAATGCTTCAGTGCGTGGGCCCAGCCTCACCAACTCACAACACGTACGTGCGCAAGACAGACTCTCAGCAGCTATTTTTCTTTTAATTTGCTTTTGTTTTCTCTTTTCCTAAAACATGACTACTGTAATGTTCACAGTGTCTTGTTATCTGTAATGAGGCTGGTGTTCTAAGGGGCCCTGGGTCGCCATATGCCCTCTTTCCCCAGGACACATCCTCTTTTTCACAGGGTACGTAAAAGGAGGGTCGTCATAGAGATCCATAGTTAAAAGCAGAAGTCGGCAAATGTGTCCCCTTTTTTGCTCTTCAGAATATGTCAACGCTACATAACCGGTTGAGCCCTACACTCAATGGTGTAGCTCCTCCCACTTCTGCTGCTGCTGTGTTGGGGCTGGTCTTCTGTGCTTGCTTTAAAACCATGGATTTAAAGACTTGGAGATCTGGACTCCCCCGGTTCAGATATTACAGCTAACTACTCTGGAAAGCACGTCAAAGTGCAAGTAGATAAATAGGTACCGCTCCAAACGGGAAGGTAAACGGCGTTTCGGTGTGCTGCTCTGGTTCGCCAGAAGCGGCTTTGTCATGCTGGCCACATGACCTGGAAGCTGTACGCCGGCTCCCTCGGCCAATAACGCGAGATGAGCACCGCAACCCCAGAGTTGGTCACGACTGGACCTAATGGTCAGGGGTCCCTTTACCTTTACTCTGGAAGCAGGAGTAGAAGAATTTGTGCAACTTATGTTTTTGGGTTAGTTTGTTCTTATTTTTATTATGTATTTTGTGTTTTTATATTATTTTTATATTGCATTTTTATGTTGTGAACTGCCCTGAGATCTACAGACGAAGGGCGGTCTACAAATAGAATAAATAATAGGAGTAGGTCCCCCAGCTTTATGTGAGTCTATGCCTAGGGAGAGCTAAACCATCTGAACCTTTGTACCTTACAAAAAAAAAAGCTCAACAACTTTCGGGGTGTCCTGGTCTATATGGCAACCCTAGGCTCAGTCCTATGCATGGTTACTTCACTATGCAGGACTTACTCCCAGGTAACTGTGGTTTTAGTTACCATCTGCCGCCTACTTTTTAATTCCAATTGCAGGGCTCCCTTTTAATATACCTGTACATACACTATGCATCAATTGGCAACAGCCTACAGAGAGGCATGTCTGGAACTCACTTCCAGTGCAGATTCACAAGTCCAAGCCAAACTAACTTTTGAAAGCATTGCAAGAGCTGCGTGTTTTCAATAGCCCCTTGGGATCATCAAGCAAAGAGGGACAATCTCAAGGAATTGTCTGTTAGTAGATGTTACTCTGGTTTGCCATCTATTTATTTATTTTGCTTTAGTTACCCGCCCTTTGGGAACATTGTGCAAGTATCAGTTTGCATAATTTTATTCTGCTTTTTCTGGATAGATGCACATAACTAGATGGGGCACATAAGCCCTTCCCACAAAAGGACTGGAACTCCTCCAATCCTCTGACAACTGGAAATCCTGCTCATCCTCAGTTTCTGAGACTCCATCAGATATTGCCTGAACATTTCCAAGCTTATCTTCAGAGCCAGAAGGGGTAGAATAAGTTAATTTTTAAAAACAAGGGTGCTGAATTCTGCATGTCACCACATTTTGCAGTTGTGTGGTGCAGACAAGGAACATACACAACCTTGGCAATGCACATATTGCTCATAAGGTTGGGAGTTCTCTCTCTCTCTCTCTCTCTCTCTCACACACACACACACACACACACACACACACACACACACACACACACATCCTCCATTGAGCCAAGGAAGATTCATTATAAGAATTCAAGGGCACATTCCAGGCAGGCAAAAAAGGAGGGTGTGAAGCAGGTAGGGATATAAGAATCTGTCATTTTCAGCTCCCTTCGTTTCTCATTTCTCCAGCCTTAAATTCAGTTCCCCCTATTTGACAGCATTTTTTAAAAATTCCTCACAAAAATTCACCAGCATCTTAGTGCGAATTTCTCCCAATACAGTAAATACATATTTATCTGTACTTTTGATGAGTGTACACATTTTTGCAAGCAATATCCCTAATGTAATGCAATTCTGATCATTACTTTCACCAACACCTTCATTTTTATGCATGCTTCCCCCTCATGTATGCATCTTTGTAAGCATTATTTGGTCGGAGAACTACATCGCAAAATTCAAATAAGTTTTTTGTTGTTGTTGTTGTTTAAAAGAAACACTGTGTTTCTATTTGCATATTTGGGAAAGTACAAATTTGATAGATTCAGCTTTCAACATGTGTTGAATTGAATTTCTCCCCCATCCATCCCTAGAAACAGGGTGTTCTCTGAGAAGAGGGCATGCGATGTAGGGAGAGCCCCAACGGCCAGACAGAGTTGCTTAGATTGGGCCATATTTGAAGTCCTGAGCCTGGGTTTATTTATTTATTACATTTATAAACACCTTTATCTTCTAAGGAGCTCAAGGTGGTGCAAATGTTTCTCCTCATTCCCATTACATCCTCACAACAACCCTGTGAGGTAGGTTAGGCTAAGAGATGGTTACTCGCCCAAGGTCACCCAGTACTTACCAGCACTTACCTGATCCGCCAAACTCCACCACACAACCTCTTCCTCCAAACGTTCTTGCTCTAGCTCCAACCCTCCACAGGTGTCAACGGTCAGTGCAAGGGCTCCCGGGGTTGCACTCACAAAGGCTTGTGGGATTGCTAGACGCTGTTTACTTGCAATGTTTGCTCTTTTTGGTCCGTTTTTGCCCCTTTTCGTGCCACTTCTGGGTTCGCGGCGATGCATAAATGGGGAGCTGCCTGAATAGCTTTCACAACACCCATTAGCAATAATGGGCTGCAAGTGCAGCCACCGCTCTCGTGTGACTGGTTGTGTGTCAGGCACAAGCATAGGCTCTGACATATACGTACGCCAACAGTAAGAAATGAAACCCTCAACAGGTTGCTGGAGGCAGTTTTAGAATAAATGAGGGCTGAAACAAGCTGAAACAACCCATTTGAGAATTAAGGCCCCGTCTGGAAGCAGCCCCAAACAAGACAGGACTGGTGTTAGTTGGCCAGACTGCTAATCTGGATGGAGGTTTTCAGCCAGTTGTGGATGAGGTTTTACTCCCCCCCTAAAGAGCCAGGCTCACAATATCGGGCTGCCTCTGAAGACGGCTCAGAAGCTTCCGCTGGTGCAGAATTCGGCGGCTAGGTTGCTCATTGGGACAAAACTGTTTGAGCGTATTAATTACACTGATCCTGGCCCGACTGCACTGGCTGCCACTGCCAGTTAGTATTTGGGCCCAATTCAAAGTGGTGGTTTTGACTTATCAAGCGTTAAACTGCTCAAGACTGCAATACCTGAAGGACCACCTCTCCCCATTTAAACTGCCCCAGACTCCGCTTTCATAATCTGAGGCCTTTTTTTGTGAGGTCTGGAGGGTGGCAAGACAAGACCAGGCCTTCTCTGTAGTGGCTTCCCGTTTGTGGAATGCTCTCCCCAGGGAAGTTCACCTGGCGCCTTCATTATATATTTTTAGAAACCAGGTGAAAATGCTCCTCTTCAGCCAGGCCTTTGGGTGATTAATATTCTACTGTGTCTGTGGGAAGGGGGCGGCTATTGTTTTCCTGTATGGTTTTACTTCTTTACTTGTTTTTATCCTGTGTTTTATTCTCTGTACTGCCCTGAGATTGTACATAAATCTCATAAACAACAACAACTGTGTTGGTGGTGTTGGTAACCAGATATGCCTTTTATCAGCCTTAACAATTTGGGACTGGTTTATTTGAAGGACTGCCTATACATATTTGATATTCTTGGGCCCTAAGTTCAGACTAAGAGACTTTGCTCTCTGGCCTACCCTTAAGCATGACCAAGCTGGCAGGTCTCTCTGGTCAATGGCCTCTGGTCAACTCCCTCGCCAGCTTCAGACTTTTAAAGTGAGCCCTGAAAATGCTTCAGTTTTGCCAAGCCTTTGACTTATCCGTTGCGCGTTTTTGTTGCTTTTTAAAGTCATGTATGATATGGCTTTATTATATTGTTTAAAAGTTTTTATTGTATGCTTCCTTGGGAGGGTTTGCCCTAAAAGGTGGCTTATACAGATAATGGAAATTCAGGTAGGTAGCTGTGTTGGTCTGACGCAGTTGAAAGAAATAAATAAAAATTAAAAAAATATAAGTAGCACCTTAGAGATCAACTAAGTTTGTTCTGGGTATAAGCTTTCACGTGCATTTTATTTTATTTATTTAGATAATGGAAATAAGTACGTAAATAAGATGAATTATTATTATTATTATTATTATTATTATTATTATTATTATTATTAACATTTGTAAACCACCCTTTAGGGACCCAGGTGGCGCTGTGGGTTAAACCACAGAGTCTAGGGCTTGCTGATCAGAAGGTCGGTGGTTCGAATCCCTGCAACGGGGTGAGCTCCCGTTGCTCGGTCCCAGCTCCTGCCCACCTAGCAGTTCGAAAGCACATCAAAGTGCAAGTAGATAAATAGGGACCGCTCTGGCGGGAAGTGCAAGTAGATAAATAGGGACCGCTCCGGCGGGCGTTTCCGTGAACTGCTCTGGTTCTCCAGAAGCAGCTTTGTCATGCTGGCCACATGACCCGGAAGCTGTCTGCAGACAAACGCCGGCTCCCTCGGCCTATAGAGCGAGATGAGCACCGCAACCCCAGAGTCGGACACGACTGGACCTGATGGTCAAGGGCCCCTTTACCTTTACACCATCCTTTATCTGTAGATCTCAGGGCAGTTCACAACATAAAATTACAATGTAAAAAAACATTGGCTGGATGGCAAAGACATAGAAGCAACCCACCACCCCACCTTATTCCAGCAGCAACACTTGGAGCCTGAGACTTCAAACTGAGGCTTGTTTCCTTTAAGGAGAACAAGGGGCTCCTGCTGTTGATGTTTATTCTCAGGCACCAGGTTCCCTTCTTGCTGCAAACATTGGCTTTTACACCTCTGCCCTTCAAAGGCAGCTTCCTCCAGCTACGGTAAGTCCTGTCCATTCAGCCATCCAAAATGCCTGTGGTTTGGCCTGGGGTTGGCTATTGAGGTCACCGTGCCCTTGGGGACTGGCCATGGAGAGGATTTCTTCCCGGGGCTACATACATGCATTGCTTAGGTGAGCAATGGACTGCCTCCAAGGCAAATCTTTTTTCCTAATGTGGATGCCAGCATCTCTTCCAAACACAGTTTATCCGGGGCCAGCAACTTGAAGCAGCCCAAATGCTTCTTCAGTTAAGTTTCTGTCCTATAGGCTCGAGTGGATTGTAAAAACCCCACCCCAACTCGTATACAAAATTAGCTGAATAACTGAAAACTTACCACTCTCTCCTCATTTCCTGTTATATTTCTGACTAGGATACCTTCATTTCAATATCTGTCACTTGAACAGATGGTGACTGGCCCAAGGTCACTCAGTGAACTTCAGAGCTGAGTGGTGGTTCAAACCCTGCTTTCCCAGGTCCTAGTCCAACACTCAAACAACTATGCCACTCAGGCTCTTAGACTATCAATCACAGGGTAATGAGTTCAAGCCCCATGTTGGACAAAAAAATTCCTGTTCCAGGGGGTTGGACTAGATGACCCACGTGGTCTCTTCCAAATTCTGTGATTCTGTGTTTCTCTGTAAAGGGCTACGATCAATTGCTTTATTCTATTTTGTCTTCCTCTAGCTCTGCTCCTACACGTTTCACAGCAAATTTATGTGCGGTAATGTAGGGCATGCAACTTTTCCTTGCATAATTGATGGGAAAACCTTAACCTAGTTGGCTTATGTTTATCAGTTGGATGTTGAAGGCACAGTGGCAAAGCCAGGGGGGAAAGGTTGGCAAACTTAGCCAAGTTTCCTCATCATATAACAGGCAGAGATGAGGGAAGTGAAAGCGACTCGTGCTTCTTCATTTGGCATTTCCTGCAGAGCAGGAACTTAGGCATCTCCCTCAGGGAATCCCTTCCTCTGTCACCATCTCTTTGTCACATGGGAAGCCGCTCTTAAGCTGCGATACCAGAAGCCATTTCTGCTTCCGATAACTTACGTAGCTACCAAGAAGCTATGGTTCTATGAGGCCCAGGGAGAATGATTGGCTTGTCAACTGGCTGAGTAAGGAAAGATGGGCCAAGAATGTGCCTTTCGCTCGAGCTAATTTTGGAGCAGGGTTTCTCAAACTTGGCCCCTTCAGGTGGTTTTGGACTACAACTCCCATCATCCCTAGCTGGCAGGACCAGTGGTCAGGGAAGATAGGAACTGTAGTCCAAAAGCAGCTGGAGACCCAAGTTTGAGAAACCCTGTTTGGGAGGAAAAGCTGCTGCTGTAGTTATTGTCTCCATTGTGATGGGATGGGTGACACATTAATATCAGAATTCTTTTTAAATGGGCAGGAGTCACCTCATATTTCTGATTTTTATTACCTTACTAGCTGGCCCGGCCACGCGTTGCTGTGGGTCATCCCTGTGATTGGCCCCACCCTGTCCCGACCCATGACCTATCCTGCCCCCTCCCCCCCCCCACCCAGGAGAGTCCCCACCTCTATTTGGCCTAGTCTGTAAAGCCGAGCCGAGATGTTGTGGGGAGAGAAGCTTTCCTACCTGCAGTACCAGTGTAGCTGCTGCTAGAGGCCGCTGTTGTGCAACCTCTCCTGTGCTCCCAGCATCCCCAGCTGTCTGAGTTTTGTGTTCGGAAACAGTGGGTTTTACCTGCTTTATCTGCCGTAGGTGTGACATCTGTCTACGCAAACGGTATGCAAACCCTGGGATATTCACATGTGACGTTGTGTCCAAATTTCAACGCAATCGGTCAAGCGGTTGCGGAGAAAGGTCATAAAACACAAACACGGACCTTTTACCTTTTTATATATATAGATTCCCACTCTTGCAGGACTCCTGTGCAGAGGTTCACTAGGCAGAAGTTCACCAGGCATGGTTTTGTCCAATGGGGAACTGTCGTGAGGATTTAATGCTTCACCTGTTGAATTTCTACATGTCAGGCAGGTATCTGAAGCACAGGGATCCGACCAGGAAATAGCATACCTGATAGAGAGATGTGGCTCAAGTTAGACTGCTCAGAGCAGTGGTTCCCAACAGGTGGTCCGGGGACCCCCAGGGGTCCGCGAGCTATGCCAGAGGGGTCCTCAAGATGCTATTAGAATAAAAAATATATTTCGTATGATAACAGATTTTTTGTTTTGGCCGCTTCCTGCATGAGCAGAGTCTAGCGCAAAACTAGAATTAGATAGAGGCAGTAGTTCTGCTGTATGCCGTTAGGTGGCGCTTTACAAACACTACTGTTTTGCAAAGAGGCAGCGCGCGCATTCTACTAACGCTCACCTCCCCAAGATGCTTTGCGCGCGCCGGCTTCATTTGTGCGCTACTGCGCAGGTACCCTGTCTTCTCCATTCCCCTCCCTCCTCCCTGGCGTGTGCTGCCTCTTTGCAAAGCAATAGTGTTTGTAAACAAAGTGTTGTTTTTCGCGGAAGCTACAGTTCGCATAGTTAAAAATGGACCGTTGGTTAAAAAGTGGTTCATCTCATTGAGAACTGAAAATTAAAACTAACTGTATACTGATGGAGTACTCTGTTGTAACTGTAAAAAACGTATAAATATAAAATATAAAAAGACTCTTAATTTGGCTCTCACTTTTTAATTTTAGGATTAGGAATTAATGGGGGTCCTTGTCACAATAGCGGCTCGATGAGGGGTCCTCGAGAAAATTTTGTTGGGAACCCCTGGCTCAGAGAAAAGTCACCTTGCACCTTCTACACACCTTGCTGTTATTGATCTAAAACAAAAATGTCAGGAGTGGGGTTGCCAACTGACCGGGGGGGGGGGAAGCCTGCTCTGCTCTTATGCTTGTAACAGCAGGTTCAGTGTGCAGAAATCAGCATGTGAAGCTTTCTGCAATGTGGAGATAAAACAAGCCTGTGTGCTAAAGTCAGCAGACCAAGCTGCTATTAAATATATAGCTATATGTTAACCAGGGTGGGTTCAGAATGGCTACAAATCTCATAGAAGGTCTTTGGTAGCTAGGTGGGGCAGCAAGCTATTGTAAACAGGCCCCTTGGCAGTTGGCTGCAAATTTCCCATTACTCCTGAATGACTAGGTACCCCCTCCCTCTTCCCACCATATCGCACCCCACCTCCCAGCATTGAGTTACAGCAGTTGCTACTGCCAGGCAGGCTTAAAATTAAAGACTGGTGTATTTGCAGAAGAAATGGTAAATACTAGCTGGGTGTTTGTTTGGGGGGGGGAGCAAGAGGGGGTGGTAATTGCATGAAAGTCGGTTTTAACAAAAGCCAGCTAATTCTCATTATTAGCTATTCACTAGGCTGTGGATCTCCTGGGGATTTGGGAGATGTGGAAAGTAGTTGGGTGAGGGGGGGGGGAGTGCACTGTTGATCTTAATAGACGAGAATTTTTATTAATGACAGCTGAAATAAGACACCCAGGTCTCGCTGCCCTTTCCAGGAGAAATAATGGGATGCTGTTTTGGCTTCTCAATAGGAGGAGGGGAGCGTTCACATGTGCATTTAAACCTGATTGCTCATTCTTTTAAAAAACAATTTAACCCCTTTTCTTTTGTTCACACAATGTCATGGGGTGGGGGTGTTTAAGTGAAGTCAGGTGAGCAAGCTTCCTCCCCCCCCTTTTTAAAAAATACTTTTCTCATATAAAATATAAATGGTGGTTGTGATTAGTGTTTGCTAGGTCCTATTCACAGGCACAAATTGAGAATGCCATACACTCACTATACACGGGGGTACATTTCCCCCATTTCATCCACAGTGATATCAGTGTAAGGACTTTGCTTGTTCTCTGCTTACAAGAGAGGAGGTTGTCGAGTTCTCAGTGGGCAGAGCAGGAGCAGCTTGGGAAGAACAGGGCAGGCCAATCATGAAGTAAAGTCAGGCATAGGGCTGCCAACCTTCAAGTATTTTTACTCTTGGGCTGAGTATTTCTGCCTCTGGTTTTTTAGTATCTTTTAATCTTTATTTTAACTGTACAGTTTTACCTCGGAAGTCAAACAGAATCCGTTCCAGAAGTCTGTTCGACTTCCAAAATGTTCGGAAACCAAAGCGCGGCTTCTGATTGGCTGCAGGAAGCTCCTGCAGCCAATCAGAAGCCACAGTAACCCCATCAGACGTTTGGGTTCCAAAAGAATGTTCACAAACCGGAACAATCACTTCTGGGTTTGCGGCGTTTGGAGGACAAAACTTCCGAGTTCCAGGGCATTCGGGATCCAAGATACGACTATACAGGGAAGGAAGAGTGGGGGAATGAAACTCCCCGCCCCCCACTATTTCTGATCCACAAGTTTCTGCCACCAGGCTCAACTTGGGTCCCCACCAAAAAAATCCCAAGTGACACCCCATGGGACTAGTCAACATCCACCCCATACACTGTCCAATGACTGGGCAGACTTTTAGAATACATCTGAAGGCAGCCCTGTTTAGGGAAGCTTTTAATGTTTAATAGATTATTGCATTTTAATGTTCTGTTCTGTTGGAAGCCACCCAGAGTGGCTGGGGAAAATCAGCCAGATGGGTGGGGTATAAATAATAAAGTATTCTTATTCTTATTTACTGTCACAAGTTGACAAACCTAATGACACGGTTGCATTAGGTAGTGACTGGCTTTGGATGCCATTAAGGATAGGAGGGTAGATGACTGAGCCACACTGAGACCCGCTGGTTAGTGGGAGCTGGGAAACCAGGGTTCAAATCTCCACTCAGCCATGAAGGTAATTGAGTGACCTTGAGCCACTCACTGCCTCTCAGCCTGCCTCACAGAGTTGTTGTGGGATTGCATTAGGAGGGTAAGAAACAGGTACACCACCTTGGACCACCTTGAAGAAAATGTTGGATATAAATGCATCAACAACAACAACAACAACAACAACAACAACAACAACAACAACAACACCTACTGGGATGTTCCCATGTGTAAGCTCCGATGAAATAAATGGAACCATACCAAAGCACTGTGTCTTATTAAAGCACTGTGTCTTATTAATCCAAATGCACATCCCTATATAGTCATATTGGCACTATCCATGCATCAGAAAGAAGTCTTGACAGGCTCAGGGGGTTGACAGAAGTACAAAAAAACAAAAGTGGGGGAGAACTAAGAAAAGGTGGACTGAGAATGATCAGTGGCAATTAAATGTCGACTGACTGGAGAGTGGTGGCAGCTGAAAACTGGGGTTGTGGGGAGAGAGGAGAAGGAATGTAATGGAATGGAGCATCCAACAGATAACATGGTTGTCTGGAACCCTGAACAGGAGCATTCTACACTGCAATATTTTGTTGCACACCCCACCTTTGAATTCTAAGGGGACTCATGCAGGAGAATGTCCTAGCAGACGGTGCTATGTGGGTTAGATCTCTCTGCATCTCACCCATGCTGCCTTGAAGTACACTACGTACATCCAAAATCTGCTTTCCAAATTGCCCTTCTCATGTTGCCTTATGGTAGTACCGGTACATTGTCTCAGGTTTGGGCAAACCCCAGAGAACGGGGGGTGGGGGGTGGTTGAGGGTCCTTTAGGAAACGTTTGAGGGGTATGCTGCAGCCCCTGAACAAACATACTAGTCTCTTTGCTCTGTTTCTCTGTTGCAAAGCTGTAGAAGTTCAAGCATAAACAATGCCCCTTGCACCCCCCTTCCCCAAACTGTGTTCCAAACTCATATCCCCAGTGCCTGTTTCTTAACAAATTGTGCAACATCCTGGATTCCATAGACCACAGAAAGTCGGGAGGGGGGAGCTGGGGGAAGAGGAGGGGAGGTTTGGAGAAGGCAAAGGGTGATTGGGAGACAGAATTTAATCTAAAGGAAAGAAACATGAGGATGGTGATGGGGGGGGAGGGGAGAGCTGTGGTGCTTTGATCCATGACTCCTGGGTTATTCACGGAGACTCACTTATTTTTTGGGGGGCAAGGTATCCTGTGCAGCCGCATAGCAGGCAAAAATTCAGTGGATGAAGTTTCCACCCTCCAGTCTGACAGTTGCACCTGTTGAACTTCTGCCTATACTATACAGTTCTTACAGCTGGAAGAGTCTTTCCGGGAACCAGAGTGAGGCCTAGAGGAGGAGAGGTCCGTTCTGAGTGCTTGTACCACTCCTGTCCAGGATGGATGGATTCCGTTTTGAACTTCAGAAGCAGAGGGAGGCCGGTTGGGGTGGGGTTGTTGGCAGAGAGCCAGGATTCCTAGCTTCTCTTGGGAGGAGATGAACTCCTATGGATTATACAAGGCGGTTTTTACAAACCAGGATTTGGGGGTTCCACACACCGCCCCGCCCCCAGCTTTGCAAGGGGATTTATGAATTAGGAAACGGGTGGGAGTTTCCTGGGGTCCAGAATTTCTGGTTTCCCACCATCTTGGAGAAGAGTGGGGATCCACTGAGAGAACCAGGGCTGGTGAATCGGGTGTTGGGAGACACACATTCTTAGCTTTGTCCCTGTGCAACCGAGAAGCTGTTTCTTGACTTCCTTATTGGGAGTGTTTGGAGGTGGAGGGTAGAGGGACAAAATAAAATAAAAATTAAGAACCCCCTTTCCTCCAAAGACTGTTGCAATTCTCTTCTCTTCTCTTCTCTTCTCTTCTCTTCTCTTCTCTTCTCTTCTCTTCTCTTCTCTTCTATTTTTTATTTCTACTATGTTCCTCCAATTACCCACCCACCAACACCCCACTAAAGACAGCAGGCCTTTCCGTAAGTTGCAGGTGACACTTGCCGACTTATCCCTGAGTTATCCCAGAGGGATGGCTGTTGTGTGTGTATAAGTTATTGTGTTGTGTACGTATGTGCGATGATCTCAGCCTGACTGGGGGCTTATCAGAGCCAGACGGAGCTTGCACTTGGGGAAGGGGCTGTCCAGACACTGCTTATTTGCAGAGGATAAAGTGTACTGTACAGGGGGAACGTCACAGACATTGAAGAACCTTTCCCCCTCCCCTTTCCCCTCCTCCTCCTCCTCCCCCCTCGCCCGTCTCCCTTGCAGCATCCATGCCACGCTGGCTTCCTTCCATTCCCCCCCCCCATCCCCAGACAGCAGAGCTAGCTTGAACTCTAACCCCCCTAGGAATAACCAGCCCTGCTCCCTCAGCTATTCTGTGGCTGGAAAGACTCCTGGCAGAAGTTCTATCTATGGGGGCGGGGGGGGGGGTAGCAGCCTGAAGGGGAACTTCTCTGTAAGCTGTAGGGTGGATCAAGGTCCTTTCCAGGCATGTATGTAAGGACAAAGTGTCACAATTCTTTTCTAGGAATCTTCTCTAAGCCAAGAACACTGGAATCGCCTGAGTGCCTCTGAGTATATGCAAAGTATCTGTCCTCTCCCACTGGGAGCAAAGTGTTTTTTTTTAAATAACTTAAGCATAGTGCTTAGGAGCATATGCAATAGAAGGGAAACATCTTTTATAATAAAACTATGTAATAGTGCTTCTGGACATGGGCAGTGTACTGTTGGAAAATGCCATTTTTAAAGACATGCATATATATTACTTACAGAATACAGGCAAATAACTACCTGTACAGGTGAAACTTGGAAAATTAGAATATCGTTGAAAAGTGCATTTATTTCCGTAATGCAACTTATTTTTTTTTAATTTTAATTTTTACAAATGCTTCCTTTTGTAAATTCCACAGTAATAAAACAAATAGTTAAAATAATACAAAAATAAACATCGCTATTACATTTCATTAATTACATCCCATTTATAATTGACCCACCTAATGACAAATAATTACAATTACAACAAATAAAGGCTTTGCATGTCATGCATCTATCTCATGTATTGGTTTCACCTTTTAAGTTGCATTACTGAAATAAATGCACTTTTCGACGATATTCTAATTTTCCGAGTTTCACCTGTATATATAAAAACACACATGAATATATATACTTCCCCTGACTGTCACTTTTTACATCATTTTGTCTGCCTAGGAGAATAATTGATGCCTGTGTGTCCTACTTTAAAGAGGACAGTCCTCCGTATAAAGCAGTCCACTGTTCAAAGGGTTGTTTATCCAGTTTAAAGATAATGGGCCTTAAAGAAGGGGAAAAACAGGGGCCTTGAAATTGCCCGTCAGCAGGTGACACCTGGAAGGAAGCCTGAGTAGGCACTCAACAGATCACCTGGGCAGTTTTCCTCACTATGGTGAGATGTATTTCTATTTAAAGTATAGCAATTATTTCTGCATCTATACCTATACATTAAAGGTAAAGGTAAAGGGACCCCTGACCATTAGGTCCAGTCGTGACCGACTCTGGGGTTGCGCGCTCATCTCGCATTATTGGCCAAGGGAGCCGGCGTATAGCTTCCAGGTCATGTGGCCAGCATGACAAAGCCGCTTCTGGCAAACCAGAGCAGCACATGGAAACGCCGTTTACCTTCCCGCTGTAGTGGTTCCTATTTATCTACTTGCATTTTGACGTGCTTTCGAACTGCTAGGTTGGCAGGAGCTGGGACCAAGCAACAGGAGCTCACCCCGTCACAGGGATTCAAACCGCCGACCTTCTGATCAGCAAGCCCTAGGCTCAGTGGTTTAACCACAGCGCCACCTGGGTCCCACCTATACATTGGCACATGCAAATTTTGTGAAAATCTGTGTCTCCATTTCTGGCCTCCCTAGAGGGTAACATTGTGGCTGGGCAGCAGCTATTCAATTTTAGCTTTACAGTTTCTTGTCTCAGAGAAGTACCCGTAACAGTTCCAAAAGGGAAAATAAGGGAGAGGGTTGCAAGGGGAAGACTGTAGACACAAACAACTTTTCCTTCACAAATGGATGAGAGTAGCCAACTCAGGCAACATCTGGGAATTAAAGGCCCCAGGGGATTCCTGGAACTCTGCTTCTGCTTGTTGGCACCCTCCTGATTGCAACTTGCACAATGCAAATTAAACTTCTGCCCTGGGCTTCTTTTCTCCTATAAGCATCCCCATGGATGGCCCCATTCCACATCACTATAGCTGAGAAAACTGGGTTCCACACACTCCTGGGCTTTACAGCCCATTGACTACAATATGGTGGGTCTAGCCAGCCTACTTCTAAGTCACCATTTCTGGGGAAGGGGGTTGTCATAGCTACCACATTTCCTCATGACAATACTGGGCATATTCAGTACAACAAAAGAGACATTTTGACCCAGGTAGCAGTATCCACTAGGAGCCACAGCAAAAGGCACAGGTGAGGTGGCAATGGGAACAGGAAGATGAGGGATGAGGAAGAGGCGTGGCCTTGTTGGACCTGAAGGTTATCTGTGTGTTGAAGATAAAGGGACTATAATTGACTATTTATAATTTATAAACCAACAATAGTACACCCCTAAATTTAAATTGAATTTCCAGTCTCCCCTCAAGGATTGTTTTCCTCTTGTTTTAATTATGTATTTTGTGTTTTATATATTTACAGTGGTACCTCGGTTTAAGTACACAATTGGTTCCAGAAGTCTGTACTTAACCTGAAGCGTACTTAACCTGAATCGAACTTTCCCATTGAAAGTAATGGAAAGTGGATTAATCCATTCCAGACGGTCCGCAGAGTACTTAAACCAGGGGTCCCCAAACTAAGACCCGGGGGCTGGATGCGGCCCAATTGCCTTCTAAATCCAGCCCGCGGATGGTCCGGGCGGGAATCAGCATGTTTTTACATGAGTAGAATGTGTCCTTTTATTTGAAATGCATCTCTGGGTTATACTGTATTTTAATCTGTATTTTAACTAATTTTTTTTTATGTTTTATTGTGGTTCTGTTGGTGTCAGCCACTTATGGCCTACTTGAAATGAGGCTGCACTTTAAATTTTAATACTGTATTTTAATCTGTATTTTAATTAATTGTTTTTATGTTTTATTGTGGTTCTGTTGGTGTCAGCCGCCCTGAGCCCGGTTTTTGACTGGGGAGGGCGGGGTATAAATAAAAATTTATTATTATTATTATTATTATTATTATTATTATTGTGGGGCATAGGAATTCGTTCATATATTTTGTTCAAAATATAGTCCGGCCCCCCGCAAGGTCTGAGGGACAGTGGACCGGCCCCCTGCTGAAAAAGTTTACTGACCCCTAACTTAAACTGAAGCGTACTTAACCTGAAGCGAACTTTCCCATTGGAAGTAATGGAAAGTGGATTAATCCGTTCCAAACGGGTCCGCGGAGTACTCAACCTGAAGCGTACTTAACCCGAGGTATGAGTGTAATTGGTTCTGGAAGCCCGTAATTAACCTGAAGCGTACTTAACCTGAAGTGAACTTTCCCATTGAAAGTAAGGGAAAGTGGATTAATCCATTCCAGACGGGTCCGCAGAGTACTTAAACTGAAAGTACTCAAACCGAAGCGTACTTAAACTGAGGTATGACTGTATTGTGATTTTATGTTGTGAACCGCCCTGAGATCTACAGATGAGGGGCAATATACTATTATTATAAATAATTATTATTAACAACATGTATTTAGGTGCCAGGCAAAAACATTCTTCTTTACCCAGGCCTACGGCTATTAAATAATCTATTGCCTGACAAAGTGTGGAGGAGGACTGCTATTATGATGTCTATTTTGTTATTAGGTTGTCTTTCAGTATGCTTTTTATTATGTTTTTACCATTGATGTTTTGTAATACCGGTATGTTTTTAATGTTGTACACCACTCTGGGATCTTTTGACAAAGGATAAATGGAAGCTTTTTTCCTTGTGCCATCGAATTGTTGAATCTGTAGTTGTGGGTGGAAGGGAGGCCAGTTGGTGATATGGGGTCTTTTTGCTATGCTGTTGTATTGTGAGGGGAATAGTGTTTGTATGAGGTACATTTTTTCTTTACATTGCAATGTAGTCGAAGCAAAATTCCAAGTATGGTTGATACTTGGCCAATAAATTATTCTATTCTATTCTGTTCTAGTATAGTAGTGATTCACCACTAAGTAAATATAGCCCCATCCCACAAATCTGACACTGATAACAAAGGGGCATGAATTCCAGATGCAAAGGCACCTTTGCTGGAGAAATTAGGTATTGCTCCAAAAGAAATGAGTTCTCAAAAGGATGCTCTGAAGTTCCCAACATTCTGGGGCGGGGGTGGGGTGGGGAGGCAGCAGGAACTCACAAAGTTGGCTTTGGCGATCTCCTGCGCTGTAGCATTGTAAAAGCACGCCTTACGGGGAGGGGAGGGAGACTGATTCTCTGGAGGGCCACCACCTTTCTATTTCCATGTGAATCCCGGGGGGGGGGGGGCATGAAAGCTCAGAGAGTTTTGCAACATCTCTGTTTCCACCAAACAAGGATACTTCCATTGCTCCTGTGTGAGATCACCATCTCTCCCCAGAGCAGCCTTAAAAAAAAGAAAATGTGGCTGGTTCTTAATCCCAGCTTTGCTGCCAGCTCATTTTTTTTTTGTATGCCACTGATTTATGTGCAACCGTCCACTTGACTGCATGGGCAGAGACGTCTCAGGGAGCTCCAGCATGTTTGCATGCGATCCGTGAATCTTGTCGTCACACCTGCTTGTACAATTCAAGGGCATTTGTGTGTGTTCCCTGCTTTTGTGCATTTGTGTGGTCACACTTTCTGCTGCAGTTCTGTACACAAATAACTTTGCACAGGCTGATATGCGTTCACATGCAGGTCTGCCTGCTATGTTCATCTGTATTTCTCTTCAGCTGATAAAAGGTGGAGGGGAGTGTCATTTTTGCCACCTTGAGCAACTTGGAGAAGAGGTGGGATAACAAATGCAACAAACAAGCAAGCATTGTCTCCAAGCTTAGCCTGATTTTTCTCTCTTCACACTGGCACACTGCATTTGAAATGTTTGCATATTGAAATCAGATCATTGGGCAGTACGGTTGTTTTATTGCAAGGGTTGGTTGAAATACAGACATAACGGATCATATTCAACAAAGTTTTGCTCTGAGTAGACCCATTTAAATGAATAGAAGACCTGACTGTTGGCTCATTACATTTCCACTTGTCTTATCGTTTTCCTCCAGCAAAACTCACTGTTTACCACTGAAGCGAAAGAAATCGGGTTTTCAGCAGATTGGCATTTCCCCCCCAATTCAGTGGTAAACAGTAGGTTTTTCCAGGGGAAAGCAACAAAAACCACTCAGACGGGTGCCGAGAAAGCACAGGACAAGTGAAAACCTCTCAGACTCAGCACTGGACAAGTGGAAGTGTTGGTGAACAGTCATGTACAGTAATTTCAGTGGGTCTACTCTGAGTATGTGTTAGTTTAATGCCATCCAAGGGGTAGACCCATTGAAAGTAATAAACCAACTAGTTATGTCCATTAAGTTAAAGGGGTCTGCTCTGAATAAAACTACCATTGAATACCACCAATTGTAATCTACAGGTGAAACTCGGAAAATTAGAATATCGTCGAAAAGTGCATTTATTTCAGTAATGCAACTTAAAAGGTGAAACCAATATATGAGATAGATGCATGACATGCAAAGAAAGATATGTCAAACCTTTATTTGTTGTAATTGTAATTATTTGTCGTTAGGCGGGTCAATTATAAATGGAATGTAATTAATGAAATGTAATAGCGATGTTTGTTTTTGTATTATTGTAACTATTTGTTTTATTACTATGGAATTTCCAAAAGAAAGGATTTGTAAAAATTAAACGAAAAAGAATAAATAATAAATTGCATTACTGAAATAAATGCACTTTTCGACGATATTCTAATTTTCCGAGTTTCACCTTTACCTTGAGCTCTTTAGATAAGGTGGGGAATCTAACTAAATAATCCATCACTAGCTTCATTCCTCCTGGGCCTTTTCAGTGACCTCTGGGTTCTTGTTCAGATACTGAGAATTATAGACTTACTTTCCTTCCCTTTTCTTTAAGGACCAACAACGAAAGTTCCAGCCCTCACGTTCTCCACGGTTCTTCATATGCCAATCAGAGAGAGGAGCTACACTAATTATCTTACTTGTATGCGAGAGATGAGTCAGTGCAGAATCTGCCTCACCTCCACCTTACTACCCCAAATTGATATGCAAGTAGGACAGGCCTCTTCACCTCCTCTAATCGACTGCACCTGCTTTTGCAAAGAGAGCGGATTATATTATCCCCTCTGCAGATACTGACACCACCACCTTAATATTACTAGTTAAGCTGCCTCCAGAAAAGTCACTGTTTTGTGGGAAGGATCCAAGCACATACCATAACTTCTGGTTTTCTCAGATATACCGTAGTGGATTAAAGGGTTCTGCCCCCTACTGCAGCGACTCAACCTTGGGAGGAACAAACAACTAGCAGAAAAAAGTCTACGTAGCCCACAAACAAATAAGTTTACCAGTAAATGCAGAACGGATGTTCATTAGTTGTATAACCACCCCACAAACAAACTGGGACAAATGAAGACCAGAAAGAGTCTAATCTCCACCTAAGCTTTGTGCAAGCAAATGAGGACAAATGCTCAATAGAACTGGTTGTCTGGAGGGGGCATTAATGTGCTCCAAGGCTAAATAACTTTTAATGTTCAAGGAAGGGGGAAACCAGCCAGATTCCACTCTAGCTCTAGCTCTCTCACCTGTGGAAACTCCGCCCTTGGAATTAAAGACCACGCCTCCCTGAGCATAGCCACGCCTACTGCCGAAGGAGGACAGAGTGTGCAGAGAAGTCGCCATAAGCTACTTGTTATTTGAACAGTGAAATGAAAAAACCAATAAGGCCTTTATTGGTCCATAAGCATAGGTTAATAATTACAATGTTTGCCGCGTATTTTTCACTTACAGCTGCCGTTCGTAGTCACATTTAACACCCAAAGAAGTTCACTGAGTCCGCGGCAGCTGTAGAAGGGATCCTACACTGCCTGTTACTAGGGAAGAGTGGTGGACTCAGGAATAGGGCTTGGCTGACCCAAGATACGTCAGAGGTAAACCTGTCTTTGCAGGTGGCTGAATGTTCCTTGGCACAAAAAAGTTCCCTGCACGTGTAAAGGCCTAGGCAAAAACCGTCCTCCTTGGCATTTTAATTTCCTGTGCAGCGGTCATTGGTTTTTTTGCATGGAGAACTATTAGCTCATATAAGCCCCCATGAGCAATGCAACCAGTCACAAGTTGCTCTGGAGACAAAAAGGAAGTGCTGCTTCGCACAGTGCATGGAATTCGATGTAGTGACGGCCTGTCAACATGGACAGCTTTAGAAGGGGATTTGACAAATTAATGGAGGATAAGGCAATCAATGACTACTAGTCATGGCGGCTATTTCCTATCTCCAGTATCACACACTTCAAACTTCTGAATACCAGTTTCTGGGTAACCAACTATTGGGAGATGGCTATAACACTCATGCCCTGCTTGTGGGATCCCTGGAAACACCTGATCAATGTTGCATTGCTCCAGGAAGGCTCTCACCTTGTTTTTAAGTATACTGCCTCATTGAGCACCTGGCTTCCATTTGCATGGCACCCTCAACCCTGCTGTGCAGTCCCACTGTATTCTTTGATGTTATTCACCAAGGGAAGTTGAATGGTCCATAGCTGGACTATCAGACAGCATGCAGGTACCACAGAGCCTAGGGCTTGCTGATCAGAAGGTCGGTGGTTCGAATCCCCGCAATGGGGTGAGTTCCTGTTTGGTCCCAGCTCCTGCCAACCTAGCAGTTCGAAGGCACGTCAAAGTGCAAGTAGGTAAATAGGTACCACTCCAAGCGGGAAAGTAAACAGCGTTTCCGTGTGCTGCTCTGGTTAGCCAGAAGCGGTTTAGTCATGCTGGCCACAACAGCATGAAAGCTGTACGCCGGCTCCCTCGGCCAATAATGCGAGATGAGTGCCGCAACCCCAGAGTCGGTCATGACTGGAGCTAATGGTCAGAGGTCCCTTTACCTTTACCTATCCCCTGAAGAGACCAGGTCAATTGTCTCTCAAGAAGAGCCTTATTGCAACTCAATATGTCTTGAACCTCAGTACGTTGTTCTCAGTGCTCCTTGGTGGTCTCCTTCCTCTTTCATCCCTTGCTATTCCTCAGGTGGAAGGATGCAGGTAGAAATGGCTCTCCAAGAGTTTGAAATCTACTCAGAAGCTTGCCTGCTGCCAACTTTTGTTATCATTTCTGTGCAGGGCCTTTTTTAATTTTCCCAAGCATTTTAAATGTGAGTTTGTCCTCATTTTTGGCTTTGTGCTGTTCTGCCATATGCTGTTCTACGTGCTGTAATTTAAAAAAAATAAATGTAGTTATATCACTACAGCTTGAATTGCTGTTTGTTTGTTTTTTAGATTTGTGTAATGCCACTCTAGGAAAGTGGGTTTGGGGTTGTTGTGGGAAATGCATATTTCAGAATAACCTAATAAATGGGACTTGACCAGCGATGGAGAACCCGTCGCTCTGCAGATGTTGTTAGACTCTGACTCCCGTCAGCTCCAGCCAGCATTGCCAACAGTCAGGGAGGATGGGCGCCATCATTCGCCAACATTAGAATAGAATAATTTATTGGCCAAGTATCAACCATACTTGGAATTTTGCTTTGACTACATTGCAATGTAAAGAAAAATGTACCTCATACAAACACTATTCCCCTCACAATACAACAGCATAAGGCTACAGCTCCTTTGCTTCTGGACTAGACAATCCATTTGGCTCCTTCAAGCCTTACAATTTTATTATTGGGTTGGGACTCAATGAAAGCATGATTCACAAGCTGAAGGAAGAAAGGTTTTAAGGCTACTAGTCACAAATTTGGGGTGCAGGGGTGCCACCAGTTACAAAGCGTCAGCAGACAGAGGCACAGATAGGCAGCTACTAATAGCATGTTTGGCTGATATCTGATTCCTCCGTGAAAATGGCGACAGTCTTCACCACAGTGAATTCCTTGTGGCAGCGAGCAATTGTTCAGCTTTCCTCAAGCTAATAACCAGATACTGGCTCTGAAAGTATTGTGACTCAGATGCCACATTTTAGGAGGAATTTGCTGAGCCTCGAGCTGTGTACTCAGTGGCAATGGGTTCAATGCACCAGCCGATTGCGTACTTTTCACTTTGTCAACATGATGTCTTCCTCCAAGTAGCAACCTGTACTTCCTCTTCATTTTGTTTGCATTTTCTCGATCTATAGATAATGTAGTAAAGGGGAGGGGGGAATCCAGCATAAAATCACACATTACCCAACTGTGGACATACTGAAGGGTGTTGTGTGGGCAGGTGTTTTTTCTTTTAAAAAATGTGTGTTGTGATGTTTCCCTGGGTGCTGTCTGTCACTGCGCCAAATACCCTATTTCCATTGGTGAGGTGCTCCTCCATAGGCTGCTGGTGGGGTAGGGTACAGTGCAGAGGGTTTTTTGTTTTGTTTTTCTAACCCACTTTGTTGTTGTTGTTGCCACTATCAATTTAATTTGTATACCACTCTTCATCTGAAGACCATAGGGTGGTTCACAACCTAAAAGTACAAAATGAGAACACAAAATACATAGCAAAAACAACCCAGTAACAATCTACCCGCAAACACATATAAAAGGCTGTAGAATGTTAATCAGCCCAAGACTTGGTTGAAGAGGAACGCTTTCACCTAGCGCCAAAAGATGTATAATGAAGGCACCAGACAAACCTCTCTGGCAAGAGCATTCCACAAACAGGGAGCCACTGCAGAAAAGGCCCGTTCTCATGTTGCTACCCTCCAGACCTCTCCTGGAGTAGGCACACGAATAAGGGCCTCAGAGGATGATCACATGGCCCGCATTGGTTCATATGGGGAAAGGTGGTGGTCCTTGATTGTTCCCTACCATCAAAGTCCTCTTGTTTTGCTAGTTCTGCCCTTTATATAGCTGAGTTGCAGCTATAAAGACAGCCGAAATGTCTCTTCAGGCCACCAACAGTTTTATGAAAGTCTGGTATATGGAAAAACTTTTATCTCAAAAATAATCTTTAAAAAAGGCTGCACATACAGATCAACAACTACCTGTGTGCATTCCACAATAGACCTCATGTTTCTGGGAGGGTGGCATATACTAACTGTGAGGGAAGGGGGCAACAATACAGGCCATCGCCCATTAGTGTAGATTGGGAAACATTGAGATAAGAGTTCAACTGAAAGTTTTCATGTGGACAAACATGCACAAAAGAGCACATGGGAAACTGGATCTGTGCCCACCCACAAATGCCTCTCAGAGTACTTGTCTGTCATTTCTTCTTAACTTTCCACACTTACCTTGTATCTTATCCCACTCATCGAAACTCCCTTTTTCTTTCATCCCGCCTCCCAGCTCCTTAGAAATACTTTTTTCCTTTTATAACAGCTTCCTCCCTTATCTCCTTCCTCTCTATTCCTAGTTTATTACTATTACTTTTTAAAAAAAATATTAACCTTTTATCTCGCTTTCTGATTTATTTCAATGTCCCACTAGCTCTTTTCCCTCAGAGGAAGAAAGAGAGGAGGCCTCGGCAGCAGATTGGGAGAGAAGGGAGGGAAACTGGGGTGGGGGGTGTTTTTTGAATTGTGTGTTATAAATTCTGTCCTTTATCCGATTTAAAACAATTTGTCATGTCGGTATGAGATTTGGCACGAAGAATCTAATTGAGATGGGGTATAATTCAGCCAACTTCCTCTCACTGTGTCTCGAACTTTTAGTTCCTACAATGGGTTTTGTATGTGCACCCTGGTGCGTGTCGAGACAGAAATTCGCCTGATGCATTTGTCGCAAGTTTTGGGATGCTATACCTCACCTGAGCATTCACCACATGTTGCTGTGGTGAGGGAACACAATATATTTTACGGCAGAATGCAAACGCAAGTGTTTCAGAAATAATAAGCACCTGTAGAATTAAAGGTTTCCTCCTAAATAAAGACATTAGCTGTGGAGGTGTTCTAACTTAGCTCTCCATTTCAGGAACAATTTGCTGATCCGGAGGTTCCAAGTAGGCAAGGTCATTTATTTTATATTTTCCATCCTCCACTCATCTCTCTCAACCTCCCCCCCCACAATTCCTGTACCCCCTTTCCTTTGTTTTCACAATTAACTTGTATCTCATCCCCCCTCCCCAAGCTGCTACTTTCACTCTTGCAACATTCACTTCAGTTTACTTTTTGTTGTTGTTGTTGTTTAAATGCCTTTCATCTCTCCAGTTTCAGACCCTCCTAGTGCCCTGATTTTCCAGGGACAGTCCTGGATTTACAGAAGCCATTTTGGTTTCTGATTTGATCCCGGAATGTTCCACTTTTCCTTAGGACATTCCTATTTTCATCAGAGAAATGTTGGAGAGAGTGGAATAGGATGTCCCTGAGGGGTTTTTTTTCAGTTTGAACTATCCGGAACGCCGTTCCTGCACCTTCTCAGGTGAGTGCCATTGTCACTCTAGGAGAACGAGGGAGGTGTTCCTGGTGAGTTCCAGCATCTCTTTTTTTAGAAAAATAGCACTGGATATCCCTGTTTTCATCAGCGAAATGTTGGAGGGTATGCAATTTCCTTCAGTGTATCCTCAGGTACTGTTCTACCTCTTCTGGCCCTGCCTGAGTCTCAACTGAATTCAGATCCAACCAAAAGGCTACAACACATCCAGGTGGTTCTATTCAACCCCTTCCCCGACTCTACTTCACCTTCTCTCAAAATAGGTTTGTAGAAAACATGAATAGGGGGTACCCTTACAAATCCCCATTGATAAATATTGGCCACCCCCCCAAAAAAAAGCCTTTTTAATTATAACTACAAATACGTTACATAACTGGATGCTGCCCTTGATCTAAAACAACTTGTTTCCCAAAAGGAACAAAACAGATGGATAAATGCTTTCCCAAAACCCACCCCAGCGAAGTATATGGCAGAAAAATGCACATCACCTGTCAGCTTCATGAAGTCACTTGTCAAATGTTTCACTTGTTCAAAATACAGTAAGCCATTTCTTATTTCTTATTCTGTCTACCACAAACTTGGCATGGACCATCATCAAACTTACAGGTGAAACTCAGAAAATTAGAATACTGTCGAAAAGTGCATTTATTTCAGGAATGCAACTTAAAAGGTGAAGCCAATATATGTGTCACAGTCCGGTTGGCGGGCGTCAGGACCAGAGGCAAGATGGTGGTGAAGAAGCAGGAACAGGTGCAGGGCTGAGGGTGCAGCAGCAGGCAGTTGCAGGGTCAAGGAGCAAGGCAGAGACGAAGGTCCATGGAGCAAGAAGCAAGGCGAAGGCTCAAAGAACAAGAAGCAAGGCGAAGGTCCAAGGAACAAGAAGCAAGGCGAAGGTCCAAGGGTCGAGGATCCAGGCGTCGGCAAGGCAAGGGTCCACGGAGCAAGAATCAAGGCGTCGGCAAGGCAAGGGTCCAAGGAGCAAGGATCAAGACGTCAGCAAGGCAAGGGTCCACGGAGTAAGAATCAAGACGTCGGCAAGGCAAGGGTCCACGGAGCAAGGATCAAGAGGCCAGGTGCAACCAGGCAGGGAAAGTGTTGCTGTGGCCAAGAGCTGAAGCGAAATGCTGGGCTTTTATCCCTCCCAACCCCTGCCACCAGGTGCAGTGAGATAACAAGTGGCCTCACCTGAGAGACTACTTCTTGCCTCTCCAGCACAAGCTGAGGTCTTCACCTGTGTGGCCACGCCTTGCTTCTCCAGCACAAGCTGAGGCAGGCCCCAGTCCTGCAAAGCACTACAGGCCCCAGAGCCTGACTCCTGCCCATACTCCTGACAGTACTCCCCCCCATAGGGAAACGGGGTTCCACCCCCGGTCATGGCCCAGGCTTATCTGGGAACTTCCGATGGAAGGCCCGAACCTTGGCGGGCACGTGCACGAAGTCAGCTGGTTCCCAGATCGTTCCAGGGACAACTGAACCTTATCCCCAACCTGGAACGCAGGTCCTTGCCACCGCAGTCGATCCGCTTGCACCTTATAGTCCGCTTTGGCCCTCTCTAGGTGCTGTACCAGGTCGGCTTGTGTCTCCTTGATGTGGGAGACCCGATCATTGGCGGAAGGCATGAGAGAAGCCGCGGGGGTGCAGGGATGATTGCGTGGGTGGTACTCTTGGAGGGCCCCAAGTTCAGGAGCCAACAAGTTCAGGGGGCGACGTCCGGTGCAGTGACGTTCCAGGAACAGCCGAACCTTCTCCCCAACCTGGAACGCAGGTCCTTGCCACCGCAGTCATTCTGCTTGCACCTTATAGTCCGCTTTGGCCCTCTCTAGGTGCTGTGCCAGGTCGGCTTGTGTCTCCTGGATGTGGGAGACCCGATCATTGGTGGAAGGCACGAGAGAAGCCACGGGGGTGCAGGGATGATTGCGTGGGTGGTACCCTCGGAGGGCCCCGAGTTCAGGGCCCGACAAGGCATAAATGCGGCCAAAGGGTATCTCTGCTCCCGGCTGCAGATCAATGGGGCAATAATAAGTCTGATGGGGGGGGCAAAGTCTTGGCCCCTTTCTTCTCAAACACGTCCACCAAGTCCCGGTAGGGCTCCGGGATTAAACGGACATCCGGAGATGCTATTCCGTCAGGGGCAGTTCCCTGTAAGGTGGAAGAACTAAGGGCCGGCTGTTGAGGCGTCCCCGGCGCTGGTGGCAATGGAGGTAACACTGGGGGTTGAGCGCAGACATCCTGGCAGAAGAATGATTAAAAAGACAGTGTCCGCTGCGCCCATGAAATGGCGGGGTCATGCCGGATCAACCAGGGACTACCCAGGACCACCGGGAAATTAGGCGTCTGGATCAGGTCAAAGACTAATAGTTCCTGATGTCGGGGCGCCACTAACATGGCCAGCGGGCTGGAACTGCAGCAGGGGCTGCTCGAAGTGCTCGAACCTCCCCCTGGAGTGTAGCTACCTGTGTGTGGAGGCTCTGCAGCACAGCGGTGAGGTCCATAGGCCGGGCTCCATCCATCTTGCACCCTGGCCGGGACGAGGTTGGGCCACAGCAAACTGTCACGGTCCGGTTGGCGGGCGTCAGGACCAGAGGCAAGATGGTGGTGAAGAAGCAGGAACAGGTGCAGGGCTGAGGGTCCAGCAGCAGGCAGTTGCAGGGTCAAGGAGCAAGGCAGAGACGAAGGTCCACAGGGCAAGAAGCAAGGCGAAGGCTCAAGGAACAAGAAGCAAGGCGAAGGTCCAAGGGTCGAGGAGCAAGGCGAAGGTCCAAGGGTCGAGGAGCAAGGCGAAGGTCCAAGGGTCGAGGAGCAAGGCGAAGGCAAAGCAAGGGTCCAAGGGTCGAGGATCCAGGCGTCGGCAAGGCAAGGGTCCACGGAGCAAGAATCAAGGCATCGGCAAGGCAAGGGTCCAAGGAGCAAGGATCAAGGCATCGGCAAGGCAAGGGTCCAAGGAGCAAGGATCAAGGCGTCGGCAAGGCAAGGGTCCAAGGAGCAAGGATCAAGACGTCAGCAAGGCAAGGGTCCATGGAGTAAGAATCAAGACGTCGGCAAGGCAAGGGTCCAAGGAGCAAGGATCAAGGCGTCGGCAAGGCAAGGGTCCAAGGAGCAAGGATCAAGACGTCAGCAAGGCAAGGGTCCATGGAGTAAGAATCAAGACGTCGGCAAGGCAAGGGTCCACGGAGCAAGGATCAAGAGGCCAGGTGCAACCAGGCAGGGAAAGTGTTGCTGTGGCCAAGAGCTGAAGCGAAATGCTGGGCTTTTATCCCTCCCAGCCCCTGCCACCAGGTGCAGTGAGATAACAAGTAGCCTCACCTGAGAGACTACTTCTTGTCTCTCCAGCACAAGCTGAGGTCTTCACCTGTGTGGCCACGCCTTGCTTCTCCAGCACAAGCTGAGGCAGGCCCCAGTCCTGCAAAGCACTACAGGCCCCAGAGCCTGACTCCTGCCCATACTCCTGACAATATGAGATAGATGCATGACATGCAAAGCAAGATATGTCAAGCCTTTATTTGTTGTAATTGTAATTATTTGTCATTAGGCGGGTCAATTATAAATGGGTTAATGAAATGTAATAGCGATGTTTATTTTTGTAGTATTGTAACTATTTGTTTTATTACTGTGGAATTTCCAAAAGAAAGCATTTGTAAAAATTAAAAGAAAAAGAAAAAATAATAAATTGCATTACAGAAATAAATGCACTTTTCGACGATATTCTAATTTTCCGAGTTTCACCTGTACCTATCCTACACAGCCAAGTTTCAAATCAAGTTAGAGGAGTCATTTTGTAACTAGATGAGTCATTTTCTCTCCCCCCCCCCCAATCTCTCATTACAATGGTGGAGTGGGATTCAGCCAAACTATAATTTTCACAATTATATTTTCTCCTTCCAAATATACACCAAAGAGCTCAGCTACACTTTTTTTAAAATAAGAACTTGAATTCAAAATGTTTTCAATAAATTAAATCTGCTGCCCAATTGCAATTTTTAATTAATTTTAGAAGTGGCATTTTCTTGGAGGGATTGCAGAGCTTAGAATCTTAGAATTGTAGAGTTGGAAGGGACCATGAGGGTAATTTAGTCAAACCCTCTACAACAGGCACCCCCAAACTGCGGCCCTCCAGATGTTTTCGCCTACAACTCCCATGATCCGTAGCTAACAGGACCAGGGGTCAGGGAAGATGGGAATTGTAGTCCAAAACATCTGGAGGGCCAAAGTTTAGGGAAGCCTGCTCTACAATGTCAGAATCTTTTGCCCAACGTGGGGCTCAAACCCATGACCCTGAGATTAAGAGTCTCATGTTCAGCCGACTGATTATGCACATGTAGCAGGAGTGTAGGTCTGTTGGAGCATTTCTCAACCATGTTTGTCGTATGTTAAGGGGGTGGTGATTTAAAACCACAAAATTACCAGTATGTTTTTTTCTTTTTCTAATTTTGTTTTTTTTCTTACAACAGTTCAATTTGTCCCCTCCTCTCCATCTATTAGCATTTACACTCCCCGCCTTCGTGCATAACCAGGCAGACACGTTTTTGTATGATGAAAAGTTCAAGTTAGAATAGAATAATCTATACATCCAAAGATAGCACAAGTACTTACCGTAAGTTGATGATATTACTGATATTAAAGGGTACACAATGGGGAAGAGGAAGGGAAAAAAGAGTTCCATCTTTCACCCAGCTTGGTGTGTCTGCCACATTATGAAGCATCAGGCATTACTCAACAAACGGTTTTGAAAATCTGTTCCAGAGTTTACAGAATTTATCTCCCTTTTGTAGTGTGCTGTTTCTTGCATCTAGCGGGCAGAATAGTGACATCTGAACAGCTCCTTATCAGAAAAAAACAGCGTTTTGTATGTAAATTGTTATGTTGCTTCTAGGCAGGAGGTTATTGTGGAGTTGTGGTGCTGCTCATTGTCTGCAGGGTTTTGTTTTTTTAAAATCACCATTCATTATTATTTATTTATTTATTTTAAAAAATTTCTATCCCTTTCTCCTGAGGGAGTGCAGACAGGCCAACACATCAACAATAAACCACCATTACTACTACTATTACTACTACTACTACTACTACTACTCTAAACACAGTTAAAAACTTTTCTCTTATCCAGTAATCTCGGCTACAAGGAACGGTGTCTTTCAGCCATCAAATGCCTGGGTAAATGGGAATGTTTCAAAATCCTGAAAGTCAACAATGAGGGAGTCAGATGCCACTCATCAGGGAGGGCATTCCACAAACAAGGAACTGCCACTGAAAAGGCTCTGTCATGGGTCAAGGCCTACCAGGATTTTCCTTCATTTATTCTAGATCAGGCATCCCCAAACTTCGGCCCTCCAGATGTTTTGGACTACAATTCCCATCACCCCTGACCACTGGTCCTGTTAGCTAGGGATCATGTGAGTTGTAGGCCAAAACATCTGGAGGGCCGCAGTTTGGGGATGCCTGTTCTAGATTTACCTGTTATGCAGAAAACTCATAGATAAAAGTTATGCCAATATACATCCCATGGTGTGGAAAGTTTGATGGCATATCATTATTTTGAGAGTGGGTTGTTTGTCACATAGTGCTGCTTCAGTGTCCAGCCTCCATCACTATACCCCTACTTCCATTTGCTCCTTGCCTAAGCACAACCTCGCCATTTTGCTTCTGTCTGCCCAGACCAAAGATTCTTCGCCATTTCAAGCGAATGTCGCATGCTGAAGGCACATCCAAATTTCAACAAACCGGTTTGGAAGAGCCGTTTCCTCAAGAACTCTACACACCACAAGTGAGGGATTACCTCAAAGACTGTAACTGCAGTACATACGCAGGGCCTAAAAAAAAGTTACTATATGAAGGTTGTGCACAAGACCTCTGTATCAGAATTCCAGACAGTGTTTTTGAACGTCTCCATTGACAAACGTTTCATTTTTCGAACGCCATAAACCCGGAAGTAAATGCTTCGGTTTTCGAACACACCCCAGATGTCGAACATGCCACGCGGCTTCCGTCTTGAGTTTCTGGTTTTCAAAAAAAATCGGGGTACCACTGTATTCCAATGTGGCTGCATGCTTTTGGGTGGGGGGGAAATGTGTGGTTGGTTGTGCTGTTAGTGGGGCTTACTGGGTATTTTATATATACAGCGCTATTTTTCTAGAAAAAGAGGTGCTGGAACTCACCATGAACGCCTCCCTCTTTCTCTTAGAATGGTAATGGCACCCACCTGAGAGGTACTGGAACTGAGTTCTGGCAGGGGGAAAAAAGCCCTGTATATATTCTGTATATATATAGCCATCCAGCCCAAATGAAACAGCATATAGGTAAATATTTCTCTTGTGCAAGACCTCGGTATAATTGCGAAAACAAAAGGAAATGTATATTGGAGTTCCCACCTCAAAAGCTCAGCCCTCCATGTTGCCTATTGAGAAACACGCTAACTTCGGTCTGGTAACATTTGATCTTCTTCCAGTGATTTTCTTGTCTGTTCGTTTAAAGGTGTGCACACACATGCTCAAAATGGAGGGGGGTGGGAAAGGTAGTGGAGTGGCTGAGGGGAAGAGACAAAACAACTCACAGAGCAGAAATATTCCCCAAGCTCTGCCCACAGCTTTGGGCGGCAAACAAACGGAACAGCAGTGAATATCCACGTGGACTGTGTGGAAGCAACGCTGTTAATGGTCACACTCACACACATCTGACTGGCTTGTTTGCGACACACAAAGCTCCCAGCTGGAAGCACCCTACGTTCCACAGTGCAAAAGGACTCCTCCGTGTTGTTGGTCCCTGTTGTTTCTTGCTCTTTTATTATCCTGTTAAAGTTCAACTAAAAATGTTTATATCATCCGGGGGGGGGGGAGGAAGAAAGAAGAAGCGGCATTTTCTTTTTGGCGTGAGGGCATGTCAAAAGAACTCTGCTAGTTCAGACCAGAGGTTCCATTTAGTTCAGCATCCCTGTTTCCCGCCATGACCAACCACACGCCTCTGAGAAACCTACAAGCAGGACATGGCGCCTCCCCTGTTGCTCTACCCTAGCAGCTGGCAGTCAGTAGCAAAAGTCATCAGAACCTGGACGTTAAATGTAGCCATCATGACTAACAGGAGCTACCGAGAGCTTTACTGAATGAACAGTCCTTTTAAGGCAATACCTGCCACTTGTACTGTTTTAACTGATCCGAGGGCTTTTCAGCAACTTACTGGCCAAACTTTGCAGCCTTAGAATTAACCCCTCAGAGGTGCCCACTCCTGATGGTTCCAGCACGAGTCTTTGTTCTGAGTGTGCCTTCTAACTAGAAGTAGTCAAGCCCAGAAATGCAACATACAGGCAACTCGAAAGATGAATAACTTGGCTGGGTCTCCTCTACACAGGAAGGGGTTGAATAAGCTAACTATTACCCGGTATGAAGGTCCCTCCAGATTTGGAGGCTGTTGCAATCTCGCAGCATGTCATTGCTACAACAAAAGTGCATTAATGCTGGATTTATACTGTACTGTCCGCACACATTCCTCTTTGTTAGTTTTATGTTCCTACCCCAGTGTTATTACTTTATTGTTGTCTGGAGGGCACTCTCGCCCTTTGGAGGTTTGAGGTATTTTTTAAAACCATCAATTGCTGTATATATTTTTTAATGAAATAAACAAACAAATAAATAAGTGGGACCAACATACCCTAGCCTTGAACATTTGTGGTATAAAAAGTTGCAGGATTTCAGCAGAAAGTTACGGTACCAGACATGCATTTTGGCCGCCCTGAAACCTTTGGAAGCACAAACAGTATTGAAAGAGGGATGACACAGAACTGCCTCAATACCATTGTGAGCACAAATAATAAAGAATCCACAATACAAAGGATGTCAGAAGCAGCCCACAGTCAGAAACCCATAATGTTCCAATTATTCAACACAGCCAAAAACTATGCATTTTAAAAAAATGCATTGTTTCAACTAATGAATTTGGGATATCCCCATGCTTCAGATTATTATGCTAATGCTCTTCTAGGTTGCATCAACCGAAGCATAGCGTCCCGATCGAGGGAAGTAATAGTCTTGCTCTATTCTATCTTGGTCAGACTGTACTTGGAATACTGTGTCCAATTCTGGGCACCACAATTTAAGAAGGGTATTGACAAGCTGGGAGGTGTGCAGAGGAGAGCGACCAAGATGTATGGAAACCAAGTCTTATGAGGAATAGTTGAGGGAATTTGGTATGCTTGGTAAAAAGAATACTGAGAGGAGATATGATAGCCACCTTCAAATATCTAAAGGGCTGTCACATGGAAGATGGAGCAAGCTAGTTTTCTTCTACTATGGAGGGTAGGACCCAAACCAATGGCTTCAAGTTACAAGAAAGGAGATTCCGACTAAACATCAGGAAGAACTTTCTGACAATAAGAGCTGTTTGACAGTGGAACAGACTCCAATGAGAGGTGGTGGACTCTCTTTCCTTGAAGGTTTTTAAACAGAAGTTGGATGGCCATTTGTCATGTATGATCTAGTTGAGATCCCTGCATTGCGGAGGGTTGGACTTTTTTCAGCCATGCATTTACTTGGTGTCAGGAACTGGACTGAGGAAGAATGGTGGGGACTGCCCCCCCTCGTCCTGAACCTTCCCGAGAAGAGGAGGACGGTATAGATTTAGAACAGTGGTTTGCAGAAGGTCATAGTTCAGAGGGGAGAAGCTGGGAAATATTGGGAGAGCAGCAGGAAGTAGCAGTAGCAGGGGAGAGACAGCCAACAGACTCAGTGTCTCTAGAAAGCATTCCTGACCCCCCCCCCTCTCCCAGGACCCAGCGTGCATTGAGAGTAGTAGAACAGAAAGCTCAGAGGCAGAAAGCACAGATCAGCCAGCGCAGGGATGGCGTAGAATAGTAGAGACAGAGGGGGTGGAACATTACTTGGAGCAATGCCATTATTGGAGAGGCAGCATCATCCATCTCTCTCTCTGTGAATATTGAATAAAATACCATGGTAAGAACTTCTTGGTTTCCCATTTCTGGCTGGCAGTCGTGAAGAAGGCGGATGACATTTGGGCATAACTCCTATTGATCTCAGTGAGGGTTGCTTCCTGGTAGGCAACAGAATGAATGACATGGGCAATAATAATAATAATAATAATAATAGTAGTAATATAGTGGTACCTCGACTTACGAAGACAATCCGTTCAGTGGCTGTCTTTGTAAGTCGAAATCTTCGGTTCTCAAAGCACCCGTTCTGCACATGTGTGAAGCGCGATTTTGCGCTTCTGCACATGCGCCGACTGCGTGCGCCGCTTCTGCGCAGGGGTGCGTGCGGCGGAAAGACTTCCGGGGTTGTTGACTTCGGAAGTCGAAACCTTCAGAAGTCGAGTCGTTCTGTTGTCGAGGTACCACTGTAATAATAAATCCATCCACCTTCTTAATCCTCTTGAATTCTACTTCCAGAATAATGGTGTCTAGAAGGGCTTTATTCTGTTCCAGAACCCATGATGAATGCTATGGTTCAATCTTAGAACAAATGAAAAAAGACTAAAAGCAGCCAAACTGTTTCCTTGACTTCCCCACTGAATAACTAGTACCGGTCCTAAACTTTGATGGAAAAGGAAACCTATAGAGCTGCCTTCTACTAACTGGGCATACGTTTGCATTACCGCTTTCTCTGCAGCCAGGGCGTTCTCACTGCTGTTTTGTTTTGTTTTTTTAAAAATCATTTTTATTAAAGGTTTTATCATGCTACAAAACAAATAATGTTAGCCACAATCCATATTGATCCTGTAGTTTCTGGACCAATACTGCTGTTGCTTTGACTTTCCTTTCTCAAACCAGCTTCAATCCAATTTGAAAGCTGGATGTGGAGCAAGTGGTAATGTGAACATTTGCTGTGCATTAACAGGTGAGAGTGCACGTGCGCAGATTGACAGCTTCCTGAATAGGAGTTCCAGGGGGAGGGGGTGCTGCAGGGGCAGTCATGTGCCTGGGATGCAGACATCCTTGCCTCCTTTCTGAAGTGAGCAACATGGTGCAAATGTAACTTGAAACACAGTGTGTGTGCGGGGGGGCGGGATGACCTTGCTGCATGTGAACATATCTGGCTGATCAGACTTTTTATTCCTCTAACCCTGTAATGTCTTTGTCTACTCCACACGTGACTGGTGGTGTCTATCAGGCAAAGAGAAATCTCTTCCCCCGTTACCTGCAAATTTGATTATTTTGATGGGCGATGCAAGGGATTAAAACTTGCACACGTGCTCCAGTGGGAGTGTGGTCCTTTTAGGTCAGTGATGGCCAAACTTGGCCCTCCAGCTGTTTTGGGACTACAATTCCCATCATCCCTGACCACTGGTCCTGTTAGCTAGGGATGATGCGAGTTGTAGTCCCAAAACAGCTGGAGGGCCAAGTTTGGCCATCACTGTTTTAGGTGAATGGGGCATGGCCATTCTCACCAACCTCAGTAGACTCTTAACCAGCCGCCGCCGCCACCACCACCTCCCACACCTTATTTCTTACAATTGGGTGGCCCCAGCTGTCACCACCCTCCTCCTTAGGGAACCTCCATACTTGGCTTAATGTGGATTGTGAAGCCACACGTTCTCCTCCTTAAATCCAAAGACTCCCTTTGAAACCAATGTAGCTGTCCTACTCCAAGTATAGGGATGTGGGACAGCAGTAGTTGGAGGGGATCGCCACATGGATGACAGAGAACTGAAGGAGGTGCCAAGGGGGTTGACAATCCGCATTAAGCCAAGGAATAGGCAGGGCCTTGGACCTGGGTGGGTCCATTGAACTCAGCAGGGAGGATGATAGGGACAAAACAAGTTGGCTCCACTCCCTGTCATTGGTCTTTGGCCTCCCTACCTCCCACCCTACCAGTCGCAATGGGCACCAAACACCACAGATGTGTTCTACTGCAGACATGGTTTCTCAATTAAAGAGTAGGATAGTGGAGCGGCATCAAATAATAATAATAATAATAATAATAATAATAATAATAATAATAATAAGGTCCCAGTCTTTCCTTATTTATTGTGTCTATCCTGAATTTCTTCCATGACATTCAAGGCAGCATAGAGGAAAGCCACGTGGTTTAGCTTCAGCAAGATGACCCAAAAAACCATAATGTGCTTTTCAGACCACACCCTGGGGCTCTTCCCAAGGGAGTACCAACTTTCCCCACTATCCAACAGGTATGCAAAAATCAGCATGCAGCCGAGCAATAATTGATGGGAACGCTTCATCGGTTGGTTTCGTCTGTTGTACAGACCGTAAAACTTTCGAGGGAAAACTCTAAAACTTTCAGCACCTTGGCACCTTTGTTTGTTTGTTTTTTTGTTTGTTTATAACCCAAAGCAGCAACTCTCCGAGGATTTCCTTTGGAGTTATGCCCCGCGGAACTCAAGAGGGATTCACTTTCTCATCAAGCCCACGCAGGACCCGGCTTTGCAATCCTATGGAAAAAGCTCGAGCAGAGATGCTGCAAGAAGAAGCAGGCGGCTTGTCCGCTTGGCGAGAGCCGCGTGTCTTTCCGCGCAGCGCGGGGCAACGCTGTAGGGGCGCGCAGGCCGGCGAGAACTTGGCGCCGGGAGGAGTTGGGCGCTCTCTCTGCAAGAACCCACCTCCGGCCGCGCAAGATCCGCCGCGCAGGGTCCGCCGCCGCGCGCCCTGGCGCACTCGCCCTCGGCCTGCAGGGTGCAGGCGTTAGCCAAGGCGGCGGCGGCGGCGGCTGTGGGGAGGAGGAGGAGAGGAGGAGGAGGAGGAGCCAGGCCGGCCTCCTTCCCTTCGGCTCTCGAGTCCATTTCCCCAGCTCGAGTGACACAAACACACCAGGCGAGCGCCGCCGCTGCCCAAGCCAGGATCTTACAAACCCCTCTCCGCCGCCGCCGCCTTCGCCTTCGCCGCTCCCGGCCCGTCTTCTCGCAGGCGCGCCGATCCCCTCCCCGGGGACTGCACCGAAAGAAGCGCGCGGGGAAACCCCAGCTTGCAAGCAAGGCGAGGGGAAGGGGAGGGGGGCACGACGCCAGCTTCCTGCTTGCAAAGAAGGGGGGCGGGGGGAGAGAGAGAAGAAGAAGACGAAGAAGAAGACGAGGAGAAGCGGCGGCGGCGGCAGCAGCAGGAACAGCAGCAACAGCAGCAGCAACCCGAGGTAGGCTACAGGGGGCCGAGAGGAGGCGAAGGGGATGGCGCGTTTCCGAGGATCCTATTTGGGGAGGGGTGGTGGTGGAGGTTTCCTTCCTTCGCGTTCCTGAACCCCAATATGTCTTCCGTTCCCGGCCCCCCACCCTCTCCCAGCTGTCTCCACCCTGCGCTCCCCGTCCCATCGCAGCTGTTCCTGTCACTGCCAACGTTGCAAATCTGAAGGAGATCGGGCAGGGGTGGTGGGAAAAAGGTGGAACAGCCCCCCCCCCCCACTTTCCATATAGGGATTTTTTTTTTGGTCTCTGGAATCTTGTGGAGCGCAATGTTTTCTCGTCTCTTTTCCACCCTCCCCTCTAGTTTAATCTCATCACTTACTCTTCTCCACCCCGCATCTTCTCCCTCCCCCATCGGGTTTGGCACTATATTATATATATGCGTGCCATATATGTGTGTGTATGTGTGGCACGCACATACAGACACATATAAACTGTCTTTTCCCCAGCAATGGAGAGTGCTTTTAAGGAGAGAGGGAAGAAAAAGGGACAACACACACACACACACACACACACACACACACACTTCCTTTAACATTTTTTTGCTGGTTTGTTTACTACTCTCATCAAGAGGTTTGTGCCAACTTGGGGTTTGCAGTAATTTTTCCCATGCAGAAATAAGAGGTTGGAATTGGAGTGATTCCCCACAAAAGCAAAATTCTCTATAATGTACCCCCAGTAATCAAGATTATGTGTTCTGCAACTTAACTAGGAGATAAAGCAGCTATTTGGGTTGGATTGATGATATATATCTCTTTTCCCTCCCCTTGTGTGAATCCAGTACTTGGCACTATTGGTGCCTCGGATTCTAATCCGGAGTGGGTTTATGTTTTTCTTATTTCATTTTACTTGTTATTTTTAACTCTTTTTTTTAATGGTTTGCAAAGGCCACAGCTAGGAAACTACCGTAGTTTTGACATTCACTTTGGGGTGGAGGAGTTTGGAGAGGGGATGGCGTTTTATTTTCTATTGGTGTCTAAAGGGGGGCAAATATGGGTAAATATTTTCTTAAAAAATAAGGACGTTTGGCATGTGGCTGGCCGATCACAAGTCTGGGGGGGCTGTAGGGGGGACTGCGTAGTGTTTGTTTCACATTGGCAGCAGGGCCCATTTTCTGGTTGAGCTGGATTTAAGTTCGCATGTTGCAGTCCTTCTCCCCCCCAAAAAGGGAGGGAAGGGTTGGAGGGGTGAGTGATGAGTTCCCCCTCTTGGCTTTATCAGAGAGAGGGGGGGAGGAAGGGGGTTACTTTGGGTTGAAAGGGACCCATGCAGCGGGAAGCCTGTCCTTGAAGGAAGGGGGGGTCCTGAGGGTCGACGCTGATCCTCAGTTCTGTGGTCGTGGTGACAGCTGTCCATGATGGGACATGACTGGGGGGGGGGCGGTTTAATCCTTGCTGCTAATGCATCCTTGTTCTTAAAAATCAAAAGCCTTGAGATGTGTTGTCCGCAAAAGCTTCTCACCCCCAGCTCCCTGTGACATATTTTATTTAAATGTGAAAATGGAGACAGCGGTGGTGGCAGTGTGTGCCGGGTGCAGGATAGCTCCGATATGCTGCTGTGGCCTGGAATTGTGCCCCTGTTTTTATGTCCATGGCAGCCCAGACAGCATGCAAGTTTTTGCACGCATCTGGCCCGAGGGGGGAACTGCAAACGCGCCGCCACTGCTGCTGTGCAAGGAGGTGCTGTGCCCTGCCCCTCCCTCTTCTCGTCAGACTTGGTCTTGCTGTTTGTATAGGTATACATATATATTTAATTCCCACTTCCCTCTCCCGAAAATCACCCTGAAACACATTTGGCTTGCTGGTGCCTGTTTAGGTGGGGTGCAGGACGCAAAGGAAGGGGGTGGAAGAGGGGCTTGCCCTTTGACAGGAGGCTGTCCCTAGAGGGCTCTCCCTTACTCTGGGTCAACAAGAGGTGACTGGGTCAAGCCAGGCACCTTTCAGCCCCTTTCCCCTGAAAATGTGGGGCGCAGGGGTTTTTTTGTGGGGGGGAGAGGAGGGGGCAGGTGTGGTGAAGGGGAAAGGTGGCTTGGTTAGTGGAGAATTCAGTCCGCCTCTCAGGTCGGACCTGTCCAGTGCTCTCTTTCTAGATGTGTACATGTGCGACACCCTCCACTCCCTCTGGACCCATGTCCCACTCTCTTCTTTCACTAGCCTTTGGCTCCCACTGACCCCCACGTAGGGATCTCCCTATGCCCGCCTTTAGCTGCCTTGCCCTGCCATATCACCATGCAATATTAATTGTCACATTACCTCCCTTCGGAGAGTGAGATGACTTTTGCTCGGTGTATGGGGAGCGGGGAGGGTGGTATCAAAGTCACGTTTGTACTGCCAGGGGTGGGGGTGGGGGGTGGGGAGGCGCAACTGTGCCTTTTCTTTCTTTTATTTTCTTTAAAAAAATTCTATAGCTGGTAGGCTTTGAAGGAAGTTACAAGTGTTGGTTGCATGTTGCTGGTGGGTAAAAGGGCAAAGGTCGCGACCTGGAGAGCAACTTCAGCCTTGCCCACCCTAAAGGAGCTTCTGCGGCCTGTAAGAAATGGAGGGGTGAGCGCAGGACAGGGCAATGTGACTTGTCCAAAGTCGGAGGTCAAAGCTGGGAATCCAACCTAGAAATCCTTTATTTTCCTGCGAGAGCAGAGTTTTGTCAACATCAGAAGGAGCTTAGGGGAAACTTGGGGCGTTTTCCTCCATCGGTACACTGAAAGTACTTCACTGTCGTCGTCCTGTCCCATGTCGTCGCCCCCCCCCCCATTCCCTACCCTTATAAAACGTTACAGTAAATATTTTAAATTTTGAAATGTCCCTCTTTGCCTTTGTATATCACAATGGCACCATTTGTGCATTTAAAAGACTTGAAAGGAAGTTGTAAGGGTCTTTTGGTAACACATGTGAAAACACCCTTGCTAGATTTGAACTTGTGTGTGTGTGTGTGTGTTGTGACACATCTCCCCCCCTCTCTCTCCACACACACACACATATATGGAGGACCTGTAAATTCCCTTATTCCCAGGCAACTGGGGCTTGGCAAAAGCATCAGGATGTATTGTCCCTGCTGTTGGCAAAGGAAAGGAGAGAGAGGGCACTGCTTTTCAAGTATCCTTTCAGTTTCTGGAGAGAGAGAGAGAGAGAGAGAGAGAGAGAGAGAGAGAGAGAGAGAGAGAGAGAGAGAGAGAGAGAGAGAGAGAGGTGCTGTGCTGTCCAGCTTTGGAAGCCCTTCCGTCCCAGTTCCAGAGGCGTGGAAGAAGCAAACTGTGATTACTCTACAGTGGTAGGAAATACACTTTGTGTGTGCTCAGATATGCTGTCCTTTGCATAAAAAAACAGGTTCCTGGCTCTGGTGACTTCTATTTGTAGATGGAACATTTTCAGTTGGTACTGGAATGTAAGCAAGGGGCGCTTGTCCTGAAGGTGCGGCGCTGTGTATGTGTGTGTGTGTGTGAGAGAGAGAGAGAATATATCTGATAGGGCGAATGGGTGCTCTGCTCTGCTCTGGCTATGCCCAGGCAATGTTTCGTAGATTTCAGTTAAGGAGCCCAGAGGTGCCAGTGTGGGGAATAATCTGCAGTGGGGAGCTCAAGGGCAGCATTCTGGTTGGAAGCCTGAAATGCCTGTACGATATGTGGGTGACTCTGCTTTTGCTGCAAGCTTCCTGACAACAACCAAACAGGTTTCCCTACCTGCAAACATTATTAGCTATGTAAATAATTATTAGCAGACGGGTGCCTACACTCGCGTGGTACACCTCGGACCTGGTGGCAGCACCGTTAGCCGATGCTGTGTGCCGTGGCTTCCGGCTGGTGAATGCTACAATGCTGGCTTGACCTTTGGTTGGGATGACCCTGGGGGAATACCCTACCCCTGGGACCATTGCTGATTCTCCATTCCGTATTGACAAGTTGCTGCTGCCGTTGCAGAGAACAGAGCAGACTGCAGGGTGATATGTTGAGTTTGCTTACCCACTCGAGCATTTGCTTCTAGGGTTAATCTTCCATCGTTCATTTCCCTTCGGACGTCCCAGGCCAGTCTGTTTACCGTCACAGATTACTGGATTATTTTTCATTGTAAACATTTTTTTACCTTAACGTGATTGCATGCACCACCCTAAACACCCCCCAAAGGTCAATCCTAACAATATCTACTTTGAAGTAAGTCCTCTTGAATTCAATGGGACTTACTCCCAAGTAAGTGGGGTTAGGATTGCAATCTAACCTGCATTTCAGACAGCATACACTAAATGGCCTCTGTCCAGTATACCTGAAGGAGCGTCTCCACCCCCATCGTTCTGCCCGGACACTGAGGTCCAGCGCCGAGGGCCTTCTGGCGGTTCCCTCGTTGCGAGAAGCCAAGTTGCAGGGAACCAGGCAGAGGGCCTTCTCGGTGGTGGTGCCCGCCTTGTGGAACGCCCTCCCATCAGATGTCAAAGAGAAAAACAGCTACCAGATTTTTAGAAGACATCTGAATGGCAGCCCTGTTTAGAGAGGCTTTTAATCTTTAATCAATTATTTTATTCTTCTTTTGGAAGCCGCCCAGAGTGGCTGGGGAAACCCAGCCATATGGGCGGGGTATAAATAAATTATTATTATTATTATTATTATTATTATTACTACTAAACCCAACACTTTTGTATATTAGGGGTGCTTATGTACACAGTATCTTCCTTTTAGAGGTGTGCACTGGTGTCTAGTCTGTGCATTGTACGGGTTTGATGCGCAAGGGTGTCTATGCACTCAGTTGCGGTGTGTGCCCAAGCTTCTTGCTTGCTGTATATGCAGGAAGTATAGTATTTGCACGTGCCTTGTAGGAATACAGTACCTATACATATTTGCTCACAAGTGTGCAATTATACATACAGTTAGCACTCAGCTTGCTTGACCACCCAAGCAGTTGTGGGGGGGGGGTATACCTATGAGGAGGCTTGGCCAACAGATAATACCTTGCCTGGAGTCATTTGGTGAGCTTCATGGCCAGGCAAGGGGTTTGCATCTGTCCCTGGTGCATTTGACACAGTAGTCTTTCCATTGCACCACACTGGTTCTTGTGCAGCAACAGCAGCATAGACTGACCTTTTACACAGTATAGCTGTCTGAGTTTCACTGCTGCAGTGGAGGAGGCCCTGGAAGTGCTCAGCCAGCGTTAGTGGCACTATCCTCTGGTGCCAGAAACCAAGGACACATGGTCTCTTAGCAGGAAACCCAGGCATGGCAGACTCTGCTCAAAGATTAGAGACCTTGGGTCCCAGGAATGGGCAGAACACTGCCAGAGAAATCGCCGCTCCTTGCAAACTTTCAATAAAGTTAAATGCCCACTCATAAAACAATTTCCAACAGTGTTTTGTTGTGTCTAGAAACATGTTATTGGGAGCTGGAAAAGCTGTGCCTTAAAAAAATATGTCTATATGCACATTGGTTTTCCGAGCCGCGGACTAAACAGCTGACATTTCCAAGGGCATTCAGAAAACCCCAGAGTGCAGGAACTGTGAGTTGTGTGTTTTCATAACCACGGTGTGTTTTGTAGGGGAGGTTGATGCCAAGAAGGTTATAAAATAAGAGGTGCTGGAGCTCAGACCTAGGTGGGAACCATCTCTTTAATCCCAGAAGTCGTGGTGATTCAGTAATGAGGGAAACACTCTGCACATGCCCATAGGCATTCTTTCCCTTACTATGCTCCAGGCGAATGTTGGTATTCAAATCTAGAGGTTTTGTGCTACAGCAGCGAGATCTGAGGGTTTCTTTCTTTCTCACCACCACTGGTGTTGGTGGTGGAGTGCGTTGTTATAACAATACGCTGAAAGATGTACAGTAATGCTCTGTCTAAATTGTAAGTGCGCTGTGCGTATTTATCTCGGTAATCCTTACAACAAACTTGTCAAGAAGACCGGCGGTGGTATTAGGCTGAGATGCAGTGGCGTGCTTAGGACAATCTAGCGAGCTGTTTGTGACAGAAGCGAGATCCGATAACGTGACAACAGCTTATTAATGCCCTCTCTGCCAAAGGTAGGTTTCGCGTGGGGAATCGGAACACCCTGGTTAGATGCTGCAATTTCTTCTTTTGGCCCGTATTTGCACCGTGGCTTTCCCTCTGCTTCTGGTAGGTAGCAGCAGCTGAACGCTACACACCCACAAGCCACCCCTTTGGTGAAAAGCAGCTCTCGGTCCCTGCAAGGCGTCAGGGAAGGGCAAACCCTGCTGGAAGGAAGCCACCCGAGAAGCTGGTCTGGGGAGAACTTGTTGATCAGACGTGAGCCAAGCGGACTTGCCCCTCCCCTGTTGCTGTGGCCTAGCACATCTTCAGGCAGTTCGCCGTCAAGTTACAGTACATTACAAGCCACCCCGGCCGGGTCTTCTGAGGCACGCAAGTCTGCCACCGCTTGGCCAGGCCGCTTCTTTTTTCTTTCCAAATTCCCTCTTGCTTCCCGAAGGGAGATGTGGAAGTGGAGCAGAGTTCACCACACCTGGCAGGAGCAGGTGTAGTTGCTGTGTGAGGGTGGCGGTGGGTGGAGGGTATGTCAGCTGAAACCCACGTGGAGAGTCTCTTCCCCTGGCAGTTTTGATATAAATGGTCGATTCAAAGGGGCGGGGGGGGGGGGGGAGATGGGGAGAAAAAAGGCCCAGCTCCACTGGGCAGAAATGGTAGTCTGAGGCCACTACAGACGCCTCCTCTGATTGAGGTCTTAAAGATTCCCTCGAACATCTCCCTAGGAAAGGGGCAAAAATGGCATAGCCAGGAAAAATGTGGAAAAGGAGCCGGGGTGGGTAGGGAAATTTTGGCTGAATATTGTCACTGTTACCCACATCCCATCATTTATCCTTCCTTTTGGTTTTCATGTATCTCTGTGGGGTTTTGTTGTCTGCTTGTTTGGTTCCAAGTTGCTATTGGATGCCTTGGGCAAGACAAAGCAGCTAAAAAGGTAAAGGACCCCTGGACGGTTAAGTCCAGTCAAAGGTGACTATGGGGGTGCGGCACTCATTTCGCTTTCAGGCCACAGACAGCTTTCCGCTTCTGGCGCAGTGGAACACCGTGACGGAAACCAGAGTGCACGGAAACGCCGTTTACCTTCCTGCCATAGTGGTACCTATTTATCTACTTGCTCTGGCGTGCTTTCGAACTGCTAGGTTGGCAGGAGTTGGGACAAAGCAACGGGAGCTCACCGCATTCAAACCGCCAACCTTCTGATCGGCAAGCCCAAGAGGCTCAGTGGTTTAGACCACAGCGCCACCCACAAATTTAAATAATAATAATAATAATGATCATTCGTTCACCTTTGAGGACTTTGCCTCCCTTCAGCTACGGGAGTTCTCTCTCAGGCTCCTGTCTGTCTCTCCATTTTTAGACTACAGGCAGGGATAGTTTTGCGGACATACAAATTGGTCTGGAGGGGCCTTGACCTGGGCACTGGTATTGTGGTTGTTTCTAAATGTACTGGGAAATCTGGGCGGGTGGGAGATTTGATAGGTGAGTGGTTGTTGCATTGGAATTTTATTTTTGTTGAGTTTTATTATTGCCATAAAAAATTGTTCTTTGAATTACATATTGAAAAGAGGAAAACTGCACACTAAACCCCTTGCACCGGCTTTTCTGTTACTGCTCAGCCTTTGGCCTTGAGGATACGGCTTCACCCAAGTCAGTTTACCTGGAATTTAGAGAGGGGACAATTGCCTTCTTTCTGTCCTTGGTCGTTGACTTGTTTGAATTTGCCTGGATGTTCTTCTTTCCAGGCCACTGCCGCAGATGCCTCTTTTGTAGTGCCTCTGCTCTTTTTTTTGCACATGGGGATTTCAGCCTTGTGGATTAATGAGCAGATGCAGTTGTGATGGTGGTGGTGAAAAATTATCGTGATTAGAGTACATTGCAATTTTTTAGAACAGCAACAACAAACACTTTCCGTCTTTCCAGCAATGGCACTGTGTTTAAAATTAAATGAAGATGGTACAGTATGGAAAGCAAACATATGCTTCAGTGTTAGTATGGGGATACTGCTAGGAGTTTGAAAAATATTCAGACGCAGTTATCTGAATACTGTCGAAAGGATAAAGGGGCAGTACTTAATTGTTGGAAACAGAGGTGACTAGGCTTGGACCTGCATTGGGAGCCTGCCGGTTGCCTTAGAAGTAAGGTAAAGGTAAAGGTACCCCTGACCGTTAGGTCCAGTCGTGGACGACTCTGGGGTTGTGCGCTCATCTCGCTCTACAGGCCAAGGGAGCCGGCGTTTGTCCGCAGACAGCTTCCAGGTTATGTGGCCAGCATGACTAAGCCGCTTCTGGCGAAACCAGAGCAGCACACGGAAACGCCGTTTACTTTCCCGCCGGAGCAGTACCTATTTATCTACTTGCACTTTGATGTGCTTTCAAACTGCTAGGTTGGCGGGAGCAGGGACCGAGCAACAGGAGCTCACGCCATCGCAAGGATTTGAACCACCGACCTTCTGATCAGCAAGCCCTAGGCTCAGTGGTTTAACCCACAGCGCCACCCGCGTCCCTTGGCCTTGTTTAGCAATGCCTTTATTGTGCTGTAGCCTAGGACAGCTCACTGTTTCCCAGCCTCTTCTCTGTAAAATGGGAATAAAAGAGTGCTAGGAATCTCCTGTGGGACAGCTGTTTACTTTCCCGCCGGAGCGGTGCCTATTTATCTACTTGCACGTTGACGTGCTTTCGAACTGCTAGGTTGGCAGGAGCAGGGACCGAGCAATGGGAGCTCACCCCATCGCGGGGATTCGAACCGCCGACCTTCTGATCGGCAAGCCCTAGGCTCGGTGGTTTAGACCACAGCGCCACCCACGTCCCTTAGAAGTAAGACTGCTTCCTTAATTCCAGATGCAATGGAGTTTGCTCAATAAAGAGGGGAAATTTGTGTGTGTTCAGAGGTGCATTATCCTGTATATCAGGGATAGGGAACTGTGGTCTCTCAGATATTACTGGAGTCCAGCTGAAGGATTAAAACAAAACCCTTAGAAACAGCCCATAAGGAGAAGGAACTCTAAACAGCCCAGTGTGAACTGAGCATGCTCCGTGGCCGTGGAATACAATCTGTTTGCTGATGGTGAGGAGTGGAAGCCTTGATCTGTGGCGGAGAGATGTGCAGTAGAATGAAATGGAGTACTGTATCCTGAGATGTGCAATGGGAGTACTGTACTGTAACTTGAAAGAGTGGTTGTGACCCTGAAGAGTAGCACTCCACACTGCAATGCTTTGTTGAAGATTTCATTTAGAACAGAACATTGTTTTGTTATCTTTTGTTGTCTTTTAATGAATGAGGCAGGACCGTCAAGAGGTGGCTAACGGAGGAGGGGCCTTCAAGGCCAACGAAACCTGAACATTTGTTTCTTGTTTCTATTTACACTTCCGTCGTCTCGTGGTTTCTGCCGAGGCACATTTATTGCAATTGCACTGTAAGCTGCATATGGAGCCGTAGTTGACTTTCTATGCTAAATGCGTGTTGGGAAAGGGGTGTAGCATGTGGCATGGTTTCTCTCTCTTGCCCATTCTAATATTTTGCATCTGTGCTGGTCTCTAGCCTAGTCTCTAGTTGGTACGATAAAGTCTTATGGGTCCCCACCTAGGAAAATTCACCTGAGCACCTTGTTTTGATTTTTTTTTCAAACACTGTTTAAATAACTTGGGGTGTGTGTGGGGGGGGGAGACTGTGCTGACACCTTTGAGATTTCAACGTTTCTGCACAGTTTCTTAAAGTAGAAGATGCTGCCTAGGAACCCTTGTGGTCGGTGTTGGAAGAAATGTGATAAATACGGTATATAAGAAAAAATGAAATAGCGCTATAATAGTGCTGATACAAAAGGAAACACACACACACACAGAGTTAAAATCAGTGTTCAGATTTGCGCTAAAATGCTTGTCAGTGTAGGTGCTATTCTGAATATATTTTAACAATTTTAAATATATTTATAAAAGGTGCAAATTAAAAGATTGATTTTGAAAGGGGGACTGAACTGGCACTGGCGGGCAAACGAAGTGTGCGCCAGTGAAGTTGTGCCAAATTCTAAAGGTGTGTCAATAGATGCACCGACTGGATAGATTGCTGCATGGGTCAAACCCACAGCTGAAAGAGCAGCACCAAGCTGGGACTGCACTACTATTGCACCTTTTGGGGGGTGGCGGTGGCGGGGGGAGGACAGATTTTGTGAAGTTGCAAATAAGACAGAAGAACCTTACAGGATTGGGGAAAGCAAACTGATATGACATCATGCCGGTGTCCTGTAAAAAGTGAGTGGACAAAGGACAGGTGTCCCACAGGAGATTCCTAGCACTCTTTTATTCCCATTTTACAGAGAAGAGGCTGGGAAACAGTGAGCTGTCCTAGGCTACAGCAGAATAAAGGCATTGCTAAACAAGGCCAAGGGACGCGGGTGGCACTGTGGGTTAAACCACAGAGCCTGATCAGAAAGTCGGCGGTTTGAATCCTTGCAATGGCGTGAGCTCCTGTTGCTCAGTCCCTGCTCCTGCCAACCTAGCAGTTTGAAAGCACGTCAAAGTGCGAGTAGGTAAATAGGTACCACTCCAAGCGGGAAGGTAAACAGCGTTTCCGTGCGCTGCTCTGGTTCGCCAGAAGCGGCTTAGTCATGCTGGCTATATGACCCGGAGTGCCGCAACCCCAGAGTCGGACACGACTGGACCTAATGGTCAGGGGTTCCTTTACCTTTCCCTAAACAAGGCCCTAGATTTTTATACAAGGGGTTTCAGATATGAATCCAGTTCTCTGTTCAGTTATAAGGACTTGATGGCCAATTAAAGTGGTTCACACTTGTCAGCGATCTCTGCCTGAACACTAGCTCTCTGCTTTCTTGCGGAGGCTGTATATGCAGCTGCCGCAACATCAGATATCTCAAAAAAGATGCCGCCACAATCCGTGTTAATCGCAACATGCCTCCGGTGCATCTCCCCACACAGTTGTACCTTGGAAGTAGAACAGAATCCGTTCCAGAAGTCTGTTTGACTTCCAAAATGTTCAAAAACCGAATCACGATTTCTGATTGGCTGAAGGAAGCTCCTGCAGCCAATCAGAAGCCCTGTCGGATATTTGGGTTCCCAAAGAATGTTTGCAAACCGGAACAATCACTTCCAGTTTTGCGGCGTTTGGGAGCCAAAATGTCTGAGTTCAAGGGCGTTCGACAACCAAGGTATGACTGTATAGAGACTCCAGTTCACACGAACCGCATTTCCAGGCAAATTCAGCCTGGGGCAGAGTTGCACTTCCTATTTATATCACCAAGGAACGAGTGCGTGCATCTGACACAAAGGAGGAACTGTGCAGAAGTGGTATGTTACTTCACAAGGGCATAGCCCTGGTAGGCTGCCTACAAATCTCTTAAACAAACAAACAAGTAAATAATACGAGGCGGCCTTTAATCTTTTCCCAAACTGCAATGCTACAGGTTTGCAACTCCCAATAACTGGGCTCTAAGCCATTCTTGTTCTAACCTTGCGGGCATTTAGAAAAACACCACAATGTGGGCTCCCAGATCCTTTCCCAAAGCTTATTAACCTGTTAAACCCAGTTTGGCTTTCCACATCTATTAGGCTGGGAAGGAAAAATTGTGGGTGCCTGGCTCCTGTGCACCAAGAAATATGCTGCAGGGTGCAAATGAGTTTGTATCTAGCTTAAGTTGTACTCGATGAGTAGACCCGTCAGAATTAATGAACCTAAGTTAGTTACTCTGAGTAGGGCTAGTATTGGATACAACAAGGCTAAGGGCTTTTTGAAATATTTATTGTTCCGCTTGGTACATTAAAAAACACGGATGTCTGGGCATTTTTAAATGAAGACCAAAACTTGGGGCTGTGAGGTGATTCAGGGAGCCAATATAACAGCAGAGCTACTTGACGGTTTCAGCATATTACACGGATCCAGGCCCAACTGCACTGGCTGTCAACCAGTTTCCCGGCCCAATTCAAAGTGCTGGTGGGTGTTTTTTCACCCATAAAGCCTTAAATGGCTCGGGACTGAAATACCTCAAGGACCACTTCTCCACAGAGACCTGGTCTCTGTGATCATCATCTGAGGCCCTTCTTCCTGTGCCTCATCCAGGAGAGGTCAGGAAAGTGGCAACACGAGAACAGGCCTTTTCTGCAGCAGCTCCCATTTGTGGAATTCTCTCCCCAGGGAGGATTGACCGGTACCTTCATTATAGATATTTAGGTGCCAGGCGAAAACAATCCTCTTCTACCAGGTCTTTGGCTGATTAATATCCCACAGCCTTTTCAGTGTGTTTGTGGGAGAGCGGTTGTTTTGTTTTGTTTTGTTTTTTGAAACTATTTATTTTGTGCTTTTATCCTGTATTTTAACTTGTGAACTGCCGGCATATAAATTTAATTAATAAATTAGCAATAAAGACAGGTTGCATGTAAACACATTTATTGAAGGGCTCCTTATTCCAACAGGCTTCTGAAAACTGGCTGCCATGCTGTTTTTATTTGTATGTTTGTTTTTAATAGTTCTCACCTATTTATTTCTATTAATGTTCGATTGTTTTTCCACGTTATTTCTCTCTCTCCCCCCCCCCAATGCTTTTAGCTGTTCTTATTTTATCTGTAAGCCGCCAAGGGCAGGTTATAAAAAAGTATAATAATAATAATAATAATAATAATAATAATAATAATAATAATAATAATAATAGTAATAGTAATAATACAGTGGAACCTCGGTTTACGAATTTTCGGTTTCCGCGGACCTGTCTGGAACGGATTAATCCACTTTCCATTACTTTCAATGGGAAAGTTCGCTTCAGTTTATGAACGCTTCAGTTTATGAACAGACTTCCAGAACCAATGGTGTTCATAAACCACTGTAATAAGAAGAAGATACGGCTTTTAAGAAAGAAAAGAAAAACAGCTTTGAGAGGCTGCAGTTTTGAGCAGTGAGGAAGCAGAGGCTGTGCTCCCTATCAGCTCTCCCTGCTCCACCCTGCACAACTGAAGGTGATTTTGAGTGGGAAAACAGCCGGTGGGGAAAGGATTAAGTGCCCCCCTCCCTCTGCTTTTCTGCTCTCAATTCCCTAAGTGGAATAACCCCTAAGTGGGAAAGGGAGGTTGGATCAGCCTGTAAGAGACAGATTAAGGGTGAAGACAGGAGGAGCTTGTCTGCGATTGTGTCATGAAAGTAGAATGTACAGCTGCTGACAGAAAATCTACTGGCTTGTCATGAATGTGGAAAGCTTATATATTGTAGGCTCCTCATGGCAGGGACCTGGCTGTGTGTCTTTTGTTTTGCCTGTGGTATTATGCAATAGGCTACATACACAGGTATCCCTGTACTGAAATACATTCCTGTGTTTATCTTTCAAAAGTCACGCTTCTAGTCCTCTTGAAAAAACACAGAAAGCCTGCCTGCAGTTTCCGCGTCTCGGCAAGAAATATTCCCTAGGAAATGCTAGGTATCAGGAGTCTCAGTCAGTACAATCTTTAAATCCTTTGCTGTTCTCGCAGCCGCCCAATCAGTTTCTGACTCTCTCATTCCTCTGTGACCTGCTACCCCTCCTTGCTCTGCTAACTAGGCAGGCTGTGTTGGCAGTTGGATGCAGCAGCTAGAATTAAAGCTGCCTTTGAAGGATGGTGCAGCTTTGTTTCCATATCCTCATCTGTTAGTGAGAGTTGGAGGGGTTTCCTGAGTGGACCGCAGCCCTCTGTCTTCTGACTGTCTTGCATATCCGCTCTTCTGTGCTTTCATGTCAGGACTGGGATCAAGCTTCATGACAGGAAAAGGCCATCGCTCAGCAGTAAAGCAGAACGCCCCACGTTCAATCTCTGGCACCTAGAGTTCGGACTGAGAACGTCTCCTTTCTGAAACTCTAGAGAGCTGCTGCCGGTCAGTGTAGACAGTACTGAGCTAGATGGACCGATTGGTCTCACATGGAGGATGTTTGTTTTTTTCCTGCTACGGAGGGTAGGGTCTCAAGGAGCGTCTCCACCCCCATCGTCCAGCCTGAACACTGAGATCCAGCTCCGAGGGCCTTCTGGTGGTTCCCTCATTGCGGGAACCAGGCAGAGGGCCTTTTTGGTATTCGCGCCCGCCCTGTGGAACATCCTCCAAGCAAATGTCAAACAGATAAACAGCTATGTGATTTTTAAAAGGCATCTGGAGGGAAGTTTTGGTGTTGTGCTTTTACTCTTATTTTATGGGAGCCACTCAGAGTGGCTGGGGCAACCCAGTTAGATTATTATTATTATTATTATTATTATTATTATTATTAATTGAATTTATATATCACCCTATACCCAGAGGTCTCAGGGCAGCTCACAGAATAAAATCGAAATATAAAACCACAAAATACATAATCAAAATAAAAAAACCCAATAAATCCCACCAAAAAACCCCCCACATTTTAAAAAGGCATAGAATATCAATCAAATCAACCAATATCCTGGTTAAAAAGGAAGGTTTTTTGCCTGGTGCCTAAAGGTGTATAATGAAGGCACCAGGCAAACTTCCCTGGGGAGAGCATTCCACAGATGGGTTGCCACTGCAGAGAAGGCCCATTCTCGTGTTGCCACCCTCCAGACCTCTCAAGGAGGAGGCACACAAAGAAGGGCCTCAGAAGGTGATCTCAGGGTCCGGGTAGGTTCATATGGAATGAGGCGGTCCGTGAGGTATTGCGGTCTTGAGCCGTTTAAGGCTTTATAGGTCAAAACCAGTGCTTAGAATTGGGCCTGCAAACTAATTGGTAGCCAGTGCAGTCGGACCAGGATTGGTGTAATATGCTCAAACCATCTTGCTCCAGTGAGCAACCTGGCCACTGAATTCTGCACCAGCTGAAGTTTCTGAACTGTCTTCAAAGGCTGCCCTGTGTATAAAGCATAGCAGTAATCTAACCTTTAGGTTACCAGAGCATGGACAACAGTAGTTAGGCTATCCCTGTCCAGATAGGGGCGTAGCTGGGCCACCAGCCGAAGCTGATGGAAGGCACTCCGGGCCACTGAGGCCACCTGAGCCTTGAGTGACTGCAAAGGATCCGGGAGTACCCCCAAACTATGAACCTGCTCCTTCCGCGGAAGTGTAACCCCATCAAGAGCAGGCGATCTCCCATCCATCCAGTCTAGCGATCCAC